>NC_137776.1:23434758-23739758 GCF_963455305.1 Plecotus auritus
GTCAAGGTTTCAGGGGAGCAAGTCTAATTATGTTTAGCCTTCAACTGTGTAATTTTCAGTAATTTGTAGATTTACTCCCTTAGTTCTAGCTGCTGTGAGCCCTCAGGTGTGTGTTTGTTTTTGTTTTGTTTTGTTTTGTTTTTTGAGAGAGAGAAAGATAGAAACATAGATTTGTTGTTCCACCCATTCATGTACTCATTGGTTGATTCTTGTATGTGCCCTGACTGGTGATTGAACCCACAACCTTGGCATCTCAGGGACAACACTCTAACCAGCTGAGCTACCTAACCAGGGTCTTTCCTCAGTTTTGCCAACTCCTTTTGCAGTGCTGAACTGTGTTCTGCAGAGCTACCTATCTCAACTTATGGTACTGACCTTCCCTTCTCATTAGGGCTGGGATAGTGGCCTTCCTTTAAGAAGTTCATTGCTAAAAATAATAATAATAATAATAATATAATAATAATAATAGTAATAGTAGTTCATTGTTCCTCAAACTTTCTTTAGGGAGACATAGCTTGGGGATTTATCTCATAAGATAAAATGAGTCTGGTTCTTATACTCCTCCCATTTTATCTGGTTCTGCATAAGTCAATTCTATCTTGTAGCATAACTACTGAGCAATTAAAGTAATCTCATCAGAGATCTTTTGAATTATAGACTCGGAACCATTTCTGATGTCCTGAGTTCCCCTATTGACCGAGGGAAACACTTAGATGGAGGAGGAAAAGGAAACTGCAGATCCAAGAGTCACACACCCTCCTGTAATAGAGGAGAGTGATTCAATCAGTAGGTAATGAATAATTGCTTTCTGTAGAAATAGATACCTTGTCCAAGTTGGTCTGGGCCTGGTCGCTGGAGACTTGGTGATCTGAGACAGCAACCATAGATTTTTTTATGCCTAGGCTGCTCATCATTCACTCTTACTTAAAGAGAAACTTTGAGGCAGAATTACCCCACAAAGAATGGAAGACAGAAAGAGATAGGCAGTTTCTGAATGCTGTATAAAGATGACAAAGCAGGATGTTGAGATTCCTGAGACTGGATACTTTAGAGGGGGAGAGGCTGAAGCCAAGGAAGTCTGTCAGGATTCTACTGTGACAGTCCTGCACTTTGTGGAGGGCTGAGAGGTTACGGATTGGGCTGAGCCAGCCGTGCAAATACAAAGAAAGGGATGTTTGAGGCCATTTTATTCATCTTTAGAATGCTCTGTAGTTCTTTACCCTCCTTTCTTGTCCCTTTAGTCAAACTTGTAACAGCTTTGTGGAAGTATAATTGACATGGAGCATATCCATCACTCCCAAGTGAATTGTTTTTTAGACTTTGTTTTAGGAAGTCTTAGTACCTCCATGAAGTTGTGAGAGGAGAGTTGGGCAGCATTGCTGAGGAGGAAGCCAAGCTAGGGCAGTGATCTTCCCCTTCTAGCAAATTAGTTCTGCATTTGTCTGTTAGAGATACACAGGGCTTCCCTAAAAAACCTTCATGGAGTTTATGAGGCATATCTATATATATGAAAAGAGAACAAACAGTGGTAAAAGATAGCCTTTGCAAAGTGTCAAATTAGAGGAATAAATACACAGATATTCAAGGAGAGAGGGGCTTGAGCTGGGCCTGTAAAAAAACGGTGAGTAAAATATAAAGATTCAAAAGGAAGAGGCTTAGTAAAGGCCTGCAGACAGCTTTGGAAGGTTTATTCTAGGAGTTGAGTGTTAAGACCAGCATAGGATGGAGTTAAAAGGGCAGACCCTAGAGATAACAGATTTCAGTTCAGTCTATATGCTGTTGTAATAGTCCAGGTGGTGGGTGGTGGTGGAAATGAAAGGGGAAGCATGTTATGAAGAAAGAATCTCCTAAGTTTTGTGTCTGGTTTGGCAGAGGAAGAAGGCAGAAGTGACTTAAGTTGTTCTCTTAGGTGACTGAGAGAAAGAAGGTTCCACTGAAAGAAATTAGATAAGTCAAGGTACAGAGCTAATTTGACAAGCTGGGTTGAAATGGTTGGACATGGACGTGGAGAAGGTGGAGTAGATAGCTGATGATGAGAACATGAAGCTTGAGAGAGGTCAGGTCTGAAAAGTGACTGTTTTCCTGAAGATAATAGTTGAAATTGTGGGAGCAGATTGGTTTGATGTGGGAGAGGATAAAAGAGAGACACTGAAAAATTTTGGAGGGAGCCTCAGCAGGAGGAATAGCTATTATTGAAGGTGTTGGGGGTGGCTGTGGCAGAGTTGGAGGAGGAAAAAGAAACTGCAGATCCCAAGAACAGTGAATAAAGGAGCAACAAGGAGATATGGTAGGAGAGGAGCCACATACCTGTTTAATCTGAAGAGTTCCATCTTGTGACTTTGCTGGTCATACCTATTGTAGACACATTTGTTTATTCAGCAAATATTTAAAGAACCCTGATTACATTTTTAGGGCTGGGCCTATGCTGTGCGAACAAAGTCCCAGTTCTCATAGAGCATTCATTGTGAAAGAGAAGAAGACAAATAGCAAAGGAATGTCTAAATAATTAAAGTTTTCATTTTAAAATATAATTAATAAGGTTTTTGACTAGGTGATTCATTTATATAGCTCAGAACTTAAAATGATAGCACAAGGTATACATAGAGAAGTCTCATACCCCATTAGTAACCTGTTTTTAAAACATCAGTTTCTGTTTATCCTTCCATTGTTTCTTTAAGCAGTTATAGGGTAGTGTTAATATATAATAATTTTAGATAATGGAAAAATGAAACAGACGAGAACAAGGTAATGTGATAGGGAATAATTAGGGGTGTAGCAGTGTTGTAGAGGAAACAACAAAGACCCTAGGAACTTGCCTGGTGAGGGGGAAAAGTGGCTGATAAGGTCAGAGGGAGAGTCAGGAGTCAGATTACATAGGCCTTGGAGCCATCCAATGGCTTTAAGCTACTTTTTATCAAGAGCACCATGGCCACTGTCTGGAGAATCCTGTATAATAAAAGCCTAATATGCAAATTGTCCCCTCCACCGGGAGTTCAACCGCTTGCTGTGACGTGTGCTGACCACCAGGGGGCGGCACAGAACATGGCTCTGACAGTGGGTGGCAGTGGAAGCACTGCCAGCCCTGATGGGCCCCGACGAGAGTGGGACTGCAGCGGGATGTGGAACAGGTGAGCAGGCAGTGCCAGGCCAAGGCGGGTGCGAGTGGGGTCCGATCGCCTCCCCGACCACCCTGCAGATGGCGACCAGTGGCGGTGGTGGGGAGTGGGGCCGCCGCTCAGCTCCCAGGTGCTGAGGGAGCCGGGCAGGGGCCTGATGATTCAGGCAGAGGGGGGCAAGCAGGGGTCCGGGGGCCTGGGTGCTGCCTAGGGCCCAGAGGTCAGCTGGGACCTGCCCTTCCATGCCAGACGCTCATGCTTCAGTCACTGGCCAGGCCTAGGGACCGCACCTATGCATGAATTTTGTGCACTGGGCCTCTAGTAGATTATAAGAAGTGGCAAGAATAGAAGTAGGGAAACCAGCAGATGAGAGATTATAGTAATTTGGATTAAAGTAATAACTGGACATGAAGAAGAATAGATGGATCAAGGACATATATTTGAAGCTGGAAGGATTTGATGATTGAATGAGTGCAAGTGAAGATCTCCTGAGATTAGGGTGAAGTCATTACCACAGGGCATGTTGGGAGTTTATGTGTTGCATAAACACCTGTCTCAGGGACTTAGGCCATTCTGCCTGGATATATTTTTTTTTTATTGAACGCTTCTTTGTGCAATTACAGCTTATTTCTTGTCTCTGACTCCAAAAGATTAATTGACCCTAAAATGTTACATGAGGAATATGATTGATCATTCCTATTTTTTCAGTCCTCCCCCCACTTCCCTTAGCATGACTTTTTACTAAAATCTGACATTCCCATCTAATTTCAAGAAGATTAAAAGATAATGTGTTCTTTCCTTGAATAACAGCAGTCATAGAGAACTTAGAGCTTCCCACACTGTCCCCTTGTTTTCTTGACTCTAGCCCTAAAGTCCTTATTTTAGCATCTAGGTTCCTGTTTTTCAGGTTGGTGCTGACAGCAGCTGCTCTCTCAGTTGAAGGCAAGACAGGACTTGTGTTTTGTTGGGTAGTGAGGTTTTCACATAGAATCAGGTTTAAACAGCACTTCTTTTCTAAAAATTGGAGACTCCCCCGACACTGTGTGTTGATGGGCCCCAGAGAAAGTGCTATTAAACTTCATCTGCCAGGTGTGCCTTCCTCCTTAAACTCCCCTTACGCCATAGTTTACAAATTCACCGGCAGATTAGAGTGGATTGTGCTGGGTGGCTAGTTCATGCTAAGGTGACCACCTCCAGTGGCTACATTGAAAAGACTTGTGTTTTAGTGAGGCCCTTCATCAGGCATGTGACCTCAGTTCAGGTGGATCGCCCAGTCAAGCCTGCTTCAGGTAATGGAACCAGGAGAGAATTTTATTATATTGGCTTGAGTCATTCACTGGTAAAATCCATTCTTGCCAGTCTAATTTCAAAGAAAAGTTGAAGTAGATTTTTTCTTTTTTAACTTCTTTTATTTTGAAATTATTTCAGACCTGCAAAAAGTTATAAATAGTACAAAGAATCCCTATTTACTTTTACCCAGAGTTATCAAATGTTAATATTTTCCACACTTGCTTTATTATTCATTCTTATGTGAACTGTGAACTTTTTTTTAATGTTTGAGAGTAATTTCCAGACATGATGCCCCTTTACATCAGAATATTTCCTAGACAGCTCCTAAATATTTCCTAAAACAATGATATTCTCTTACATTGCCACAGTATGATGATCAAAATCAGGAAATTAACATTGGTGTAATACCATCCTATATAATAAAACCCTAATATGCAAATTGACCAAACTGCAGAATGACTGCCAGAACAACTGGTTGCTGTTATGCGCACTGACCACCAGGGGGCAGATGTTCAACCCAGGAGCTGCCCCCTGGTGGTCAGTGCGCTCCCACAGGGGGAGCGCCGCTCAGCCAGAAGCTGGGCTCACGGCTGGCAAGTGCAGTGGTGATGGTGGGAGCCTCTCCCGCCTCTGCGGTACCACTAAGGAACAGTGAGCTGAGCAGTAAGGAGCAGCAAGCAGGCAGGCGGTAAGGAGTGAGGGGTACTGGAACTTGCCTGGTGAGGGAGAAAAGTGGCTGATAAGGTCAGAGGGAGAGTCAAGAGTCAGATTACATAGGCCTTGGAGCCATCCAATGGCTTTAAGCTACTTTTTATCAAGACCACCGTGGCCACTGTCTGGAGAATCCTGTATAATAAAAAGGCTAGCCTCTGCCATCTCAGGATGTGTGGCACCTTACCTAAGCTGGCAGTCGGACATCCCCTGAGGCGTCCCGGACTGCGAGAGGGCACAGGCCAGGCTGAGGTACCCCCCCCCCCCCACCGTGCAAGAATTTCATGCACTGGGCCTCTAGTCTATATATATATATAAAAGCCTAAGCAAACGTCTGATTGTCTGTTAGGTATGATGAGCACTGACCACCAGGGGGAAGACGCTCAATGCAGGAGCTGCCGAGCTGCGGTCACTTGGTAGCGGCATTTCTTGGGCGACACATCCCAGAACCAGAGAGGAGGGAGCCCAATTCTGGGGTGCGTCACCCGAGAACTGCCCTCTCGCAATCTGGGACCCTGGAGGGATGTCGGAGAGCCGGTTTCGGCCACATCCCCACAGGCCAGGCCAAGGGACCCCCACCTGCCAGAGGGACCCCACTCACTCCTCAGACGCCCTTCGAGCCGCGGTGCTGCCCCAGGTGCAGCTGGCTGGGGTGGGACCGTGGGAGGTTGGCTCCAGGGCCTCTCCAGCCCATCTTGCCCAGTCCAGCCCCGCGGGCCACCTTCTAATTAATTTCTTTTCAATGTGCACAAATCTGTGCACTGGGGCACTGGTATGCTATACTGCTTTTATCAGATCTACCATATTCAAATATTATCAGTTGTTTTGTTAGTGTCCTTTATCTGTTTCAGGTTACATGTATTTAGTTGTCATGGTTGGTTTTTTTGTTAGTTTGTTTTAGTGCCCACCTGAGGATATGTGGGGGTTTTTTTTGTGTGTGTGTGTGTGTGTGTGTTTGTTTTGTGTGTTTTTTTTTGAGAGAGAGAGAAATAGCTATGTGAGAGAGAAACATCGATAGGCTGCCTCCTGCATGCACCCCGGACTACAGATCAAACCTGCAATCTGGGTATGTACCCTGACCAGGAATCGAACCTGAGACCCTTCAGTTCACAGGACGACCCTCCCACACCGGCCAGGGTGGTTGTCATGTCTTTTTAGTCTCCTTTAATCTGAATAGTTCCTTAGCCTTTCTTGTTTTTTAATGAGCTTGACACATTTGAAGAGTACAGACCAGTTATTCTGTAGAATGACCTTCAATTTGGCCTTGTCTGATTTTTCTCATGCCTTCAATTATATGCATTTTTGGCAGGAAATCAGAGAAGCAATGATATGTTCTCAGTGCATCATATCATGAGGTACTTAATGTCAATTTGTTCTATTTCTGATGATGATAATTTTGACCACTTGATTAAGGTAGGGTCTGCCAGGTTTCTCTGCTGTAAAGTCATGGTGTGTCCCTTGGTGATTAACAAATATCTGGTGGAGAGGTATTTAGAGACAATATAATTATCCTATTTCCCACTTTTCAGTTGCTTTTTAGCACCAAACTACAACTGCAGCTGAAAATCTAGTTACTGGTAATATAACAAGTATCACAAAAGTTCCCAAATGGCAAGACAGTTGTGTCGTTTTATAAAAAAGAGTATTACTTGGCCCTGGCCACTGTGGCTCAGTTGGTTGAGCATGGTCCCGTGCACCGACAGGTTGCCAGTTGATTTCCTGGTTGGGGCCCATGCCCATGTTTGGGATTCAATCCCCTGTCAGGGTGCATGCGGAAGGCAGCCAATTGATGTTTCTCTCTCTCATCTATGTTTCTTTCTCTCCTTCCCTTTTCTCTCTCTAAAACCAATAAAAATACAAATTAGAAAAAAAAGAGTATTGTACTATACGCTGAAATTCTGTGGGGAATAATTATTGCCTGCTCCATGTGTTTTCCGAGGTCAGATCATTTGGTGATAGTAATAATGAGTGTGATAACCACCAGCCCTTGAACGTTTAGCGTGGACTACATACTGTGCTTTATGTGAATTTTCTAATTTGATCTCACCACTAGGTAGTGGGGGTTATGGTACTTTCTCCCTTGTCTTTTCCCCAAACATTCCAGCTGTGTTGTTTTAGCATTGAATGGATTTGCTATTCGGCAGAGCTCTGCTTAATGTGAGTTACCAAGGGGTGGTAGCTGCTGATGCAGCATGGCTGTGAGTAGTGGCAGTGCCCGGGAGACTCTTGGAAAACTTCAAAAGTAATAAGTGGTTGGTTGTTTTTGAAAGATCAACCCAAACTGAAACCCAGGATATGGAGTAAAGAAAGCTTCTGTCCTGTTTTTGCCTCTGTGTTTTACTCTCTAAACTCTCCTGTCCCCCTGTAGCTGCTGGATATAAAGTCATTTTAAGTAAAAAAATAATGATATCTAGCCCTAGCCAGTTTGGCTCGGTGGATAAAGTGTTGGCCTGTGGACTGAAGGGTCCTATGTTTGATTCCGGTCAAGAGCAACATGCCCAGGTTGCAGGATCGATCCCCAGTAGGGGGCATGCAGGAGGCAGCCAATCCATGATTCTCATCATTGATATTTCTATCTCTCTCCCCCTTCCTCTCTGAAATCAGTAAAATATATATATTTAAAAAAGTATTGTTATCTACTTTGTTTCTTCTATTTCCCGTCAACACATGGGATGGAATTTAAGTCTGTACAGTTGGCAAGACTGTTGAAGAGATGAAATTTCTGTCTAAACTCCAGAATGAACTCCAGAGGTCAGCAAGGGGAATCCTTTGCCCATATCTGAACTTGTCACACTTACCCATGAAAAGCAGACCACACCAGGGGTTGCTTAGAGTTGGTCAGGGAACAATAGATGTAAAATATGTTTTTTGAATGATCTTTGACCTTTCAGAATTGGTTGGTGAGGAGGAAGATATTGGCTGGTTTCTATGCCACTCCCATAATTGCCTTATTCCTAGCCACACTGGTGTTAGAGGAGGGAAAGAAGGAAGGAAACCACTCAGGTAAAGTTGTGAATGGTGAGACAGAAAGATGTTTTTTTGAGAGAGAGGATAGCACTCTCTGAGTAAGCATGTGAGCAGACTCTCAATGGCAGAGCCTTAGGGTCACAGTCCTTGGGACTTTATCAGTCCCAAACCTGTAGCCAGGCTTGATCACATGAGGGCAGCAGGAAGACCACTTGAAAACACTCTAGGAATCTAGTGTTCTTCTCTCATGGCCCCAAATGACGACCAAGACTGATCACCCAAGAAATACTGAAGTGGGACTCTTGTTTACCCAAGGACCACTGTAGCATTGTATTTGTCTTCTTGGGATGTAACATTCCCAATTGTTTCTCTCCCCTTCAGGCTGACAGACTTCAAGAATGCAGCTGTTGTTACTGGAGATGTGTGGCACCTTATTTGAGCCAGGCCATGAGGCCATGTTGCCATGAGGTGGGCCCCTCATGGCCTCAGCAGGAACTGAACACTACAGCATTGGCCAGGGAAATAGCTTCACACAGAGTGGTCCCTCTGGCAAAGTGCCATCTGAGAAATCCTCTGAGGGCAAAGTCTGGTCTTCAGGTTCATCAGCAGGCGAAGACAATCTGGAAGCTGGAGAAGCACGTGGGCACCCTTTCAGCAGGATTGGACCTACACCTCTTGGGTTTCCCAACCCAGCCAGCATATTTCTTTTGTCCCAGCATTTCATGTAGCTCTGGGACCACAGCTGCCCTTGCAGGCCACAGCAACACCTGTTACCTGCCTTCTGTCCCGGACTTGTTTAGCAGTACCCTGCTGTACCGCCGCTTCAACCATAGACACAAAACATACCAGCAGCTGGAGTCTTTCTGCTTACGTTCAAGCCCGTCAGAAAAAAGACCTTTTTCTGTCCCCCAAAAGAGCCTCCTTGTCAGACTCACTGCCAATCAGGCCACTTCTTCCACGGTCTCCCCCATGGCCCAGCCCGTGACATCCTCATCTATAGATCCATACCTCACACTGGGAGCAGCTGGGGAAAACCCTTCAGGGAAGAGGCTGGCCTCTGCCATCTCAGGGAAGATCCCATCTCCACTCTCCTCTTCTTCACCCTCCTACAAGCCCATGCTGAATAACTCCTTCACGCCGCCAAATAGCACTAAAGTGCCTTTATCACAGGCCACAGAGGGCCTGAAGCCATTATCCTCACCCAAAATCCAACTTGTGTCCTGGCATCATTCAGGGGGCACTGGAGACTGTGCATTCCAGCCTATTGAACACAAGGTACCCAAGAGCAATGGCATTGTTGTACATGGTGCCCTTGCCCATAGCACCCTGTCTACCCCTAGCTCCTTAGACACTTCCACCACCAGTGTTGCCTCCCCCCAGTACAACCACAGTAACTTAGTCATGAGGATAAAGCCACATCCTTGTGGCCTGAATGGCGACCCTGTTTCCCAGGCTCTGACCAAGGAGGCTCCGTTCACTGAGGCTGTGAGGCAGTTGACTGCAAGAGGCTTTGAGAAGCCAAGGCAAGGCTCCCAGTTTGGACAGTCTTGTTTTGTGAACCCAAGCTTGCAATGGGATCTCCTCAACAGGAACAGGCGGTGGAAATCTCCTGTGGTAGGCCAGCAGGTCCCCCAGGAGGGTGCCCCGGCAGACAATAGGATCCTCCCTGGAGCCTCAGACACCTTGGAGTTGGACAATACAGTCTTTTGTACCAAACGCATCAGCATTCACCTCCTTGCCTCACACACCAGTGGGCTTAGCCATAGCCCTGTCTGTGGGTCTGCGGTCGACTCCCCACCACCAGGAGAAGATAAGATGCCAGTGCTGCCTTCTCCCCCTCAGCCCTGTGACTTAGCAGATGTGGCCAACCACCTCTCTTCTATCCATTTGGACCAGCTTGGGAAGGAGGAGCCTGTAGAAGCCAGGGAGCTGGACTCACCTGTTAAAGATATTGGGTAAGTTGGAGGAAGTTTTTGGTTTATTTAAAGCAATAGACTGTATATACCCAAACTCGCTGACACTGGCCTTGTGTCTCTGAAGGTTGGTTTTAATTTTTAGCTGCTCTAGAGTTATGGTTTTTCACTTTAGGGCAAAGGTCTGCAAGCTACAGCTTCCAAGCCAAATCCCGCCCACTGTCTGCTTTTGTAAAATTTTATTGAAATGCAGCCTCGACCATTCATTTACTACTGTACTATATGGCTGCTTTCCTGTTGCTATGGTAGGGTTGAGTAGTTGTGACAGACTGATTGGATCACAAAACTGAAAATATTTACTGTCTGGTCCTTTAGAGGAAGAGTTTGCTGACCCCTGCTTTAGGTTATAACCAGGGAGAAATAAAAATTCCAAACACACGAGTTGGGGCCTGTGATTTTTCTACTTAATTCCAAACCAGATCAGGTTCTCAATCATTCTTGGAATGACAGCCATTTCAGAGTTAGGGCATACATGTACTTGGTTTCTTCTCTTAGCTCCTTGTTACTAATTTGATTCACCAAGGCTTTTCTTGTTCTAAGTTCCCAGAGAGTGGTCTAGGGACTTTGAAGCCAATGACCAGACATTCATTGGTGGTGTTTTGAATGCAGAGTTTTGGACTTATATGCTCGGAGGGACTTCAAAGAAATTGGAAGACATAGTGCCTCTGCAGAATAGGGGGTGTAGGGTTGAGGAACTATGGCTAGACCTAAGCTCTGAGAGCAAGGGAAATAAACTATGAGATTCAAGCAAGAGATAGCAGATTGGTGACCAGGGAAGAGACAAACACTGGAAGATGATGAAGGAATGAGAATCTTAACTGTGACCTCTGTTATGGAATTGGCTGGGCTTGGGCTATGGTTCTTTCTTATAGTTCAGCTACTGACCTCCAGCCAGACCAGGTTGAGGCTGAAGATCTAGAAGAAGAGCTGGTAGATGGTTTGGAAGACTGCTGCAGCAATGATGGGAATGAAGTGGAGGAGGGTGAGTAGGGGACCCTCTCACCTCCAACTGGGAATTGGTCATTACCGCTAGGGAAGGGGGCTAACAATTGTGTACCAGGTCTTAGACCCACTTTGTCACCTGCATCACTCATTCGCCTTGGGGATCCAAGGGTGGTGGGTAGTGGCTTTTGAGGGACTTTGTTCTCTAGTCCTGCTGTCCCACCAGTCTTGCCTTCTCCCTGCTGCTGTTGAGCTCAAGGAAGGCAGTACAAGGCAGCAGAGTGATGCTCATGGCTCTGCAAGAAGGCTGAGCCAGGATATCCAAGGAAGAGCTGCCTGAGTTTGTGTAGCAGCCTTTCCCATTCAGAACTTCTCTGCTTCCCCCCTGCCAGGAGACTCAGAGTGCTCCTCATTCAGTGCTGTCTCTTCCAGCGAGTCGATAGCAGTGATCTCTCGGTGAGTGTTGGTTGTATAGATCATTGATAGATGCTCATTTTCTGTCTCTTTAGGAGAGTCTAAGTCTAATACTCTTGAGAGGCAGCTAACAAAAATTTTCTGTCTTTTTAAACTTTTGATTTTGAGACAATTATAGATTCTCATGCAGTTGTAATAAATAATATATAGAGATCCCCAAAATTACTCAGTTTCCCCCTATGGTAACATTTTGCAAAGATATGGTATATTGTAGTATAACTAAGATACCAACATTAGTCAAGATACATTCCCATCACTGTAAGGACCCCTGTTATTGTTTTCGAGAGCTACACTTACTTCCCTCCTATTCCCAACAACTCTTAACCCTTGGCAACCACTGATTTGTTCTATAATTTTGACATTTCAAGAATGTTATACAAATGGAATGATGTAGCCATTAGGGATTGGCTTATTTATTTATTTATTTATTTATTTTTGTTTGTTTCTCTCTTTTTTTTATTGTTTAAAATATTACATATATTAGTACATATATCTCCTTTTTTTTCCCCCCCATTGACCTTCCCCCAGCCTCCCCTATCCCCTGTCGCATGCCCTCATCCCACCCCCCTAGTGTCTTGTGTCCATTGGTGTGCTTATATGCATGCATACAAGTCCTTTGGTTGATCTATTTCCCTCCCTCCCCAACACTGCCCAGCCTTCCCGCTGTAATTTCACAGTCTGTTTGGTGCTTTACTGCCTCTGTATCTATCTTTTTATTCATCAGGTTATAATGTTCTTTATTTTCCATAAATGAGTGAGATCATGTGGTATTTTTCTTTCATTGCCTGGCTTATTTCACTTAACATAATGCTTTCCAGGTCTATCCATGCTGCTGCAAATGGTAAGAATTCCTTCTTTTTTATAGCAGCATAGTATTCCATTGTGTAGATGTACCATAGTTTTCTAATCCACTCATCTGCTGATGGGCATTTAGGCTATTTCCAAATCTTAGCTATGGTGAATTGTGCTACTATGAACATAGGGGTGCATATATCCTTTCTGATTGGTGTTTCTAGTTTCTTGGGATATAATCCTAGAAGTGGGATTACTGGGTCAAATGGGAGCTCCATTTTTAGTTTTTTGAGGAAACTCCATACTGTTCTCCACAGTGGCTGCACCAGTCTGCATTCCCACCAGCAGTGCACAAGGGTTCCTTTTTCTCCGCATCCTCGCCAGCACTTGTCGTTTGTTGATTTGTTGATGGTTGCCATTCTGACAGGTGTAAGATGATACTGCATTGTCGTTTTGATTTGCATCTCTCGGATAATTAGTGACTTTGAGCATGTTTTCATATGTCTCTTGGCCTTCTGTCTTCTTTCGAAAAGATTCTATTTAGGTCCGTTGCCCATTTTTTTATTGGATCATTTATCTTCCGTTTATTAAGTTGTTTAAGTTCCCTGTAGATGTTGGAGATTAAACCTTTATCAGTGATAACATTTGCAAATATGTTCTCCCATATAGTGGGCTTTCTTGTTGTTTTGTTGATGGTTTCTTTTGCTGTGCAAAAGCTTTTTATTTTGATGTAGTCCCATTTGTTTATTTTCTCTTTAGCTTCCATTGCCCTAGGAGCAGTATCAGTGAAGAAATTGCTTCGGCATATGTCTGAGATTTCTCTGCCTGTGGATTCCTCTAGTATTTTTTATGGTTTCCCGTCTTATGTTTAACTCCTGTATCCATTTTGAGTTAATTTTTGTGTATGGTGTAAGTTGTTGGTCTAGCTTCATTTTTTTGCATGTATCTGTCCAATTTTCCCAACACCATTTATTGAATAGACTGTCTTGACTCCATTGTATGTTCATGCCTCCTTTGTCAAATATTAATTGAGCATAGTGGTTTGGGTCGATATCTGGATTCTCTATTCTATTCCATTGGTCTATATGTCAGTTCTTGTGCCAGTACCAGGCTGTTTTGAAAACAGTGGCTTTGTAGTACAGCTTGAAATCTGGTATTGAGATCCCACCTACTTTGTTCTTCTTTCTCAGGATTGCTATAGCTATTTTTTTTATTCCAGATGAATTTTTGGAGAGTTCTTTCTAGGTCTGTGAAATATGCCGTTGGTATTTTAATGGGGAGTGCATTGAATCTATAGATTGCTTTGGGTAGTATGGACATTTTAATGATGTTGATTCTACCAATCCATGAACATGGTATGTTCTTCCATCTGTTTACGTCTTCCTCTATCTCTTTTTTCAGTGTCCTGTAGTTTTCCCGTATAGGTCTTTTACCTCCTTAGTTAAGTTTATTCCTAGGTATCTTAATTTTTTTGGTGCGATGGTAAATGGGATTGCTTTTTTAGTCTCTCTTTCTGTAAGTTCACTATTGGTGTATAGAAATGCCATAGATTTCTTGGCGTTAATTTTGTATCCTGCTACATTGCCAAATTCATTTATTAAGTCTATTAGTTTTTTGATGGAGTCTTTCAGGTTTTTTATGTACAATATCATGTCATCTGCAAATAAGGACAGCTTTACTTCTTCTTTTCCAATTTGGATGCCTTTTACTTCTTCTTCTTGTCTAATCGCAATGGCTAATATTTCCAGTACTATGTTGAACAGGAGTGATGAGAGTGGGCATCCCTGTCTTGTTCCTATTCTTAGGGGAAATGGTTTTAGTTTTTGCCCATTGAGTATGATGTTAGCTGTGGGTTTATCATATATGGCTTTTATTATGTTGAGGTATGATCCTTCTATTCCCACCTTGTTGAGAGTTTTTATCAAGAAAGGGTGTTGGATTTTGTCAAATGCTTTTTCTGCATCAATTGATATGACTATGTGATTTTTATCTCTCAATTTTTTTATGTGATGTATCATGTTTATTGATTTGCGGATATTATACCATCCTTGCATTCCTGTGATAAATCCTACTTGGTCATGGTGTATGATCTTTCTGATATACTGCTGGATCCAATTTGCTAGAATTTTGTTGAGGATTTTGGCATCTATGTTCATGAGGGATATTGGCCTGTAATTCTCTTTCATTGTGTTGTCTTTATCTGGTTTTGGTATTAGGGTGATGCTGACTTCATAGAATGAGCTTGGAAGTGTTCCTTCCTCTTGAATTTTTTGGAATAGTCTCAGGAGGATAGGTTTTAGTTCTTCCTTGAATGTTTGGTAAAACTCCCCTGTGAAGCCGTCTGGCACTGGGCTTTTGTTTGCTGGAGGCTTTTTCATGACTGCTTCAATTTCTTCCATAGTTATTGGCCTATTGAGATGTTTAAATTCTTCCTGATTGAGTTTTGGAAGGTTATATTTTTCTAGGAATATGTCCATTTCCTCCAGGTTGTCCAGTTTGTTGGAATAGAGTTGTTCATAGTATTTTTTAACAATCCTTTGTATTTCGGTAGGGTCTGTTGTTATTTCTCCTCTTTCATTTCTGATTTTGTTTATTTGGGTCCTCTCTCTTTAGAGGTTCATCAGTCTTATTTATCTTTTGAAAGAACCAGCTCTTGGTTTTGTTGATCTTTTGTATTGTTTTTTTGGTCTCAATGCCGTTTATCTCTGCTCTGATCTTTATTATGTCCTTCCTTCTGCTTATACTGCGCTTTTCTTGTTGCTCTCTTTCTAACTCTTTGAGTTGTAGGGTTAGGTAACTTATTACTATTGTTTCTTGTTTTTTGCAGTAGGCTTGTAGAGCTATGAACTTCCCTCTCAAGACTGCTTTCACTGTGTCCCATAGATTTTGGATTGTTGTGTTTTCATTGTCATTTGTTGCCATGATGTTTTTTATTTCTTCTTTGATCTCTCTGGTAACCTAGTCATTGTTTAATAGCATGCTGTTTAGTCTCCATGTGTTTGATTTTTTGGATTGTTTTTATTGTAGTTGATTTCCAGTTTTATGCCACTGTGATCTGAGAAGATGCTTGATATGATTTCTATCTTCTTGAATTTGAAAAGACTTTGCATATGACCCAACATATGGTCTATCTTTGAAAATGACCCATATGCACTTGAGAATAATGTATATTCTGTGGCTTTGGGGTGAAATGTTCTGAAGATGTTGATTAATTCCATCTGGTCTAGTGAGTCATTTAGGATTGATGTTTCTTTGCTGATTTTTTGTTTAGAGGATTTGTCCAATGGTGATAGTGGGGTATTAAAGTCTCCTACTATGATTGTATTGCTGTCAGTCTCTCCCTTGATATCCTCCAGGAGTTTTTTTATGTATTTGGATGGTCCTGTATTGGGTGCGTATATGTTTACCAGAGTTATTTCTTCTTGTTGGATTGCTCCCTTTAGTATTATGAAGTGGCCTTCACTTTGAGATCTAATTTGTCAGATATAAGTATTGCTTCCCCAGCTTTTTTTTCATTTCCATTCGCCTGAAAAACCTTTTTCCATCCCTTCACCCTCAGTCTGTGTGCATCTTTTTTCTGAGGTGGGTTTCTTGTAGACAGCAGATATATGGGTCGTGTTTTTTTATCCAATCGGTTACCCTATGTATTTTAATTGGGGCATTTAATCCATTTACATTTAAAGTTATTATTGATAGGTGCGTATTTGTCGCCATTTTTATTCTTTACCCCTGTGTTCCTTCTTCACTTCCTATTTCTGTTGTTGTTTTCACAGCAGACCCTTTAGCATTTCTTGCATGCTGGTTTGGTGCTAATAAATTCCCTTAGTCCTTTTTTGCCTGTGAAGCTCCTGATTTCACCTTCAATTTTGATTGATAGCCTTGCTGGGTACAGTATTCTTGGATTCAGACCCTTCCTTTGCATGACTTTGTATATTTCATTCCATTCCCTCTGGCCTGATGAGTTTCTGTTGAGAAATCAGTCGCTGTTCTGATGGGGGATCCTTTGTAGGTAATTTTCTGTCTCTCTCTGGCCACTTTTAAGATTCTTACTTTGTCGTTGGTGTTTGCCAGTTTAATTATAATGTGCCTTGGCGTCGGTCTTTTGGGGTTCATTTTGCTTGGGACTCTGTGAGCTTCTTGTGTGTGTATTTTTAAAATTGATTTTAGAGAGAAAGGGAGAGGGAGAGAGAGATGGAAACATCAGTGATGAGAGAGAATCACTAATCGGCTGCCTCCTGCATGCCCCCTACTGGGGATTGAGCCTGCAACCTGGGCATGTGCCCTTGACCAGAATCGAACCCGGGGGATCCTTCAGTCCATAGGCCAACGCTCTATCCACTGAGCCAAACCAGCTAGGGTATAAATAGTTTTTTAAGAAACTTCCAAAATTGTTTTCCAGAGTGGCTATACCATTTTACATTCCCATCTTGCTTTGCTTTTTAAAAAATTATATTTTTAAATTGCAGTTGACATGCAATGTTACCTGAGTGTCACTTGTCATTGTTTTTTTTTTTAAATATATTTTATTGATTTTTTACCTAGAGGAAGGGAGAAGAATAGAGAGGTAGAAACATCGATGAGAGAGAGAAACATCAATCAGCTGCCTTCTGCACACCTCCTACTGGGGATGTGCCCGCAACTAAGGTACATGCCCTGACCAGAATCAAACCTGGGACCCTTCAGTCCGTAGGCCGACGCTTTATCCACTGAGCCAAACCGGTTAGGGCCACTTGTCATTGTTTTTAAATTAACTCATTCTTCTTGATTTTCAATAATCTTAAATTCTGATACTCAGTAAATTAAAAGCCTTTGAAATAAAATATTTTTAAAATGAGGAATAGAATTGAGTTAATTGGAATTATTTAATTGGGAATTATTATTTAACTTGACCCACTAAAATTCATTAAAATTTTCTAAGGTTTAAAAGATTAATGTTTTACATATTGTGCCTATTTCTGTTATGCTGCAAAATAACAGATAGAATGGCTGTTTATAAACTAAAAATTAATCTTAAATAGTAATATTTGTGGATCCTATCAGCTCAGTATAGAGAGTCATTTCTTCTCTCTATTTTCAGTGCTATTTAAAGAAATGGACTAGGTCTGTCACCTTGTACCTGATAGATAGTTGAGATATTCACTGTTCTGAGACCCCTTGACATAGCCTTGGCCAAGCCATTGTTGAACAAACATAGGGATCCCATGGCCCACTGCCCCAGACTCCCAAATCTACATTGCCATATCCTATATAATAAAGAGGTAATATGCAAATTGACCATCACTCCAACACACAAGATGGCTGCCCCATGTGGTCAAAGATGGCTGCCCCCATGTGGACACAAGATGGCCACCACAAGATGACTGGCAGGGGAGGGCAGTTGTGGGCCATCAGGCCAGCAGGGGAGGTCAGTTAGGGGTGACCGGGCCTGCAAGGGAGGGCAGTTGGGGGTGACCAGGCCTACAGGGGAGGGCAGTTAGGGGTGACCGGGCCAGCAGGGGAGGTCAGTTAAGGGTGACCAGGCCTGCAAGGGAGGGCAGTTGGGGGTGACCAGGCCTGCAGGGAAGGACAGTTGGGGGGACCAGGCCTGCAGGAGAGGGCAGTTGCAGGTGACCAGGCCTGCAGGCGAGGGCAGTTGGGGGGGGACCAGGCCTGCAGGCGAGGGCAGTTGGGGGGGGACCAGGCCTGCAGGGGAGGGCCGTTGGGGGCAACCAGGCTGGCAGGGAAGGGCAGTTAGGGGCTACCAGGCTGGCAAGGGAGGGCAGTTAGGGGTGATTGGGCCAATAGGGGAGGGCAGTGGGGTTGACCATGCCAGCAGGGAAAGGCAGTTGGGGGCAACCAGGCCGGCAGGGGAGGGCAGTTGGGGGTGACCAGGCCGGCAGGGGAGGGCAGTTAGGGGCAATCGGACTGGCAGGGGAGCAGTTAGGTGTTGATACAACAGCTGGCAGGGGAGTGGTTAGGGGGTGATCAGGCTGGCAGGCAGAAGCGGTTAGGGGCAATCAGGCTGGCAGGCAGGAGAGCGGTTGAGAGCCATCAGTCCTGGATTGTGAGAGGGATGTTGGGATCGGGCCTAAACGGGCAGTCGGACATCCCTTGAGGGGTCCCAGATTGGAGAGGGTGCAGGCTGGGCTGAGGAATCCTCCCCCCCCCCCCCCGCATGAATTTTGTGCACCGGGCCTCTAGTTGTTACATAATTTGGTGTCAAATCATTTCCAAGATGGAGGAGAGCATTAATCAACCATGTTTATCTTCAGAGAAGCCTAAATATAAAATGAGTTAGAAGTATCAGTATTTCTTTTCTTTTTGTTGCTTTTCCCCTTTTTAAATTATCCATATCATTCTTTTTCTCTCTTCATTTATTTCTCTTTGTCTTAGTGTAGCATATTCCTCTACTAGTAGCCACCCAAACTCATTACCTGCTCTCAGAACCACATTTATTTATTTATTTATTTATTTATTTATTTATTTATTTATTTATTTTGTTTTGTTTTTATTGATTTCAGAGAGGAAGGGAGAGAGAGATAGAAACATCAATGATGAGAGAGGATCATTGATCGGCTGCCTCCTGCACGCCCCCTACTGAGGATCAAGCTGGCAACCTGGGCATGTTCCCTTGACCAGAATCAAACCTGGGGCCCTTCAGCCTGCAGACTGACACTCTATCCACTGAGCCAAACCAGCTAGGGCCAGAACCACTCTTTTCAGGGATTTCCTTAGCCTGTAGCTTGTCACAGGAAATTTTGGAGCTGTATTACAGAATGAAGTATCAAAAGCCTTGTCTTCATGTGACATTTAAAGGTGTGACTATATATAGGTTAGCACCTTATTGATATTTGCAAAATAATTATTGAGCACTTACAGAAGTACAATTAAAAGACAGCACTACCAAAGAAATTATATGTAGTAGTAACAATACTTCAGGACCGTGGCTTTCCTTTTGTACCACATGTCTGTTTCTCTTCTTAGGGGCTGCATTGAGGCTCTGACCAAACCTCTTTCCAGTGAGAAAGTTGTCCGGCCAGCCCTTATCTACAGTCTCTTTCCCAATGTGCCTCCTACCATCTATTTTGGCACTCGGGATGAGAAAGGTAAACCTGGCCAATTGTGTAAGCCCAGAAGAGCCCCAGGAGAAGGGTGCTAACAAAGTTGGGAGGAGGTGGCAAAAGGATTGGAGGGGCTTTCCAGAATGTCTCTTATGGTGCTTGGTCCTCCACCTGGTTCACCGGTCCGATATGCAGACCTTTTTCTTGTCTGTTCTTGAGCTGATCCTTCTCAGCCCATAATCTCATGCATTATTCTTGTCCTCTAACCTTGTTTCTTTCCCCTTTCAACCTCCCCTCCTTTCTGCGCTCATTCCTGTGCAGTCTCCCCTCTTCCCCACTGAAACTCTGATCAGAAACAATACTTAGTGACTTACCTACCCAGGAAAGGTTGAGCAATAATGCCATCTCTTTCCTCTTCTAACCGTGACACTCCTGCTCTTCTCCAACCCCCGGCCACCCCCACTTTCTCCCAGTGGAGAAACTTCCCTGGGAACAAAGGAAGCTGCTGCGGTGGAAGATGAGCACAGTGACCCCAAACATTGTCAAACAGACCGTTGGACGGTCCCACTTCAAAATCAGCAAGAGTGAGTCACTTGCCTTATTCTGAACTTGTCCCAACAGATGGGCTTTGGGAGGAAGGGAGCCTTGGATACTTCCTGCTATGTGGGGATCCTGTCCTGAAGTTGCCAGTCTCATAGGACATAGCTCTGAACTCCTTCTGGGCTGGAGCCTATTCCTCAAAACTGGAAGACAGTGAGTCATTGATCTACATGTGACCCCAGGACCTCATGTAGGACAGCTCCATGGTAACTCTTAGAAAATAGGGCTAGGTCTAGGAGCTATATGCCCAGCCCCAGTGGCATTTCTCGGGCCTCTGGGGATCTCTCTGTCCTAGGGACTGACTCTTTGATGTGTCTTCTATAGAAAATGATGACTGGCTGGGCTGCTGGGGTCACCACATGAAGTCTTCTAGTTTCCGATCTCTTCGGGGGCACCAGAAGGTAGGAGCCCTTTCTGAGGTGCTCTTTAGGGGTTTGGACTGGGCAGGAGGAGATTGGTAGTGGGGGAAGAGGTGGATGACACAGAGAAGGCAAAAAGGCTTATAGAGGAGTGGAGAAAGTACAGGAGAGGGTGCAGTGTGACCCTAGCAGATCACACACATTTAGCAGTTCAGCTGCAGTGACTTGGGCAGTCACAGCCTCTCAAAGACATTATTCTCTAATGTGACTAGAGATGCAACATCTGTTTTCAGTTTATTATGTTTCCCCTATAACCACTGTTTTCAGTTTATTGTTTCCCCTGTAACCCCTTTGCCTCCCTTCCTCCAAGCTGAATATGTATAAAGAGGACTCTGGTCTCATATTGGAATGAATGAGTCCCTTGCCCCAGCCTTACTGAAGGCCAGGTACTTCCTTTGTATTATAGGCTGTCATGGAAAAAGTCTTAATAGCTTTTTCTTTGCACTTAAGGTGGATATCATGTCTGCCTTAATTGGTATTATATGTCATGAATTGTCAACTCCTGGAAGGCACTAAATTTTGTTGTTTTGTTTTTTAATCATTTTTTGGTGAGTGCTTGGCAGCTGAATTCTTGAGGACCATGAGATGGTGAAAAGAGGATCAAACAGGAGCTTAGAAAGTTGCTAAGGAAGTTGGAATGGGAGAGTGAGTCCTGCCATCTTCTTCATAATCTTACCTGGGCCCTCTCCCTGCTCTCACCCTTTGTCCCTCCTGTAGCTAAACCACTTCCCAGGTTCATTCCAAATTGGGCGAAAGGACCGGCTGTGGCGGAACCTATCCCGCATGCAGAACTGCTTTGGCAAGAAGGAGTTCAGTTTCTTCCCCCAGTCCTTCATCCTGCCCCAGGATGCTAAGCTCCTGCGCAAAACCTGGGAGAGCAGCAGCCGCCAAAAGTGGATTGTTAAACCAGTGAGTGGGTCACAGTGAGGTAGTAGGTCATGGTCTGAGAATGGGAACAACGGAGTATTGGCCATGAGCAAATCTTATCTCCTGTGCACTTGACTTCTAGCCAGCATCAGCTCGGGGCATTGGCATCCAGGTCATTCACAAGTGGAGTCAGCTTCCCAAGAGAAGGCCCCTTCTGGTACAGAGGTGAGTCTGCCTCAGCTCAGATCCCCCTGCCCATTTTCTCATTTCCTCAGCCTGGAGGTTCCCTTTTTGTCATGTTCTTCTGTCCTTTGTCCTTCCAGCCAAAGACTGTCCTCAGCCAACTGTTTTAGTTTTTATCTCGGGGACTGTTGGCTGGCTTTTGTCATGGCTCAATTACCCACTGAACCCTACCTCATCTATCATGTTCCTGAAGCTGGCCTTTCTGTACGTAGGTATCTACACAAACCCTACCTCATCAGTGGCAGCAAATTTGATCTGCGAATCTATGTTTACGTCACCTGCTATGATCCTCTACGGATTTACCTCTTTTCAGATGGACTCGTCCGCTTTGCCAGTTGCAAGTATGTGCTAGTGGTGAGGTGTCACCCTAACAGCTCTGGGGATTTGCTTTCTTGAGAGGAACGGAAACTGGAGGACACCCAACAGAAAAATAACAAATGTTTTGGTAGTTTTGTTAGCAAAGGAGAACTTGAGGTATATTTAGGAAAACCTAGTCTTCCTTTCCTCCTCTGTATCTGCTTTGGACACTTCTGGTCACCAAATATATGGGGGCTTTTCCCCACACCAAGCAAATCTCTGCAGTACCAGCTAGGTGTCCCACAATATAACTCGATTCTGACATCATCTTCCTGGAGTTAGCATCAGATCCTACAGGTTAAGAGCTCAGCCTGACAAGGCTTGCCACTGCCCACTTCAGATGCCAGTCACAAGTCCACATTGCCACATGTGCTTCTGACCCTTTGGCTATAAATCAGGTTCTCATGACCTCTCCTAGGGTTCTGTTAATTTGGTCAAGTGGCTCACAGAACTCAGTTTACTTATGTTCACTGGTTTATTATGAAAGAATAGGATAAAAAATATAGATGAACATCCAGATGGAAGAGATGTGTAGGCTAGGAGCTTTCATTCCTCTTCTGGGGGCACCATTCTCCCTACTCCTCCACATGTTCACCTACCCAGAAGCATTCTGAACCCTATACTTTTGGGGTTTTATGGAGGCTTTATCACATAGGCATGATGGATCATACTCATCTATTTTCAGCCTATCTCCCATCTTAAGAGAATGGGGGGCCAGGCTGAAAATTCCAAGCTTATAATTTATTCTTTCTGGTGACCAGCCTTATCCAGGAGCCCACCCCAAAGCTCTTCATTAGAATAAAACTCACTCTTATTACATAGGACTTCACAAGGGTTTCAGGAGTCCTGTGTCAGGAACTGGGCCAAAGGCCAATATTAGAAAAAAGATGCTCTAATGCTCTTATCACTTAGGATTTTACAAGTGTTTTAGGAACTGTGTGTCAGAAAATTGGGGGCAAGGATTATAAATCACAATATCTATGAATCACAATATCATATGAGGAATGGGAAATAAGGAGGTTCTCTACTTCAGTGAATCTGGGGAAGGTCTTCCTGTAGGACTGAGGTTGGATAAAGGAGAGGAGTTTAGCTGTGCTGTTCTAGAAACCTTACCACCACACATACTTCCAAGGCTCTTGTGCATCTGAAAAGATCTGTCCACTTGTCCGTTACCTCCTCAGGATATGGTAAATGTTTGAACCATTGTCTGATTGTTATCTCCTCATCTTACCTCTGCCTTTCTCTTCCTTTCAGGTATTCCCCTTCCATGAAGAGCCTTGGTAACAAGTTCATGCACCTGACCAACTACAGTGTCAATAAAAAGAATGCTGAGTATCAGGCCAATGCAGATGAAACGGCCTGCCAGGGCCACAAATGGTACCTAGGAAGTGTCTCTGTCAATGGAGACCTAGAGCAGCTCAGGGTTCTGGGGTTTGGGGAGGTTCAAGGAGATGATGAATGGAAGATTAATATAAGACCCAAGATATTTAAACACTTGGCAATTCAGAATTGGTCTCTTTGCATCCAAGCTCAACTCTGTCTTAATTCAAAACATCAAAAGAAGAGATAGGGAGAAAATACCTTTGTGCTTCTTATTCCTTTTTCTTTCTCTTCATCACTCAATTCATAGAATATAACCCCAAATACTTGTACTCCCTTTCCCACGTTGCAGGGCACTGAAGGCTTTATGGAACTACCTGAGCCAGAAAGGAGTCAATAGTGATGCCATCTGGGAGAAGATAAAGGATGTTGTTGTCAAAACTATCATCTCGTGAGTCACACTGCCACCTGGTGTGAGGCCTGCCACCAAAGCCCCTCTTTTCTCATGGGTTCCACGCTGCTATGCTCCAGACTTTGTGCTATATTTCAGTTTCTAAGGGAGTAGGAAGGAGTGGATAGAGTTAAATTCTGCTCTTCTATGAAATCCATCCCCAGAAGCTGGCCCCACATCAGAGGCCTCTTGAGAGCTGCTTTTTCTGGCTGGCTTCTGCTCTCCCATCTTTGGGCCACTTCATTGGCAGGGCAGCTCTGGGTAAGGCCTCCCTTCTCCATATGACCAGGTCAGAACCCTACGTGACCAGCCTGCTGAAGATGTATGTGCGGCGGCCCTATAGTTGCCACGAGCTCTTTGGTTTTGACATCATGCTGGATGAGAACCTTAAGCCCTGGGTCCTGGAGGTCAACATTTCCCCGAGGTAGGTGGTGTTATCAGGGCACTCAACAGCAGAACCCTTTCTTTATGCTCATGATCCTATTTCTACTCCAATCTTGCTGACTTTGGGAAGACCTTTCCTTCATTAGAATTTGTATTTTCCCTTCAGCATCTGTTTGTTTATTTATTACTCATTTTTTGCCATTATTTCAGGGTTCTTTGAGGATGAAGAGGGGTTGTTCAAACTTTTTAAAAAATATATTTTTATTGATTTCAGAGAGGAAGGAAGAGGGAGAGAGAGATGGAAACATCAATGATGAGAGAGAATCATTGATTGGCTGCCTCCTGTATGCCCCCAACTGGGGCTTGAGCCCGCAACCCAGGCATGTGCCCTTGACCGGAATTGAACCCGGTTCCCTTCAGTCCGACGCTCTCACTGAGCCAAACTGGCTAGGGCAGGGGTTGTTAAAATTTGTTCTTTTGAACTTGCTCCCACCACTTGCTTTTCCCTAACAAATGAAGGTCATGGGCAAGAACCTCCCTGAGTAAGATTACTCACTATTTGTGGGGCAGGAAGACCCCCATGATGGTGCTTGTGAGTTTGAATATCAGAGTCCTTTTATCCTGGGGAAGCCAGGGAGTAAATGGGGCTAGCACTGACTGGGACATATGATTGGAAACAGTTTTAGAGTGTGTGTTTTTACCACTCTTTCCAACCTTTCCTTGAAGCCTCCACTCTAACTCTCCATTGGACATCAGCATCAAAGGCCAGATGATCCGTGACCTTCTGAACCTGGCAGGGTTTGTTCTGCCCAACACAGAGGACATTCCCGGCTCCAGCTGCTCCAGCAGCTCCATCAGGTCAGCCTCCTTGCTTGTCTGCAGCTTGGCTGGCAGCATGAATAGCCCCTTTGTGAATCTGAGAAGGAATAATGTCAGTGTGTTCCACCTCCTGGGTCTCCTTTGCTGCTTGATCTGCCTCTACAGTTATCCACACACCTCTGCCATGTCTGCCCCTAAAAGCAAGTTTAGTTATACTACTCACCTGTTTAGGAATCTCCATAGGGCCTGGGGACTCAGCTTTCAATTCCTCACATGGGCATCAAGGCCCCAATCTCCGTTTCCAAGGCACCCCCGCTTTACTCCTCTTCTGGTTTCCATGCTCTGATGAACCAGACCACTCAGAGAACCTCAAGGTTGGAAGGATCCTTAAAGATCAGTTAATCCAGTCTCCTCCCTAAAATGTTTGTTGCTTCTCACTGTTTCCCCATAGTGTCCCCTCCTTTGCTCATAGGGTTTCTTCCTCTTGAAATTCCCCTTAGCCAGACCTCCCTGTTTCGACTTCACCCATCCATCAAAGCCAAACTCAGGGCAACATCTTCATGAAGCCTGCTCTTGGAACCACTCTTGCGGAAAGGGAGCCAATATTTAGCCAGGACCTGCTTTATGTAAGGAAGAACCTATAACTTATCCCCATAGCAGCCCCATGAGGCTGGTGTTGGTATCTTCAGTTTACAGAAGAGAAAGCTGAAAATCACCAGGATTAAGTAGCCCACCTAAGGTTATCCAGCTACAAAGCGGTAGAGCTGGAATTCAATTCCTAAGTTACCAGAAACAAAACTTGCTTTCCTCACCATACCTTAAGAGACTCTTGTTGGGCTGTGTGCTGTAGTTGTCATTTGACACCTGCCATCCTGTGAGCTCCTTGGAGGCCATCTTTGTATCTCTCAGTGATAATTGTAGTAATGTGGGTGATGAGACCAAGGTACAGGGAGGTCAAGTAATTTGTCCAGGATCACATAGCCAGTACGGTTGAGCTGGGTATTTAGTAAATGTTCACTAAATTAAACTAAACTGAGTATACAGTAATTATTCCAGAGCCCTTTTTAACTATTGAAATGCACCTAGAAAGGGCACTTTGTACTCCTTACTTTTTTTGTTTTGTTTTGGTTAATCCTCACCTGAGGAAATTTTACAGAGCATGGGAGGGAGGGAATGTAGAGAGGATGAGAGAGAGAGAAACATTGAGACAAGAGACACATCAATTGGTTGTTTCCTGCATGCGCCCCCACCGGAGCTGGGGATCAAATCTGCAGCTCAGGCTGCAACCCAGGCTCGTGCCCTTGACTTGAAATCAAGCCCGAAACCCTTTGGTGCATAGACCGATGCTCTCACTGAGCCACACCAGCAGGGCCATACTCCTTACGTTTTTCCATGGTACTTGCTCTTTGACTCTTAGACAGTCTGCTTGAATGGGGTGCATTGCACACTAATCTACTCAGTTAACATCTGTCCATACTTCTTTGTCTTTTCTTGAAAAGGGTGTCTTCCTGAGCTAGACCCTTTCTCCACATGTCCTCAGGATGTGAAGCTGCTGACCTTACCCTTTTTCCCTTTCTGCCCTCTGCCTTAGCCTGCCCAGCTCCCTCAGGAACAAATGTCAAATGGCCCCAGAGCAAATCACTGCACAGAAGTTGAAGAAAGCCTATTACCTGACCCAGAAAATTCCTGATCAGGTAGGAGATTACCACCCCCCACCCCCTGCCCCCAGTGCCAACAGAAAGCTTCCCTATTCAAACATTGGGAACCAGTTTTTCTTCTGTATAGGGCAGGGTTTCCTAGTCTAGGTCCACAACCTCCTTTGTGTGCAGAAATATGTTGGCATGTACATCATTCGGGAGAGAGTTGATGGCCTTTATCATGTATTCAAAAACCACTGCCCTTGGCAAAATTCTGTACTAGCCCACCCTTGTCCTCAGAGCTGTAGAAGACCCTTTGGGTTTCTTTCCCTGAGGTGCAGTGAGCCCTTGGAAGGCTTGGCTTTTCAGAGCAGGTGAGGGAGCTGGATGGAAGAGGACAGACATAAGGCTATTGCCAAATCTGAGTTGCTGGATTCTGATATTGATCCCATCCAACAAATCACTTAACATTTGTGCCCCAGTGGTTCCCCTCACCCTGACCAAGAATATATTCATCTCCCGGCTAAGCTCAGTAGACTTGGGAACAGATGAGGTCCAGAGCTGGCTCACCAGGCTGCCTTGGTCGTCCCCTGAGAGTCCTGGGGCCATAGGGCCCCAGAGTTGTTCTCCCTGACCCCTGGCCTCTTGATTCTCTGTTTCTGGCTTATATTTTCTGTCATACTCTCCTCCTCCCTGTTCCTTGGGTCATAGGACTTCTATGCATCTGTGCTGGATGTCCTGACACCAGATGACGTTCGGGTTCTGGTCGAGATGGAAGACGAGTTTTCCCGCCGGGGTCAATTTGAACGAATTTTTCCTTCTCGAATTTCTTCTCGCTATCTCCGCTTTTTTGAGCAGCCACGTTATTTCAACATTCTTACCACCCAGTGGGAACAGAAGTACCATGGCAACAAGCTCAAAGGTGATGTGTCCTCCCTGCCCACAGGAGGCCATGTTTACTAGTAGTGAGAGATTAAATCTCTGTAGACCAAGAAATGGGCCTCCCTGGCAAGAAGAATAGGCCAATTGGTTCCGCTCTCTTAAATCCCACCCCTACTCATCTTGTCCTAGGAGTAGATCTGCTTAGGAGTTGGTGCTACAAGGGGTTCCACACAGGAGCCATCACTGAGTCTGCTCCAGTGGTAAGTGATACCATTGGGAGGGAGGGGTCAGCTCCATCTCAGAGTCCTCCCTCCTCTACATGAAGAGTGCAGTGTGGGTTGGGATGAGGTTCAGACTCTCCCACTTCTCTTTAGGCCCTATGGCCCTTCCTTTTCAAAGGAATAATTGCCTCTAGGATTCCCTGGGTGTCTTTCTTTCAAGGATCAGAAAGTGCTTTGTAGCCTCAACTTTTTGTCTCAATAGGGAGAAAACCAAGACTTTATCCCATGTGGGCCCATGCCTGAAGGGTAGGGTAGGGAAGAAGCCCATGATCATCACTCAGAGGCAGAGGTGCGAGAGAGTGCCAAAACCTGGAACATTTTAGCCTCATTGTTTCCTTTGCTTTCAGTGGTCTCTCCCGACATCACTTCTGACTGTGCCAAAGGGTGATGTGATGGTCAGTGCTTTCTCCAAATCAGAGACTGGCAAGCTGGGGTGAGTACTGCAAGGAAACGGTGTTGGGTATGACTTCGGATACTTTTAAAAATTTATTTAAAATTTATTTTTACATTTGACACACAATATCTTAATGGTATGAGTTCAGAGAGTTTTGTTCCTTTCTCTCTTCCCAGATTATGATGTGGCCAGCATTTTTCAATTGGTTGATATTCAGAATATTCAGCTATAATATCCTTTTCCTGATATGCCCAGACTGTTATGAAATCAGCATTTTTCAATTGGTTAGCTCTTGGTATGCCCAGGATGCTGAGCTGAGCTGAGCACAGAATCATCTGTAGAAATGGCCACTTTCTGCCATACCCACTAGCTGTAGGAAATCTTTTAGTCCTCCTACCCTCACACACATTTATACTTGTACTTAAGCTCTCAAGCCTTCAAATAAATATATTTTACAATTATTTATACCTCCATATAACTATGGTTGAGTGTCTCAGCTATTCCTTTGTCCCCATTCTCTAAAGAAACACACACAAAACACAGCTCCTCGGAGGGAATCGTACCACTCTTTGAAGATGGGACTATACCCAAGTCCAAGAAGACCCATGCTTGCCTTTTTTCCTCTTTCCCCAGGAAACCCATTTCCTCAAAAGACAGTGAAGACACCAGCAAAGAGCCCAGCCTCTCCAAGCAGATGTTACCTGTGAAAAAATACTCTGGGCAGACTTTGAGACTCTCTGCTTCCCCCACCTCCCAGTCAACCAGTGACTCCCTTCTGGCTGCTGTGAGCCCATGACTGGCCTCTTTCCACTAGCCCCTGCCCAGGAGCACTGGTGTAGCTACCTCATGGGAACTGGCCAGCCGGCCAGTCTGAGCCCCTGCCCCCCTCACCGTCCCCCTCTTCAGAGTATTTTTTTGAAGCAGTGAAATTACAGAGATGGGTATCTGGAGGGGTGGTGGGGTGGTGGGGACAGGGAGAAGGTGAAGAAGGTTCACTGGCTGGTACCTCATATCTCAGCAGAGAAGCCGATGACAGCTACTCGGCCTTATAAAGCAGGGTTTGCTTTCTACCTTCAGAGAGCTGTGTGTGGTTTGTTTTAGGCCATGGTGCAGTGATTGAATTAGAGTTCAAGAGGAGAAAACAGTGAACCTGTTTGGGCCTGAAGTCCTTTGTAGTTGAGGAGGTTCCTCTGAAGGTTCTCATTTCCTCAGGTCTTCCCGGCCCCTCCCTCCCTCCCCTTTTATCCTAAGAAGCCACTTTCAGAAACCTTCAAACTTCCTCAGTAGACAGACAGGGAGAGGCCATGACATGATGAAGCCATGTCCTATCGTGCTAGTCTTGAGAGCTTCACCACCTGTAGACCATTTGTCTTTACATATGTCCACCCAGCCAGTGGCCCTGGGTCTTCATATTCTGACCTCATAACACTACTCAGTCAACCTTCTAGACTTCTCAGTCATGGATATTTCCTCTTCAACTCTTGGCTTTCTGAGGTGAGAGCCAATTTGTGAATTTCCTATGGCCCCAGTAAAGGAGCCTGGATAATCCCACTTGCTGTTGTTTGTATATTAATGGACACAATCCTGGGGGAGAGCAGAAAGAGCTGTGATTTCCCCATAACCTAGAGCAGTGGTCGACAAACTGCGGCTCACGAGCCGCGGTTTGCTGCTCTCTTGACAATGAGTTTGCCGAACACTGACCTAGAGGAAGGCTCATGATCTCTTTACTTCCTTTACTGTCTCTGATTAATGGGGTCTGGCTCACAGGTCGCTAGGGCAAGCGGAGTCTGGTGGCATGGCAGGTAGACTTCAGAAGCAGTCATTCATAGTAGGATGGGCTTCCAGTCAGACTGCTGCCTAAACTCTTGTACTCTTAACTGAATCTATCTCCCTCCCTAAGACTCAGTAAAACAGTGATTGTTCAATAAATGTTTGAGTGAACTGAACAGACAGAGATCTCCAAAGACACTTGTATCTGATTCAGAAGGTCTACTTCTCTCTCCCCTGGGGCAAAGTGGCACCCAGGGAATCCAAAGAGGGAAGTTTGGGTCAGAAAGGTTGTTTTCACTTGAAATGTGCTCCTTTTTAACCTGTACAAAGGTACTTCCTGGTTACTGCTTGCCCCCTCTCCTGCCCTGTAATCCCTTTATTTTTCTAGCAGCAGGGCCCAACAAGAAGCCACTGGCCCATCTGTGATACCCAAGTTTTCCCCATTGCACATCAGGCAGGGAGCTCTGCTCACAGTCCTGTCCTGGGCTCTGCCATCATTTGGAGCTTTGGGAAGATGGAGACTACTCTGCTTTATGGCTCCTGGAGTTCTGTGGCAAGCTGGAATGGAGCCATGGAAAAATCACTACGAGGTCTGACTAGGTTTAAGGCTACACAAGTAGGTGGCTGGGCTGGCCAGTGTGAAGGCCATGTTGACAAGTTGGGAAGAAAGCTTGGCAGAGTCCTGGGGTAGCCCAGCAGGAGAGGTCCTTGAAGCCACCTCCTTCTTGTCCTACCTGGATGCAAAGATGTCACAGTGAGCCTTGTGACAAGGACAGTAAGCAGCCTTCCTAGGAAAACTAGCCATCTGTGTAAGTAGTTTTGTTGTGGTTAGTCGTCTGGTCAAGGGCTTCGGTGTAGAGGCCTGCCTGAGCTGGCTTACTCTTTGCAATCCAGCTTCAATTCTCTGGCCTACCTTCTGACAGCACAACCAGTCCATTTCCATCCCTGCAACTGGAGAGGGAATCAGCATTGCAGCATGATGGGAATGGAGTGGGCGGGGGGGGGGGAGAGGCAGGAAAGGACTTAGGAAATTAAATGATGAAAATAGAGTAGTTTAAAACATGTTTATATATACATGGTTTTTAATTTTCATCATATTTGAGTATAGGATAGGTGTGTTTTGCTGGGTGGGAGAAGGAATGGGGTTTGTGTATTTCCCTTTTATCACTGGGAGAAAATTAAATCTTGCTTATTAAGCATTCAGCATACATACTTAGCAATGAATACCCATAGTATAAGGTGTTCAGCTAAATAAGGAATTTTGGAGAAGTAATGAGATTTCTTTGAAAGTTTAAAGTTGGGGATATAGTAGGATAAATGTCAGGACATGTTGGTTGTTTTCATAACTTAACCCAGACCCTGTTTGGAGAAAGGGGAGTGCAGTACAGAGTATTTCTGGAGCACTGGAGTAAAGATTTAGGGTAGAAGACAAGGGTTGCTTATTGCTGTTTACTTCAAATTCACTCAGGATTGATAAAAAACTAAGTGACTTAGAATAAATACTAACGAAGAGGTGGTGTTGTGATAGGAAAAGAGCATGGGCATTAGAGGCTGACTTGAGTTCAAATCTCAGTTCTGCTGTGTGACTTCAGCTACCACTTTTTTTTTTTTTTAGTCTCAGTTTTTTAATAATATAAATATACCTATACTGCAGGGTTGTGAAAGCTTAGTAAAATACAGTAAAACCACTTAGGACTTAGAGGGTACTTAATTCATGGCCACTGCTTCTATTTGCTATCCAAACCCTGTCTTGGGTAGGGCAGGCAGGTAAGAAATGTAAAACCCCTTACACAAGGGAAGTGAAGCAGCTGTAGAGCCAGTTTAGAGGTGAAGAAGGCCAGGACAGGGTTTAGATGCCACATCACCGCCACCTTCACCCAAGGCACACAGAATGCAAATTCTCTGGGTGAGGAAGCATATTAAACATTAGAAATATGTGAATTAAATGAAATTATTATCTTACCCCAAGATAAGCTTTGATAAGAAAAGGGAGCAATGGGTGCCTGGTGACTGGGAAGGGGAGGAGCATAGTAAAGAAAATAGAGACCTTGAACTGGAGCTGGAGCCAAAGAACAGACACACCTACCCAACAGCTCTGCCAAGGGACAGGTGTCATTACAGGTTAATTCTTATGGTTACAAGCTATTTAGTCACCAGAGCCAAAGGACATACCTAATTGCCCCAGGGGCAATACAGCAGTGCGCCAGTGAGGGAGATGGACAGTTTGGGTACACGGTACATTCCACTGCCCTTGTCAGTTGAATTAGTTATCGAAAAGTGGCTAGGAGACCTCCCCTCCTGGCCTCCTCTGGATTTGTCCTTCAAGACTAAGGCTCAGCTGTCTACTGTTCCAATGCCCCAACTTCTTTGAGACTTAGAAACACTTGACGATTTTCAAAGATATGTGGCCAAGGATGCTCCATTTCATCTCACTTGAGATTCTGATCCAGCCCTTAGACAACCCTTGGCCTCTTAGATTTCCCTCCCACCTAAGAGTTTGCACTCTATTGATGCCAAGGCTCATTTGAATTGACCTTTCATCAGCGTTGGAGCAATGAAAGCTGCAAACAGTCTTAATGTTGTTCTTGGCAAATCTCTCATAGGTGAAACAATACAAAAAGTGTCAGCAAAGGGTAGTTGTTTTTAAAACCCATTTGTGCCTTTATTATATAATAGATTGAGACACATGGAATGCTAGAGACTGTCATAGCAAAAGCCAACACAATTTTGGAAGGATATTTAAGTTTCAATTAGTAAAGTGGGGAGAACAAAGCCTACTTTATAGGGTAGTTAGGAGAGGTGCCTGATATATAGTGCAGATTTAAAACATATTTTAAAACAGACAAAATTAGTACCACCGAAAACATTTCTTCATAAAGAAATTATAACAGCATGTTACTGTTATACAACTTTGATAAAATATATTTTGATTCTATCCATGGGATATCAAACTTGTGGATTTAATCAAGGTAATTAGCTTTGAAAGGTTGGAACCCCGACATTTGTTGTCAGAGAAATCAAGACTATAATACACAGGTTCAGACATTTGGTGTACTACCATCTGTGGGATTATCTCTAAATCAGAATCCACCAAGGCAGAATGATAGGGCAGTGCCTGGGCTTTGGTTTGCTGGTACCCGGCTGTTCCTGCAGGCAGGTGGCACAGGGGCAGGTGGCCCAGTGCTCCTAGGTGGTGCAGGGGCATGAGTCCTGAGCAGAGAGCCTCGAGAAAAGCAGCCGTGCAGAAAAGGGGCTGTCCCCCCACATCTCATGTTCTTGGGGAACCTGGTGCTAAGTGAAAGAAGCCAGAAACATGATTGTATATTTTATAATTTCATTTATGTAACATTCTGGAAAAGGCAAACTGACCAAAAGCACATCAGTGGTTGTCAGGGATTATATGAGGGACGGGATTGGCTATAAAGGGGTGCATTGGAAATATTCTATACCTTGACTGCATTTGTTCAAACTCATCAAATTGTACACTTAATATGGATGAGTTTTATTCTATGCAAGTAAACAGCTTTGACTTTTAAAAAATGACAAAGTATCATTTCATGATGCATGCAAATTAAAACCACAATGAGATAATACTAGAATAGTTAAAAAGGCAGCCAAGACCAAATGTTGGAGAGGATGTGCAGTAATTGAGACTTACATATGGCTGCTGGTTGAGAGTAAAATGTTGCAATTGCTCTGGAACACTCTAAGTTTCTTATGAGTTAACATATTTACCTATGACTCAGCGATTCCACTTTTAAGTATCCTACCCCCACTCCCTGGCAAGTGAAATCAGATGTTCACCAAAAACATTTATTGTGGTTTTATTCATAAAAAAACTGGAAACAATCCAAATGCCTTTCAACAGATAAACAAACTGGTTTGGAATGCTACTCAGCAATAACAAGAAACTATAGCCTTACAAAAAATGTTGGCCTTACAACAATATTCAAGGGACTTCTTTAAACTGAAAACAAGCTGGTGCTGAACTGCCTGTCTCTGCACTGAACTGTTATGCCCGCGCTGTGTTTCTGCCATCTGAGCCAGCTCTTATAAAGCAGTTCCTAGAATCCTATTTCAACCAATAGGACTGAGGCTTTCCCTGTCCAATTGGACTATGGAGCTCTGGCCAACCAGAGTGGCTCTATTTTGACCAATCAGACAGTGCCTTTTGGACCAATCAAACTTCAAAGATTTGGAGTCCTCATTTACATGAGGATGGACCAATCAGGGACTAGGGGTGGGGACCCCTGTCCATGTAAGGCAGCTCCCCTTGACTGATAGCACATGACTTCCCTTTCCACGGATTCTTGGAAGACTGTTCCTGGCTGAGCTGAAACCCCAAAGATATCTCTGAGCGGGACCTGGCCCCAGAGCTGATCTACAGCCATGCTGTTTTCACAGATGTGCTGTATCACAGTTGAGCTGTTTTGCACTGAATAAAGTTTCCTTCACCAAACCCCAAATTGGGGATTCCTGTTGGTGCTGAATTGGCAACCATATTTGACAAAGGGATCAATCTAGCAAGAAGATATAACATTTATAAATATATATGCACCTAACATAGTACCAAAATATAGGGTGTCTCCCCAAAATGTATACACACTTTAACAGTTGATAGCTCAAGTTTGAAAATGAAATGTATTTTAATAAACACAAATACTGCCTTTATAATTATTCAAAGTGTGTGTATACAATTTGGGACACACACACACACACACACACACACACACACACACACACATATATGGTAAATATTGACACCAAAAGGAGAAATTGACAGCAATACAGTAACATCCCACTTAGATCAATGGGTAGATTATTCAGACAGAAAATAAGGAAACATTGAAATGGCACATTAAGAAATCAGGCCTTGAAGACACATTAGACCTGATGGACTTATATGATATATACAGAACATTCTACCCCAAAGCAGCAGGATATACATCTTTCTCAAGTGCACATAGAACATTCTTTAGGATAGAGCACCTGTTAGGCCACAAAACAAGTCTCAATAAATTCAGCATTCGCTTAGTTGCTGTAAACTTTTAACTTTCAGCGTTTTGACAACGTTGATTTTGACAATCCCAATGTTTCTGTGAAGGGATGGGCATTTGGAACTGCAGACCTCACCACTTTACTGACAGCCTCTTTATCTTTTTAAATAATATATATGTGTGTGTATGTGTGTGTGTTTATTGACTTTTAGAGAGAGAGGAAAGGAGAGGGACAGAGAGATAGAAACATTGATGATAGAGAAACATCAATCGGCTACCTCCTGCATGCCCCCCACTGGGGATCAAGCCCGCAACCTGGGCATGTACCCTGACTGGGAATTGAACCAGTGATCTCTTGGTTCCTGGGTGGAAGCACAACCGCTGAACCACACCAGCCGGGCCTCTTTGTCTTTTTAATGTAAAGTTTTAATTGCTATATAGCATATATAAAGGTGTACAAATCATAATTGCACAGTTTGATGAATTTTTGTGATGTCTGCAAAGCCATGAAACCAGCACTCAGAACAATAAACAGCTATAATCAGAATCCAGAAGCCCCCTTGTGCTCCATTCCAATTGCTAATCACTGCCTTCCCATTCAAGAGAAACCATGATCTTAACTTCCAGCACCACACATTACTTTCATCTGTTTTTAAACTTTAAGTGGAATCATGCAATATGTTATCTTTTGTGTCTGGTTTCTTTCAGTCAACATTATTCTAATGAGATTCACTTGTATGTAGTTGCAGTTCATTCTCATCATTGTATGCAATTCCATTGTATGAATATGTTACAATTTACTATTTATTCTAATGTCATGAGTTATTTGAGTGCTTTTTAGTTAGGGACTATCACAAATAGTATTACTAAGAACATTCTTAGACATTTTGGTGAGTATATGTACACATTTCTGTCGGACTTGCATCTAGCAGTGCAATTATAGCGTCATTGGGTGGACACAGTCCAGCTTTCATAAATATGGCTAGATTTCTATAGTACTCATAGCAGCTTACACTTTACCAGCAGTGTATGAAGGTTCCAGTTGAAGAAGAGGCAACACTTGAATATTTGTAATTTTAGTGTTTCTAATTTTATTCACTTGCCTTTGTAATTTTACTCATTCTGGTGGAAGCATAGGTTTATCTTGTAGTTTTACATTGCATTTCCCTGATAGCTTGTATGGGAGACTGTTTTTTCCAAAGGTGGCTGCAGCAATTTCTTTCAACATACATGCAGTTCTATAACTGACCTTGCCACTCTTCATTTCAAGCTATTTTGATTTTCTGCTTCTGGGATGAAGAATATAGAAATAGATCCAAATACATATTAGAAGTGAAGAAAAGATATATATGGTATTGCAAATCTCTGGGGAAGCATTGTGTTGAAGAGTTGGCCACACCCTCTCATCCCCATCAGATAATTGTTGACTTGAAAGACTTTAATGAAGGCAGGTGCCTTTCCCTGGATATAGTCATTAAGAGCTAATGTAGACCTTCTATGATGCAGCAGTTCTCCTGCATACCCAAGGAAAGCAGAAGAGAAACTAGGTGCTTTGCTCTGCACCAAAATAATTAACATTCACTGATTCATTGTGGGTTTAGACTGTAGTCTTAAAGGGAAGAAAAATAATTTATCTAGTATGAGATGTTTAAGCTAACCAATGGAGGAACCAAAACAGCTGCCTGGCCACCATTCTCATGGGTGCAATATTGTCAGTAAAACAGGAACTGGACGTTCTTCCTTCACTGTCTCCTAGGAACTGGATGCTCACCCCCCCCCGCCCCCTGCACCTATGGGACCATTGGCTGAAACTCAGGTTTGGATGAGACTACCAAACTAGGACTCAGAATCTTATCTGAAGAAAGGAATCCAGGGCCCTTGGGGGAAAGAAGTGGGGCTTTCCTGAGGAAGGGAAGGTGGAGTTTCCCACTTTGAGACTTGGAAGAAGAGAATGCAAGAGGGACAATGAACAAACTATAGTGCTGGAGAACCCAGTTAGAAAGCTGTTGGAAAAGGCTCTGAAGTACAAGGTCATTAAGGTCTAAGCATTCAGCTGCCTACCCTTGGGGAACTTGAATAAGTGAGATTTAGCATGTTTGATTTTCCTATGTAGTGAATCCCCCCTGGAAATGTCCTAATCTCTTGCTAAAAGAACATATGCTTTCTGATATGTTGGTCTTGTGAACACTGAAGAGACAGAGTGGTGGTGGAATGTCTGTTCTTATCATCTCCTCCTGGCCGCCAGTAAAGATGGAAGGTCATCCTAGTGTAGACTGACTCTGAGCTCCAGGTGGTCATTGCAGTATCAGAGGATGACACAGAGCCAGCTCCTGAAAGTTACATGGCACCAAAGGAATGTCCTGGAGGGAAATGGAAGATCAAATCTGCTGAGTTCTGTAATTTAAAGAACGCTGTTTCAGATAGGAGATGAGAGCATCCAGAAATCTCCTGAGTTATTTAATAAATGATGTTGGAATAATTAGAATATGTTAAGATTCTAGGACACACCAAAACCAAAAATTAAGTCCACATGGATTGAATTGTTAGCTGTGAAAAAAATATAGCATGTAAAAATGAAACTATCAAATGTAGGGTTAAATATAGGAGGGACCCCCCCTTAATAATCTTGGGGGCATTCCAAAGCAAGATATAAAACCCAGATGTTATAAAAGGAAGAAATGTCAGGTTAAATCACAGAAATTAAGATACCCTAAAGACAGTCAAGATACAGAGAACACACACCACCAGGAGAAAATACTTGTAATATATATTTATAAAAATACTTGTAGCCCTAGGTGGTTTGGCTCAGTGGATAGAGCATCAGCCTGTGGACTGAAGTGTACCAGGTTCGATTCTAGTCAAGGGCACGTGCCCGGGTTGCAGGCTCAATCCCCAGTAGGGGGCGTGCAGGAGGCAACGGATCAGTGATTCTCTGTCATCACTGATGTTTCTATTTCTCCCCCTGCTTTCCTCTCTGAAATCAATAATTAAAAAGTTAAAAAATATATATTAACCTCTCTAAATAGAAAAAGAACACCAACAAAATAATAAGGAAAGAAAAATAATCCAATAGAAAAATAATTAAAGGATGTGACTAAGGACTTCAGGGAAGAAAGAGAAATGGTCAGTAAGCATATTTTAAAAAACAACCTTAAGTCTTTATAATATTTAAAGGAATTCACATTAAGGCAGAGGTGGGGAACCTTTTCTTTCTGCCAAGGGCCATTTGGATATTTATAACATCATTCGAGGGTCATACAAACTTATCAACTTAAAAATTACCCTGTTGCCCTAACCAGTTTGGCTCAGTGGATAGAGCGTTGGTCTGCTTGGTCTGCGGACTCAACGGACTCAAGGGTCCCAGGTTCGATCCCGGTCAAGGGCATGTACCTTGGTTGCAGGCACATCCCCAGTAGGGGGCGTGCAGGAGGCAGCTGATTGATGTTTCTCTCTCATTGATGTTTCTAACTCTCCCTCTCCCTTCCTCTCTGTAAAAAATCAATAAAATATATTTTTAAAAAAATTACCCTGCTATATTTGGTCAAACATTTCATTAACTCACCCCTAATGCCTTGGCTAGGGCCAGACCAAATGATTTCTCTGGCCTTATACAGCTCACTGGCTGGACATTCCCCACTCCTGCATTAAGGTATCAACATGATATTTTTCACCTACAGGTAAAAAAAAAAAAAAAGTTTATATAAATATAGAACATGGTCTGAAAGAATGTATACCAAACTATGAACATTGCTTAATTTTGAGGGGATATAATTGGGGAAGCAGAGTAGAGGGTCTTTTTTTTTTAAAATCCTCACCTGAGGATATTTTTTCCACTGGTTTGAGATGTGAGAGTAGATAAAACTGATCTGATTAACATACATTTTGTGATTTTGAAAATAAAACAAAAATGTTCCACACGTCCTAAAAGTGGAAAATTTATGTTTATAATTGCTTTAAAAAGAATTTATACAGAAAAACATCCCATACAACATGACATACAAATATAAATAAATACAGTAAAAATCACTCATTATTCCACCACTTGAAAAATTTATATAAAGTAACAAAATAAAAGACACCCCCACCCTGGCTCAGTGGTAGAGCATTGGTCTGCACATCAATTTTTATGCACACTATTTGTCCTTGTATTGAATTCATAGATATCTTCAATTATACATTTTCATAACATATTTCTTTTTGGAGATTCCTTCCCCCTAAAAAAAAAAAAAAGGAAAGGAAAGGAAAATTGAGGTGTTATATTTATATATTATCCTTTTAAAAATATGTTCTTACTGATTTTAGAGCAAGAGGAAGGGGGAGGGAGAAAGAAAAACATCAATGTGAGAGAGAAACATCAATCCATTGCCCCTGGTACGCATCCCGACCAAGAATTGAACCAGAGACCTTCGTTGCACAGCACCACACCCAACCAACTGAACCATACCAGGCAGGGAAGGATTGCTCTATCCTCTGAGCCAAACCAGCTAGGGCTCTTGTGTGACTTTTGGCCCAGCCAGTTGAAATGTTCTCTTATAGTTTGAGTCTTGACTCTGAAATCTTTCTTAGCTAGAACTCAAGTACCAAAGTTGCTGAACTCAGGTCTGACCCCACAGGTCTAAGACCTGGTGCCATTACCCCACCCCACCCCCATCTCCAACAGAAACAATGTTTGAACAGTTAATGCCCGAAAAACTTTCCAAACTGATGAAGACATTAAGTCACAGATTCAAGAAACTCTATGACTCCTAAGGCGGGATAAGTATAAAGAAATCCATACCTAGCCATATCAGCTGTCAGTCTAATTGTCCCTTTGAACTTAATATGCCCTTTCCCCGCCTCTGGCTGCCTATAAATAACCAACTCTTCAAATGCTCTTAGAACAAACTTTACTATTTTGCTGGTTCTGTCACTAATGGGTTGAATAATTGTGACCCTGTATTTATTTTATATTTGTATGTCATGTTTTTAACTTTTTGAAAAGTATACTATTGAATATATATGAAACAATACTTTTTACTTTTGCAATATTTTCTGTATTTTTTCTTCCATCTTACTGAAAAATAATTCTGGCCCTGACCAGTTTGGCTCAGTGGATAGAGCGTCGGCCTGCGGACTGACGGGTCCCGGGTTCGATTCCGGTCAAGGGCATGTACCTTGGTTTCGGGCACATCCCCAGTGGGAGGTGTGCAGGAGGCAGCTGATGGGTGTTTCTCTCTCATCGATGTTTCTCGCTTTCTATGCCTCTCTCTTCCTATCTGTAAAAAATCAATAAAATATATTTTTAAAAAAAAGAAAAAAAAAAGAAAAATAATTCTGCTTACACTCACTAATCTGATCTCAACCTGCAGTTTGAAAAACTCTGCCTTAGCAAACTTAGGGCCGGTGAGGGGTGGGGAGCAAGAGGGGGAATGGGTAGAATTGCATTTTAAAAACCTCTTTTAAATTTGTTTGTTGGTCTGTTTGTTTGGCTTCCCCATCCAGGAATCAGATGCCCTCAGACACGGGGCCTTTTTGTTTTGTTTTGTGTTCTCTTGTCTCTCGGCACTAGGACTGCGGGATCAATTGGGGGTGGGGGTGGAGGGGATGCCTTAGGAAAGGCCCCTCAGCTCGTTAAATCTCAGCGGCGGGTTCCTGGGGTGATGAACCCGCAAGTCAGGCGAGGGCCCGTTTCACTGGGTGTGCCCCCTGCCCCCCCCCACCCCCCCCCCCCCCCCCCCGCCAACCCCCAACCCGTCCCGGTCCTCTGGAAGCCTCGGGGATTTCCGAGAACTTTGGGCACTATTGCTCTGAGTTCGGACCAAGCGAACTTCAAGTTCTCCTTTACAGTTCTCGGAAGTGCGATGTGGGGAGTCACGGAAGAGGCCGCCATGGTCAGAGCTCTCTGGGTCTCCCTAAGTCCTGTGCATCTCCTGCCATAGCGTTGGCTGGTCCCTCCCCCGGGCTGGGCCGGGAGGCTTACAGTTGTGGAGGGCGGCTTCTGTGAGTACTTTAGTTCCCGTTGGAGGGATTGAACAAGGCAAAGGGAACATTGCCCTTGAACCCGCCCATCCTGATCTGTCTCTGGGCGGGCTCCAGGCGCTCCGCACTCGCGACCCGACCCACAGGCACGGCTGCGTGAGCTATGAATCGCATTGCTGCGGTGAGCTGCACGAGGCTGCGGTGGGCGCTGCTGGGGACGCGGGTGGCCCGCCCTGGCCTTGGTCCACTCGGGGCCAGAGCCAAGGCCTCACTCCCCAGCGCCCTCCCGGCGGCCGACGCAGCTGAGGCTCCCGAAACCGGGCCTGGCGACCGGAGGCTGCGGAGCCTGGAGGAGCTTTCAGGACCAGGGCAGCTGCGCTTCTTATTCCAGCTGTTGGTGCAAGGCTACGTTCTGCACTTGCACCAGCTCCAGGTAAGCCAGCAGGGCCTCGGGACTGGGGAATGGGAGGTGAATGAGCACAGGGACGGAAGCTGGGGATGGTGAGACGTTGGACAAAAAGTGAAGAACATGGGAACTTAGCTGGGCACCCACTGGGGTCCTGTAGGGGTTATGTGCAAAGGGTAGACAGCCCTTGGAACTGAAATGAACAGGTCTAGGAGTGTTAAGAACCAGGAGGGCACCAGAAAAGAGGCTAGGTTTAAAGTGGACAGAGCTTGAGAGAGTAGGGAACTGTCTTGGTAACAGAATGGTAGATGCAAGTATATAAGCTGCCAGATGTTATAAAGCCACTATTTAATTCTGTGGTTATATTGGCTACCATAGACGTCTTCCAAAGGAAATGGCTTCAGGAGGACTACAGAGGTTTAGCACTTAACCTGGTAAATCAACCCTTAGGGGAAAAAAGATGTAATTTCTCAGGGACATTAGACATTAAGGAAATCATAGACATTAAGGAAAAGGTACCTTTTTTGGTCAATTTCCAGTAAGAAGGATTTATCCAATGGAACACTGAGGCAGGAATGAATGGATAGCCTACTGTCAATGGACAGAGGCTAAAAAACCAAATATTGGTTTAGTTGGAGAAGTTTTTAAGGAAATGAACTGAATTAATGCACCCACTCTGCCCCAGGCATTTTTCCAAGTGTTAGACTTCAATGAGATAAAGCCAACACCCTCATGGGGTTTATATACTCCTTTGGGGGAAGAGGGAGGCGTGTTGTACATGCCATGGAGTTGGCTCCAACTCCTGGTGACCTTATGAATGAGCGATGTCCACTATGTCCTGTCCTCAACAGCCCTGCTCTGCTCCTGTATCCTCAGGTCTATGGCTTCTTTTATGGAGTCAGGGGTGGGGAATATCAGGCCTGCGGGCCTTAAAAGGCTTGCAAAATCATTTGGTCTGGCCCTGCCAAGGCATTAGGGGTGAGTTAATTAAATGCTTGACCAAATATATCAGACTAATTATTATTTTTTTGGGGGGGGAGATGAAAATAATCACCTTTATTTTTGATCAATCTCAGACTGGAGAACGTGGCTTACGTGAACAGCAACAGTGAGCTTTATATTACTGAATCCCAGAAGTAGGCATGTGAAGGCTGAAAAAACACAGCTTGCCCCTATAAAGCTTTCAGCACGAAGGAGCAGGTCAGAAGGTGTTTATAGGCAGACAAATCTCCTCTCTGGCCCCATCTCTCCCCCACCCCTCATACAGCAAGGCAAAAGGAGATCGACCTACTTCCTCATCCTCTTCCTCATCCCAGACTTCTTCAGGACCTCATCCCTAACTTCCTCTCCAATAAGACACACCTTCCCAAGGAAGATGTGAATGAGACCTGGATGTTCTAGCAGGCTAATTTTTAAGTTGATAATTTTGTGTGGCCCTAGAATGATGTTATAAATATCCAAATGGCCTTGACAGAAAAAATGTTCCCCACCCATGACCTAAAGCCTCCATTCCCACTCTCCATTGGACATTAGCATCAAAGGCCAGATGATCTGTGACCTCTTGAACTATGGAAGCTTTGTTCTGCCCAACACAGAGGATTTTCTTTCCAGCTCCAGCTGCTCCAGCAGCTCCACTAGGTCACCTTCCTTGCTTATCTGTGACTCAGCTGACAGCATGAACAGCACCATCTTGACTCTGGGAAGAAATGGTGTCTGGGCTTGGTCTCCCTTGCTGCTTGATCTGCCTCTGCAATCTACTCATGCACCACTGCCACATCAGTGCCCCAAAGAGCATGTTTGATTATATTGCTCCCCTGCTCAGGAATCTCCACAGGCTTGGGGAATCAGCTTTAAACCCCTCACATGGACATTTGAGACCCCAGCCTTCTTTCCCAAGCACCCCTCCCTTTATGTTTTGGTATGCTGTATTTCCATTTTCATTTGCCTTTACGTATTTTTTTATGTCTCTGTCTCTGTCTCTGTCTCTGTCTCTGTCTCTGTCTCTGTCTCTCTCTCTCTTTTTTTCCCCAGAGTAACATCAATAGTGCTTTATTCAAAGTAATGTCCATTGCTAGCTTGGATGGGGTTGTAAATTGGGTGGGGCAGGGTCTCAGGAAATTACCAGGGTGGAGCAAACAGCAATGGCTGCCAGTCAGCCCTGCACTTGGAGATGTTCCCATGTCCCCGCGCAGGAACAATAATCGCTGCAAGCACCTCTGAGAGAAAGCCGCCCTCGAGTTCCTGTCCTGATGCCAGACAGTCCAGTTTCTCCCCGTATGTGTCTGGGTCCCCCAGAGTCTTGCCCAGAACAGGAGTTCAGAGCAAGCAGGAGCTTGTATCTCCCTCCCGATTAGAAAAGCAGCACACCTGGATGCCAGCGCTTTCCGCGCCTCCGCACCTCCTACCAGTCTCAATGCGCTTTCTTCACCTCTCTAGTTGTGAAACTTCCACTCAGCCAGCTTTCCCACAGTTGTGGATGATAGTTGTTCTGCCTTTTAGTTGTAATATTGATGTGGTTGTGAGAGGCAGCAAGTATAGGTGTTTACCTATGCCGCCATCTTGGTTCTCTTTTTATGTCTCTTGATTTCTTCTTTGACCCAGTGGTTGTTCAGTAGCATGTTGTTTAATCTCCACATATTTGTGAATGTTTCAGTTTTCTTCTTGTTATTGAGAAAAAAATGCTTGATATTATTTGAAGCTTTTAAAATTTATTTATGTTCTGTCCTGGAGAATATTCCATGTATGCTTGAGAGGAATGTGTATTCTGTTGCTTTTTTTTTTTTTTAAGGAAAGATTTATTGATCAATTGAAAATATGGGAGGCCTAATAGTGCCTCAAATCCATCTTGCTGCTAGACCAGGTTAAGGGTTCCTAAGGGGTTAAGGGGAATGGGTATGCAGAAGTACTGATGGAGCAAGTTTTAACTGGTGGACCGAGGAACTTGGCCATTTATGGTAAATGGGCATCAACACTGGATTTTTCTGGACAAGAAAGGGTTATTCTGAAAGGATTCCGGTATTCAAATTCTAGTTATGTCCAGGTTCTTTGTTTCCACGTATGTGTGTACAGTGTGCAGCCGGCAGGTCAAAGTTTTCGCCTTTGCACATGGTTTGGCTGCATGACTTGTGGTTTGGGTTTATTGTCTCTGAAAAGCAACTCAGTATCTCTTTAAACAGGATAGGACCATGTTGAACTGATTCTATGGTTACAAATCTCCTCTTTTTGTTGCTCATTCCTCAAACTTTTAAAAAATATATATTTTATTGATTTTTTACAGAGAGGAAGGGAGAGGGATAGAGAGTTAGAAACATCAATCAGCTGCCTCCTGCATACCTCCTACGGGGGATGTGCCCACAACCAAGGTACATGCCCTTGACCAGAATCGAACCTGGGACCCCTCAGTCCACAGGCCAACGCTCTATCCACTGAGCCAAACCAGTTAGGGCTCATTCCTCAAACTTCAGGGAAATAGGGCAACTGGGTCCAGGTTCAATTAAGAGGGAGGATTTACTTTAATATAGAGTCAGATTTGTCTGCCCATTGTGCCCCTCTTACCCTACTCTTACAATCTCATGCACCCACTTCTTCTGAGATGGTCCCTGAGCCTTGAAGGGGGCATTCTAGGTGCTCATTTACAAGCAGAGATCATAGAATCAGTAGAGGTAGCAGCAGGCCAGGATACCTGTATCTTAATATGAGATAAAGAATGAAGAGTACCTTTTGTTATGTCCTCCAGGACCCAAACCATGATGATAATCCTCACAATGATCATTGGGGGAAAAATAAGTTTGGGTTTTGATAGCTACTTGCTTTGTTCCTAGCTTTAAGAGTTCCCTGATATTAGAACTATGTTTTAGTTGTTTGTTTATTGATTTATTTTTAAATATTTTATTGATTTCAGAGAGGAAGAGTGAAGGAGAGTGAGGTAGAAAGAGAATCATTGATCGGCTGCCTCCTGCACACTCCCTACTGGGATCGAGCCCACAACCCAGGCATGTGCCCTGACTAGGAATCGAACCATGACCTCCTGGTTAATAGGTCGATGTTCAGCCAATGAGCTACCCTGGCTGGGCATGGATTCTTTTTTCTTTTTGCTATTCTGATTGGGTGTATTTTGCTTCTTTATATTCCAAATCACTGATTTGATTTTTGGCATCATCTACTATTGATAATCTAACCTGTAAATTACTCTTCATTTCAGTTAGTGTATCCTTTATTTCTTAAAAAATACACACATATTTTTATTGACTTCAGAGAGGAAGTGAGAGGGAGAGAGAGTTAGAAACTTTAATGATGAGAGAGACTCGTTGATTGGCTGCCTCTTGCATGGTCCCTACTGGGGATCGAGCCCACAACTCGAGCACGTGCCCTTGACTGGAACTGAACCAGGAATGCTTTGGTCTGCAGGCCAATGTTTTATCCACTGAGCCAAACCAGCTAGAGTGTCCTTTATTTCTTACTGGTTCTTTTTTGTCATTTCCATGTCCTTTCTCATGCTGTTAAAGTTCCCACTGAGTTCCTTGAAGTTCTAAATAAGTTCCTGAGCATCCTTATAACCATTGTTTTGAACTCTGTATTTGGTAGTTTGCTTGCCTCCATTTAATATACTTCTTTTTCTGAAGATTTCTCCTGTTCTTTCATTTGGGACATGTTTCTTTATCTCCACATTTTGGCTGCTTCCCTATGTTTGTTTCTATGTATTAGGTAGAGCTGCTATGTCTCCTGGAGTTGGTAAAGTGACCTTGTGTAATAGGTGTCCTTTAGGGCCTAGTCGCACAACCTCCCCATTCACCTGAGCTGGGTACTCCAAGCATGCTCCTGTGTGGGCTGTGTGCACTGTCCTGTTGTAGTTGAGCCTTGACTGCTGTTGGCATCACTGGGAGGGATTGACCACTCCCCGCCCCAGGCCAATTGGCTGTATGGACCTGCTGCAACTACAGTGGAGAAGCTGCTGTGCAGGAGTTGACTATACGGAGCAGGACTTGCTTCAGTGGGGCTTTGGTGCTCACCGAGTCCACTCCTTAAAGGTGTCATTTGTGGAGGTGGCAGAGTTGTAATCTGGCATGGTCTGAAGCTGTCCACTGACTTCCCTGGCTCTGGGGCCTTCCAGAAAGTACTAAGTCAGCCACCACTTGTGCCCTGCCTGGGATCACCTGGCACAACTACAGAGTGTTCTGAAGATGGCTGCTACTTGTACTGGCTTGGAGGTGCCCAGGAGAGGCCAAGAGATAACATGTGCTTATTTTACTAGTAAAACCAGGTAGAATAAAAGTATTATTTAAGCTGATGATTCTAAAGATAACCAAACCAAACTCAAAACCAGCTTTAATATCAAATATTTTCCCGGATCATGTGAATCTAAAAAGCATATGGGTTAGTTTCTGTCCCAAGGGAGAGCATGCCCAGATAGAGAACGATTCCACTGCTCATGCCCAGAAATGGAGCAACTTACCCCGAAACAAAACCAATGGTAAACCGAATTCCAAAGATGTTTATTTATTCCAATTGAGCTGTGTGCCAAGGGTGGCCAGTGCCTGCCAGGGAAAGACCCTCCAGAGCCCCCAAGGGAAACTGCCTTGGCAACTGCTCAGCACTCATGTAGGGGAACCCCAGCTGGGGTTGGCCTGCCATGGGCTTCTGGCTGGCTCACCAAATTGTTACTGAACCCAAGTTTGTGTGCCCAATGCTTCAAAAGGCCAAAATTCAAAGTATCAGAGTTTGGAGTAAGAAAAGGTTTATTTTCATTTATTTTTTTTATTGTCTAAAGTTTTACATATGTCTCCTTTTTCCCCAATTGACCCCCCCCCACACAGCCATTCCCATCCCAGGCAAGGCCCCCCCACCAGTGTCTGTGTCCATTGGTTATGCTAATATGCACGCATACAAGTTCTTTGGTTGCTCTCTAACCACCCCTCTCCCCTGCCATTTGTCTCTGGATCTATTCTTGTTCATCATTATGTTGATCATTATATGCCACATATGAGTGAGAACATGTGATATGTATCTTTCTTTTTTTTTTTAAATAAATCTTTATTGTTCAGATTATTACAGGTGTTCCTCTTTTTTTCCCCCCATAGCTCCCCTCCACCTGATTCCCCACCCTACCCCATGCCCTTACCCCCCGCCACTGTCTTCATCCATAGGTGTAAGATTTTTGTCCAATCTCTTCCTGCACCCCTCACACCCCTTTCCCCCAGAGAATTGTTAGTCCACTCCCTTTCTATGTCCCTGATTCTATTATATTCACCAGTCCATTCTGTTCTTCAGATTTTTTATTCACTTGATTTTTAGATTCACTTGTTGGTAGGTATATATTTGATGTCCTTTTGTTGTTCATAATTTTTATCTTTACCTTTTTCTTCTTCTTCCTCTTCTTAAAGAATACCCTTCAGCATTTCATATAATCCTGGTTTGGTGGTGATGAACTCCTTTAGCTTTTTCTTGTCTGTGAAGCTCTTTATCTGACCTTCAACTCTGAATGATAGCTTTGCTGGGTAGAGTAATCTTGGTTGTAGGTTCTTGCTGTTCATCACTTTGAATATTTCTTGCCACTCCCTTCTGGCCTGCATAGTTTCTGCCGAGAAATCAGATGACAGTCATATGGGTACTCCCTTGTAGGTAACTAACCGTTTTTCTCTTGCTGCTTTCAAGATTCTCTCTTTGTCTTTTGCCCTTGGCATTTTAATTATGATGTGTCTTGGTGTGGTCCTCTTTGGATTCCTCTTGTATGGGGTTCTGTGCGCTTCCTGAACTTGTAAGTCTATTTCTTTCACCAGGTAGGGAAAGTTTTCTGTCATTATTTCTTCTAATAGGTTTTCAATATTTTGCTCTCTCTCTTCTTAAGGCACCCCAAAAATTCGGTTGTTGTTACGCTTAAAGTTGTCCCAGAGGCTCCTTACACTATCTTCATATTTTTGGATTCTTTTTCTGGTTGGGTGTTTTTTGTTTCCTCATATTTCAGATCTTTGGTTTGATTCTTGGGGTATGTTGATCTACAGTTGAGTTTCTGTATATTCTTTATTTTAGACAGTGTATGCTTAATTTCTGACTGGTCCTTTTCCTTTTTTTTTTTTTTTTGGCATTCTCATTAAGATCCTTAAAGGTCTTAAAGTTCCTCAGCGGTTTTTAGAAGATTCTTGAGTAACCTTATAAATGTGGTTCTGAACTCTATGTCGTCCAGTAGTTTGCTTTCCTCCCTCTCTTTCATTCATGACATGTTTCTTTGTCTCCGCATTTTGCTGCTTCCCTGTGTTGATGGAGTGGCTTTGTGTGGTAGGTGACCTATAGGGGCCAGTAGCTCAGCCTCCCCAATCACCTGAGGTGGATGCTCTTGGTACACCCCTTTGTGGGCTGAGTGCAAAGTCTTGGTGTAGTTAAGCCTTGATTGCTGTTGGTACACTGGGAGGAATTGACCTCCAGGCCAATTGGCTGTGAGGACCCTCTGTGTCTATAATGGAAGAACTGCTGCACTGGAGACATGCTTATGGTACAGGACTTGTTTCAGTGGGGCTTTGGTGCTCACTGAGTCTGCCTCTTGAATGTGTCACTTATGGATGTGAGGAGTTGAAATCTGGTGTCTCACACTGACCACTAGGTACACTGGCTTCTGGATCTCCAATGGGGTGCAGGTCAGCTACTGTCTGAGGCCACCCAGCAGGAGCTACAGCGAGAACTACAGTTTTCTTCTCTTTGCTTAGGATTTGGAGGTTTTAGAGCTGTCTGACCCGGGCTGCAAGTTTGCTAGGTTAAGCTGCAATAGGGCAGGCCATTCATCTGCTAAAGCTGCTGCTTGGAGCTTGGGTGGGTTTGTAGGTTGTGTGGGGCGGGGTCTCAGGGCTTCACTAGGCTAGGGCATGGCAAACAGCGATGGCTGCCAGTAAGCCCGCTCTGCGTCTCCGACCGCATCCCCGCGTCCCGCGCCCCAGTGCAGTAAACAATTATTCCTGCGGGCAGCCCTGCAAGCAAGCCACCCTCACTTTCCGACCCGATGGCAGACAGTCCAGCTTCTCCCCGTAGGAGTTTGGGTCCCCCGTGTCTCCCCAGAAACTGGAGTTCGGAGTAATTGGGAGCTTGTCTCCCTTTGGGTTGAAAAAAGCAGCGCTCCCAGTCGCCCGCCGCCACCAGCCTGATTCACGTGCCTCCGTACCTCAGCTTTTCAGCGCTTGTGCACGTCTCAATGCTCTTTTCTCTTTCCTTCTAGTTGTAGAACTTCCACTCAGCCAGCTTTCCCGTGGTTCTGGGTGATAGATGTTTTGTCTTTTAGTTGTAGTTTTGAAATTGTTGTGCGAGGCAGCAGTTTAGGTGTTTACCTATGCCGCCATCTTGGATCCTCTGGCCACCACAGTTTTTTTTATCCACTCATCTACTGATGGGCAATTGGGCTGTTTCCAGATCTTAGCTATTGTAAATTGTGCTACTATAAAAAATGTCCATACATTCGGGTTTCTTAGGAAATATTTCTAGAAGTGGGATAACTAGGTCAAATGGCAGATCCATATTTAATTTTTTGAAGAAACTCCATTCTGTTTTCCATAATGGTTGCACCAGTCTGCATTCCCATCTCTGGTGCTTTTGGATGGACTATTCTGAATATATCTGTTAAGTCTATCTGGTCTAATGTGTCGTTTAAGTCCAATGTTTCCTTATTCATTTTCTGTCTGGATGATATCTATTCATTGACAAAAGTGGGGTATTAAAGTCACCTACTATTATTGTGTGGCCATCCCATTGTGTCTGTTAATATTTACTTTATACATTTAGTAAATTATTTCTTATCATAACCTATGTATATGGTTAGAGACTAGCTGTGAAGGTGTGAGAGCTGGGCCTATGTCTTTCCCACCTTTGGGTCCTCCAGTGCCAGGCACAGCCATGAATGAGCACAGGGGAGGGTCTCAGTACTGTTTGATAAATGAATACATTTCATAGACCAGCCAAAGGGCTTTGAGTGGTGCTGAGCAGTGGCTATATCTGATGGTAAACTTCTTTGTGAGACTCTTCTCAGCTCCTTCATCTGGGTTTGCAATAAGATAGAGTGAAATGAGGCAATAAGGGAGATGGGCAGATTGATTAAGCCTTGCCCTTCAGATTTCAGATTTCCAGGTCCAGATACTAAATTTTGTTAGCATATTCGGCATGGGTAGACTACTGGGGACTGTCCCACATTGGCCAAATCCACAGAAACAAATTATGGACTAGAGTGACCACATGTTTCTTTACTGAGGAAATTAACCCTCCCAGGGATCATAATATTCCATCACATAGAAACTCCCTATTCTATTATCTATTGTTGCATAACAAATTATCCTAAAACATAGTGGCTTAAAACAACAATTTTGTTATACTTACTAGTATGATTTTGTGGGTCAATCATTTGGGCTGTGCACATTAGCAATGGCTCATCTCTGCTTCACAATGAATGGAGTGTGGCTTCAGTTCAAATAGCTGAAGATCACTAGACTGGCTTAATTGGGACCATATGTTGAACCTAGGGTTTGGCTTTTGTCTGGCTTCCTCACTTTTTTTCCATGTTACATCTGCCAAAATTGGAATTTCCAAGGTGGCTTTTTTAATTTTATGTTTGGTGTCTGGAATGGTTTGGTTAGAACAGCTGAGTATTTCTTTCTCTCTGTGTAGCTAGCTTGGGCTTCCTTATAGTATGATGGTCTTTGGATAGTCAAACTTCTTCCAGAGTGCTAGTTTTCTCCAAAGTGAATGTCCCAAAAGACAGAAAGTGGAAGTTACCAGTTTCTTAAGGCCTGGGCCTGGAAACTGGCACAGTAGTATTTATAGTAGTAATCAATATGTTTTTATTGATTTGAGAGAGAGAGGGAGAGAGAGGTAAAAACATCGATGAGAAACATCAGTCAGCTACCTCCTGCATGCCACCCACTGGGGATCAAGCCCACAACCTGGGCATGTGCCCTGACTGGGAATTGAACCAGTGACTTCCTTGTTCATAGGATAACACTCAATCAACTGAGCCACATCAGCCAGACTGTGGCTATCTTTAATCCACTACATCCTCTTCCTATGATTTAGGTACCTAGGGAAAGAAATTAGTAACTACCCTAGTGGACTGCTGGCATGCAGGGGACCCCATAACTAAAGGAATATAAATGTATGAAGGAAATTTCATCTAGGCCTTGGAGAAATGTGGTTGAATATACTTCTCAGGTGTCTGTTTGTTTGTTTATTTTTTTAATCCTCACCCCAGGATATTTTTCCATTGAGGGATATTTTCCCCTCTCTCTTCTACTCTCTAGGGAGAGTAGAAGAGTAGAAAGACAGAGAGAGGGAAAGACAGAGAGAGGGAAAGACAGAGAGAGGGAAAGACAGAGAGAGGGAAAGACAGAGAGAAACATCAATGTGAGAGAAACACATCCGTTGGTTGCCTCCTGCACGTGCTCCCACCAGGCCCGGGCCAGGGAGGAGCCTACAACCAGAACTGAACCCAAGACTTTTTGGTCCGCAGGCCTATGCTGTATCCACTGAACCAAACCAGCTAGGGCTCTGGTGTCTGTTTATTACATAAAGTATCGCTCTCTTGAGAGATAAATGCTGCCAAATCCTTGCTGTTTGGCCCCTCCTCTTCTGGGGTTTATAATGGCCACTCCTATTCTGTTAACACATTCTTTCTTCAGTTTGGCTAATACCATTGATTAAGGATTTTCTTCCTCAGAACTCACATTACCATCAAGCCTTCCAGAGATTATCCTCCAGTTACACTGACTTGACTTAAGTGTTTTTCAGTCTCATCTGGCAGACATTTACAGGTGCCGTTGAAGCTAGAGCAGAATTAGGTGTACTGTCTTTAAGCCTCAGGATGGGTAATTTGAAACTAGGTGTTGAGGCCAAAAATATTAATCATACCAACTTATCAACTGCACTGCCAGAATTTTTATCTTACAGATAAAAGAATATTCCAGTATATTCAAGGTAGCAATATTTCTGATTGGGAAAATTAGAATGACTTCCATGTTCTAGTCGGGGACTAATTAAATAAGTTATAATATATTTGTATGATGAAATTTTATGCAACCATTAAAAAGAATGGGGGCAGATCTATGGGTATTAACATGAATCACTTGCTAAGAGATGGAAAGAAAGTAAGGTGCAAAAGTATATAATATGCCATCTTATGTGGATAAAAAAGAGTGTGAGGTATATATGCATTTATATGTTTGTATACACGTAAAATATCTCTAGGAAGACACACAAGAAATTGGTAATGATGGTTGCCTCTATGTAGGGGTCTTTGAGTCTGGAGGTGAGAACTAGGAGAAAGACTTAATTTTTATTGCAGGATTGCTATGGACCGCCAACAGAGTTTCTTCTGGCTTTACCCTGCCCAGGCATAAACAGCAAAAGAATGGAGAGCAGGAGATAAACAGATGTCTAACCAAGTGCTTCCTGGTCCAACATAATATTTTGATGTCTTCTGATGGCCCTTTCTGTTGTACTTAAGTCTGGTTTGGGGTCCTTACTTTTGATGTCTACTTCTGTGTTGACATCCTCTTTTCAGTTCTACATCTGTTGCTGATCATCTACTCCTTGTTCTTGAAATATTCTCATTGCTTCACTCAAGCCCAGCCCAACTTTTAGGCAAAGTGTGCTCAGTATACTGAGGTTTGCTTCTGGGTGTGTGAGGGCTGCAGATGGTGGGTGAGCACTGCTTCTGTTTGCCTGATGGCCTCTCTGAGGTCATCTCAGGCAATGCCTTTTCTTGGATCTTCCTCTACCCTCAACCTAGTGTTTCTCTAAAGTGCAAAATCAGAAGGAAATTCTTACTGTCCAACTACCTGGTAACTTAGGACGGTCCTGCCTTGTTGCACAAAAACATACCCTACTGTTATTGAAGTAATAGCCGCACACATGCACAAAATTCTTTTTGCAGCTTTGTTTGTAAAATAAAAAATTTAGAAACAAGTTAAATGCCCATCACTATGATAAATAAATTGCAACATTCATACAATAGAATACAGTTAGAATGAATGCACAAGATTTTTATGTATCAATATAGAACTCAAACAAAGTTGAGTATAGAATGATATGTACAGTAGAATAGTGTTACTATAAAATACAAAAATACTATAAGCCATCATTGGATACGTATATGTAGTAAAATTATATAAACATTGACAGAAAGACTGCACTTCAAGTTCTGGATAGTAATTGCTTTGTGGAGGGAAGGATAAGATGAGGAATTTGTATCTGAAATGTTTTCATTTTTATTTATTTATTTTTTCATTTTTAAAAAGATGTGAAGTAAATATGACAAATCTTAATTCTAGAAGGTGGGACCTGGGTGGTTATAGTGTTATTTTATTTAATTATCCACATTAAAATATTCATAGTAAAAAACACAAGTAATTTTGCTCATCATGAGTCCAAATGGTACCACTGACTTGGTCTGATCTTGGAGGAGATCATTCAAGGCAAAGTTTGGAGCAAGGAGAACCTGAGAATGCTGTTAATTATCTAACACCTCTTGTGTCTCTGAAATGTGAATTTCACTTGTGTGGCGGGGTTAGGCTAAACCCCTGACAACACTTTGACAACACTGTCCTTTTCACCTTTGACCCTGAGTGGGCCTTTTTTCTGGCATCAAAAGAGTGGCCTGTGCCTGAAGTTACATCTGCCTGTTTATCCAACTGGTGGCTGCCAGCTTTTAGGGTCAGGTTTGTTGATACTGGCAGAACAGTACTTGGTATTTGTGAGCTCACTTTTGTTCTCAGGCTGTTTACTTACTGTGTTAGTGTTGTTTTGCTGTACTGACATGCTCCCTAAGAAGCACTCTATCAATACACTACACAGGCCACCAAGTAGAATAGAACATCGCAATGCAGTATTAATTTGATTTTCAGGGGGAAATTTTTAGGTGATTTTAAAAATATATATTTTTTAATTGATTTCAGAGAGGAAGGGTAAGGGAGAGAGAGATAGAAACATCAATGATGAGAGAGAATCATTGATCGGCTGCCTCCTGCACGCCCCACACTGGAGATCGAGCCTGTAACCCAGGCTTGTGCCCTGACTGAGAATTGAACCGTGAAATCCTGGTTCATAGGTTGATGCTTAATCACTGAGCCAAGCTGGCTGGGCCAGGTGATTTTACTTTTCTTATTTTTCTTTTGGTAACAGCTTTATTGAGATATAGTCACATACCATAAAATTCACCCATTTAACAACTAAATGTTTTTTAATTGACAAAGTTTTCCACCATCACATCAATTTTAGAATATTTTCATCACCTCAGAAAGAAACCTTGTACTCATTAGCAGTCACTTCCCCTTTTCTCCTTATGACTACATTTCCTATGCTGTTGACCTCTCTCATCATCCCCTGGAGACCACTAATCTACTTTCTGTTTATTATGGACATTTCACATGAGTGGACTCATTCAATACGTTGTTCGTTGTGAAAGGCTTCTTTCGCTTAGCATGATGTTTTCAAGGTTCATCCATTGGTAGCAATATCAAGTATCACTACTTTGTTCCTTTATATGGCTGGGTAATACTCCATTGTAGGAGTTTATTGCAATTTGTTCATTGATCTGTTGACATTTGGGTTGTTTCCACTTTTTGGCTTATGTAGTACTTTTTGAGTTCTCAAGGTACATGCAACTGTCAAAGGTATTACTTAAAGTGGTAAAAATTCCTTTTATTCAGCAACTACTGACAACAGGGGAAAGAGATGAACTCCATTCCAACTGTACAGAGGGTGTTTTAAAGGGAGTGTGAAGGAGTGGGGAGGGGGACCAGCAGGGGCTTGAGTAGAGTCAAGGAAGTGAAAAATTACAAAAGCAGGAAGGGAAGCTTGGTTCACATGAAACTCATCTGGGTTTGCTAAATAGTGCTTATCTTATTGAAGTCAGGTGCCCATGATCCATCCCACTGGGACTGGGAGACAGGGACACTATCTTCAGGTGTTGCCTGGAACAAATAGCAAATTCTTTTGGCAGCTTGAGTTTCCTCAGGCAGGCACTTTAAGGGAGGATTCGTCCTAAGGGTGAAGGTCATCCTAGGGATGGGACCCGGAGTTGTTGGAAACTATGTTAATGTGTTCACGTTTTTCTAGGCCAAGGCTGAGGCCTAGCTGAGAAGAGGGCAGAGGGGATCCTGACTTGAATTTAGTTAAGGAGAGAATTTTTATCACAACCCAAAGCCTATTTGGAGTATAGGCTGCAGCCAGTCTCCCCATGGGGAGGGCAACTGGAGGTGTCAGCAACCATGAATACCTGCCTCGGCTGACCCCAGAAGTCCGGGTCAGTACAATTGCCTTTTACTACCCAGGCTGAAGAACTGAGAAGAACCTATGACAGAATGAGGCTAAAGAACAGAAAGTTTATCTTGTTCTGTCATCTTTAGTGGAAACAGATCTCTTCTGAAGCCAGTGGCTCTTGGCAAGTTTCTAAGAGTTTTTAGGCTCAGATTCTCTTTGGTTAGCAGTCAGTTGAGGGTAGATGGTTGCAATCTGGTCAAATTGGCCATATACCTTGTAGACAAGAGCTGAGTAAAAGAGGTTAACAGTTCCTTCTTTATCCCTTAACCCAGTGGTCAGCAAACTGTGGCTCTCGAGCCACATACGGCTCGCAAGTCGCGGTTTGCCGTTCTGTTGACTAGTGAGTTTGCTGACCACTGATAGACTCTTGATTCCAATAATTACAGGCTGTTGTTGTTCCTTGTGATTAAGCCCCTCTCCCAGCGGTCGGCAAACTCATTAGTCAACAGAGCGGCAAACCGCGGCTTGTGAACCGCATGTGGCTCGCGAGCCGCGGTTTGCGGACCACTGCCTTAACCAATCAGGATTGACCCCTGATATCCCCCCAGCCAGAGGTGTTACTCTCCACAGCCATGTCATCAGTGTGATCAGTCTCTCCAGTAATTACTTCATGCCATGTCCTAGTTGTGTCTTACCCTCATGTGAACCCTGGTTTCTCCCGAGGTGCCTCAGCCATCTCCTCCTTGTATACTCATACCATCCTAGAATATCTCCTATTCCTGGCATTTTGTCATGTCATTTACATGATCATTATTACCAATATGCATGATTTCTCAAGAGCAGGAAGCATAGCCAGTGGCAAAAGAAGCAAGAAGATTCCCTGACTCTTCTTGCTACTTGCAGATTCCAGTAGCCTGATTTCCCAGGGGTAGGTGCGGGAAGAAAAGTAGTAGAGGGAGAAAAGCTAATTATATAGCTTGGGTCTCTTATAGCCTATCTGGGCCTCTCCTCACCTCCTCAACTCATAATGAAAAATTCTGTTTAAATGGGAGGTACCCTTCTGGTGAATTGCCACATTTATAGTCCAAACTTTCTAAAGTGTGTGCTCCACTGGGAGCTGAGTCTTAGTTGTTGAGTTATCTTTTTCAGTTTCTCCTTTAAGAGTCCATTCCATCTTTCAATCACCCCTGTTGCCTGGGGATGATCCAGGGCATGAAAGGTCCAGTGAATGTCCCAGGGAGTTGCCCACTGCTGGGTACTTTTTACTACAAAGGTGGCACCATTGTCTGATTGGGTTCTCTTGGGGGATTTGAATATGTAGCACAGTTATCTAGGGAAGGGTCTTTGAATAGTGTGCCCCCCACCCATCTGCTGTGTGGATGGAGATGGCAGTGCCATACCTTGAAAAGGTGTCTACTGCAAGTAAATGCCCAAGAATACCCTTGAGAGGATGGTAGGGGACCTATACAATCTGTTTGCCTGGACAAGCCAAGTCTGGTACCTATCACTAAGTGGCTCAGTTTCCTTTATCACTGGACTATGTAGCTGGGAGTCTGGGCATACTTGCCATGCTTCCTTGATTTCATGTGCTGGAGTCATTGTTTTGGGTCCCTGTCTTGAATTGTAGATGGATTATCATGACTTATGAAATGGTGTATCCAGGTGGCCATGGTCTTTATATGAGCACCACAGATCTCATCAACTTGTTGGTTCCATTGATGTTTCATCCAAGGAGATCTTTTCCAGGAGCATCCACTTGGGTCTCAAACAGAAGGTGTGAATCTTGGGTGATCTGCTGCCATAATGCTCATCCCCCAGGAGGCTAAGATTTGCTCATCCAGGAACTCTGCTGCCAGGCACCAGCCCACACCATCATGAACCAGTGAAAATGTAACAAGTTGAAATTTGGGAGGTCTTTTCCAGGGCAAGTACCCAGCTTACAGCTGTACCTATTGAACAGAGTTCTCTTTTCCATGCATAGTTTTAATCATTTTTGGGGATGTTGCACAGCAGCAGCAGTTCAGTATACCCCAATGGCCTTCAGTTTAGCTGATTTATCCATGAAATAGTCATCCTCAGTGTACTAAAGTCCTCAGTGTACCCAAGCTTCGTCAAGAGCCACAGTGTGGCGAAGCTCCCAAGAAACCTGAGATGTTGGCATAGACTCTGCATCTTAATCAGCACATCTGGAGGGCAACCAACCACTTAATGCTCAGTGTACCTCTTTTCCTGGAAGTATCACTTCCACACGTGACTTGTTAGGCAATACTCACTTTGTTGCTCTTCTCATTTCTGCCCCATTTCATGATAGAGACATCTGGGCATAGCAACACTTTGTTTGGCAGTCTCTCAGTATCCACAAGCACTCACTTGTCTCCCAAATGGGAAATTCTGGGTGCTGATATAAGGCAAATGTCACATCTAAAACCCTAGGGAGCCATTACGTAAATGCTACATATCTTGCCACCGGCTCCAGTCTGTAGAATTGTTAGTCACTGGCATGTGTTGTTCAAAAGTCCCATGAGCTCTGACTGGCCCAAGTAGAAGGGCAATCTGTACAGTCTGTTGGATAGTTTTCTTAACAGATCTCATCAACTTGTTGATTTCATTGATGTTCCATCCAAGGAGACCTTTTCCATGGGTATCCACCTGCTATGTGGATGGAGATGGCAGTGCCATACCTTGAAAAGGTGTCTACTACAGTCAATTCCCAAGAGTACACTTGAGAGGAGGTGCTTAAGAGTACCTTAAGCATGTCAGTCTAGTTCTTTGATCAAGACAGTGATCTTCCCTTCTACCCCTTCCCTTTCCCTGAAATCCTACGTTACTTTATTGATACCACATGGCTGAGCTGGGAGAACTAGGTGGACTCCTGATGGTCCCCTCAACCCACTACCACTGTTCTAAATGGGGAAATTCCTCAATGGGGACTTGCTTTACCATCAAGAGAAGAATTACATGCATTGAACATGTCTATTCCCACAATACATTCAGCACCACTTGAGTGTGTATTGGTCCAAAAAGTCTTATCCACTGTGAACCTTTTATATGTCAACTTGGCTTGGCTATGATGTTGTCAAGGTAGACTTTGAGTAAAACAGTTTGCCCTCCACAATGTGAGTGAAGGCCTTTCATTGAAAAGACTTCAGAACAGGAAGGAATTCTGCACCTAGCCTGCCTTCAGATTCAAGACTGCAACATCGGCTCTTGCTGGAATTTCCAGACTTCTGGCCTACCCTGCAAATTTCAGACTTGCTAGCCTCTACCACTGCATGAGCCAGTTTCTTAAAATAAATCTCTTTATATATACATATTCAGTAAGTCCCCACTTAGCATGTCACTAGATTCTGCAACTTTAAGGAAAACAACCACTTTTACCTAGGCTAATACAAACAAGAGTTCAGTTCCTATGGCATTTCACCATTCTGGATGCCTGTATTCCTGCCTTCTGCCCCCGTATTAATTTGCCGGGGCTGCCATAACAAAGCACCACAAACTGAGTGGCTTAAGCAACAGAAATATACTGTGCCACAGTTCTGGAGGCCAGAAGCCCCAGATCAAGGTGTTGGCAGGGTTGGTTTCTTCTGAGGGCTGTGAGTGGAGCCTCTTTTGTTGCCGGTACATGACTGTCTTCACGCTCATTTGGCATTCTCCCTGTATGCACGTGCGTCAGCATCCAAATCTCCTCCTTTTATGAGGGCATTAATCATACTGAATTTTGCCCACCCTAATAACCTCACTTTAACTGTATCACTTCTGTAAAGATTCTATCTTAACATAAGGCCACATTCTGAGGTACTGGGAATTAGGACTTAAACATATGAATTGGGGGCGGGGAGAGAGACACAATTCAACTCATAGCACCCCCTTAGCCTGAAAGGCATTTATCTTGGTCCGTGTCCAGGCTTCCATTCTGGGAAGTTTGTTGCCCAGAGCTAGTTTTCCAGAGTCTGTCTTGGGGTGCATGAGAAGATTTAACTGTCTCCAAAGGCCTGTTGGTGCCCTTTAAACAAACCACTGAATCTAACCCTGAGTGACTATCTCATCATCTGGGCACTCTTGTTTTCCATTATAAATCTAGGCTGGGTTATATTTTCCCCTGTGATCATGCATGGTGCTTATCAGATGATGGTTTCATTATAGATGTAAAGACTCATCACAACCAGCCGTGATCCGTCTTTACTTATTCGTCCTCCATGCTCATGTCATCAGCTAAGCCGTTCGTGGCCCTTGTGACTAGGAGCATGGGCACAGTCATTAGGTGATGAATTGATTTCCATTCCTTCAGCAGAACTGGTGTGGCTTTCTCTTTTGCAAGCCAGTGCAACCAAACTTCTAGTGTTTCATTAGGTTTTTGCCCAAACTTGTCTCTAATTTCTCCATTCCTGCTCTTTGTAATCAGGGACCTCAGTATATCTCTGAGGAACTAACTGCCCTTGAAGACCAGGGAGTATTTTATCTGTGATCACAGCTACCTGTCCAAGCAAAGCAATTTCACTTTCAGGATAAGGAACAACCATGAAAGGCTTTTTAAATTTGTTATGGGGCCTTCTCCTCTTTTATTCTAAACACCAACAAAACCAACTCACCAGGGCTCTCAGGAGAAATGATCAAAGACCCTCATCACCTTGTCACTAAACATAGAAGGTCGGCTAATGCCTGCCAGGATCCTGTTCCATACCTTGCTAATCAGCCTGGTGGGGTCTCTGTCTATTTTCCAAAAATATGTTGTGACCTTATCAACTTCGAGGAGGAAGGGGTTAAAACCCCCTGGATCCCTAACTGGTTTGGCTCAGTGGATAGAGAGTCGGCCTGTGGACTGAAGGGTCCCAGGTTCGATTCTGGTCAAGGGCATGCACCTTGGTTGCGGGCACATCCCCAGTAGGGGGTGTGCAGGAGGCAGCTGATCGATGTTTCTCTCTCATCGATGTTTCTGACTCTCTATCCTTCTCCCTTCCTCTCTGTAAAAAAAATCAATAAAATGCACTTTAAATAAATAAATAAATAAATAAATAAATAAATAAATAAATAAATAAAATCCCTTGGAGATGATCTTCAGGATCATGGGGTGCAACTTTTATATCAGGAACATCTGTGTTTCAGTTGGTAAAAGCAGTTTTTCTTTGATTGCCAAGGGATTCAGTGTTGTCATTCCACAACATTGTTTCCAGACAACCACTCCCAACATGGACCTTGGTTGGGGACTTTCAACTTGCCAATCAGCAAGACATTATACAATGAAAACTTTGTATATCAGAGGAATTTCCCTAACACTTTGGTAACGCTCACAATTAAACATTTGTTACTGGTCTCACATTTTTGCAAGTGTAGGAGGCAATGGGCTCACAAGCTTCTCACTCACAGAATCACTTTCTCTTTTGTTCTTTCTTCACAGCAATTTTTGCCCCAAACTATTAGTCACTTTTTACAGAAACTTAAACTAAAGGTTTTAACACAGGCACTTGTGGAATTATGCAGTAGCTGGAAGCTCAGGAAATCCGGGTGGGGGAGGGAATTGGGGGTGCTTACCGGAAAGCACAGTATTATGCTTACTTTCAGTTTTCAGCGGCCACTTATTGACAGATAGTTAGGACTGTGGGGAGACCCCTACTCTGCACGTTAGTCTTATTTGGTTAGTCTTATTAGTCCTACCCTGAACTGCACATCCCCTAATGGGAATATCCTTCCTCTGCCTCACCCTCCCCCCGACTACCCCCTCTACCCTCCCTCCCCTCCCCACATACACTAGGATCGAGAAATCCATTTATCTCCTACTTGGCCAGGTCTTAAAAGAGCATTGTAACTTTACCAGCCACATGTTGGACATCAAACGTGTTGAGTTCACACACTACACAAGGCAAGGCCAAGTCTTAAGGATTCTTCCGGGAATGATACAGTGAGGCACGCTTAGATTTAGTTTATTGCTTACCTAGAGAGTGAAAAGAAGAATCAGTCCCAGTTTGCTAAGATCATTGCCCCCACAGAAAAGGACAACCCTGAAAGGGGCCAGATGAGTGCAATGCAAGTAATGGAGTACCCCATTGTTAAGGAGCCCCCCCCTTTACTAGGGGATAAGGCAGAAAGTCCACACTCCATCAGAACCCACAGAGCAGGAGAAGCTGTCTCATGACAGCCTCCTAGGGGCCATAGGGAGTTCAGTGCCTCAAGGCAGCTCTGAGTAGGCATCCAGGCTCTGGCATTCCTGGAGGATTGCAAGGCATTCAGCCTGAAGATCAGAGAAGGCTGCGTCTAAGCCTTTGTGTATACGGACACAGGGAGGGTGCCATGGCGGAGCTATTACCCAACAAAGTGACAAAGGCTGTTAGTGCTGGGGCTGGAGCTAGAACAAAATCTACTGCCAAGTAGTCCCTGATTCCTCAACTGCTGCCAGCCGCGGATGACTGAGCTCAGACGAAATCACATGACCATGAGACAGACACTATTTTTCCCTATAAAAATTACCCTTGTTTTTTAAAAAATCACATAAATATGGGTTACATGCTAATTATTTGTGATTTCATACCACATTTAAAAGAGAGTATCACTTTGATTTAGTTGAAATTATTTCCAGAAATCGAGAAATCAGAAAATATAAAGACACAAAAAGAAGAAAATCAAATCTTTCCTAACCCTAAGACCCTACATATGTCAGAGTGTCTTGCACACACAGGTGCTTAGTAAGCATTTGAGAAATGAACCCATAAATACACACATGATCCTGAGAATAAGTAGGCATTGTCCCTGCTTGCTTGTCCTTGGTGAATAGACTTCCACACTCTCCCCATGTGTCATCTACAAATAACCTGTTTTTAAAAATGAAAGCATACCATATACTCTCTTTCATTATTTGTCATTTACTAAAAAAGAAATATGAATATCTTTCTATATCAGTAAACACTTTTGCTTTAATGAAAGAATTCAATACCCTCCCTCTTTGGAATGTCACCTGGCAGAGGCCAGCCCTGCCATTCATCCTGGAGAGGATCCCTTAGGAGGTTCTGTTCTGCTAAGTGGTACTTAGACAGAACCTATCTGAGAACTTGGGGCTTTCTAACTGGCTCAGGTTACGGTTTAATGGTTGGCACACAGACACAGCTCACATCTCTCAGAAAGTGTTCTGGAGTCTTTCTAAAATAAGTCCTTACATAAATAGATCCTCATTAAGTTCCACTGAGTAAACTAACTGAGAAGAAGAAGACGAAGGAGGATGGCAGAAAGCAGGGCCTGGTCAAGGGGGAAATGTCCCAGAAACCTCCAAACTGATAGCTGGGATGTGGTGTCAGGGTCTTTGGATTCCAGGGAAGAAGCTAGTCCCCAAGTAAATGGCTTTTAGTCTAGTCTTTTAAAACATGACATTTCCCCCCTCATTCCAAATTCATGGTAAAAATTTTAAAAATCAGAGTATAAAGAATAAAGGAAACTACTATAAGCTGACTCAGAGATAACCTGTGTTTGCGTTTTTATAAATATGTGACATATAATTTGACTTAAACTTAACAGAAGGAAAAGAAACCAAATTTCAAATAAATATTTCTTCAAAATTAGATATTTCTCAAAAAGAGTCCTCTAAAATTAAATAATTAAGAGACATATTAGGAAATTGGGGTTATTGCAAAGGTTCTCAAGTTGGGGTGATCTTACCCCTCTCGGGACATTTTGGCAATATCTGGAGACACTTTTGGTTGTCATACTTGGGAGGGTGCTGGTGGGTAAAGACCCGGGATGCTGCTGAACATCCTATAATGCTCAGGGCAGGCTCCACAACAAAGGATTATCCAGCCCAGAGTGTCAACAGTGCTCTGAGAAACCGTGGGTTATTGCATAGTTGTGGTGTTTTAAATAGCACATAGTTTTAAAGGGCCCAAGTTTGTTTCTGGTTAGTAAGACAGTTTTCTCAGGGACCAGTGGAGTAAGTGGTTGAGAGCACGGCCTCTAGCAGGTGGTCTGAGCTTGAACTCTGACTCACCAGTAAAGTGACCTTGAGTAATCTCTTTGGGCCTTAGTTTTCTCATCTCCAAAACTGTGGTCATGTTAAACCTACATCACACAGCTATAGCAAGGACTGAATGACATAATATAATTAAAATGCTTGGGACAGAGTCTGGTTTATACTAAGCTCTGTAGAAATATTTCCTATTATCATTACTACTAATACTATTAAGTTATTCATATCTTAAATAAACCAAACAGAAAGCACAAATTAAGCTTACTTTTAGGATAATTCTCCTATGGACTTTAGTAGACAAAAATAGATATATAAGTAAAGTATTTTTTAATGGAAATTTTAAGAAAAGTAAATGAAATGAATATGTAGGGCCCACTTCTAAATCTCAGGAGTGTATACCTGAATTCAGAGATTCAGTAAGGCTTTCCTGTTTTCTTGAATTACCTGATGGGTGACTTACTGTTTCAGAAAACACTTTCTTTTTTTCCTCCTTTAGATTAAAAAAATTTGAATGCGTTCTCATAGTTCAAAACTCAAAACAATAAAACAAGATCTACAGTGCACAGTCTTACTCCCACTGCTATTCCCTTCACCCTCCCACAGGTAATCAGTTTAATTAGTTTCTGATCAATCCAATGTTTCTCCATAAAAGCAAATGCAAATGCTGTGTATTCTTATTTAGCTCCTCTTTGTTAGACAAAAGATAGCATACTTTCCCATTTAACAATCTATCTTGGTTATCTCTTTCTATGTTAGTGCACAGGGAGTTGCTCTATTCTCTTTTAAGGTGATATATTAGTCAATTATGCAGATGTCCCCTACTTTGTTTATAAATGTGTTTGTAATTTTTATAGATATTAACAAATTGTCCTCCATGTAGGGTTGTATCATTTTACTAGTATACTCCCACCAGTTTCTATCCAAGAGAATATGCCTGTTTCTCTCCTAGAATCATATAGTTTACAGACAATCAACTGTTCCAAATCATACCACACTGGCAGGCATTACTGGGAGGTAGAAGTGGAAACAGCCTAAATGGATGTTGGGGCTTGTCAAAGTTGCCTTCCTAGGAATTGGCAGAGTGAACTGTTATTCAGGGTGGATTCTGAATTAGATAATATATATTGAGGCAATCATGTTGCATTGGTTCTAAGGGGATCCAGTTTTTAATGCCAATAGTAAGACCCAGTAAAACTGGTGTTTTTCTAGACTATGAGTTAGGTGAAGTTCCTTCTATAATATGAATGATATATCTCTATAATTTTTTTCTATTTCAGAGCGGAAGGGAGAGGGCGAGAGAGATAAAAACATCAACGAGAGACAATCATCGATTGGCTGCCTCCTGCACACTTCCTACTGGGGATAGAGCCCAAACCTGGGCATGTGCCCTGACCTTGTGGTTCATAGGTTGATGATCAGCCACTGCGCCACATCAGCTGGGCAGATCTCTAAACTTTGAAGTCTCTTTTACAGAACCCATTGGTCTAATTTCAATACTGGCACAGATTCTGATTCTCTTGAAATCTCTTTAGTAACAGATTGTGAAAGACAAAGTACCTGAAAACCACTGTTTCATTTGCTTTCAGTTTGCAAGTGTAAATTAATCAGTAAATTTTAGTCTCAATATTTGTGGATTCTTTTAAAATATTACCCTCCAGCCCTGACCAGTTTGGCTCAGTGGATAGAGCGTCAGCCTGCGGACTGAAGGGTCCTGGGTTCGATTCCGGTCAAGGGCATGTACCTTGTTTGCGGGCACATCCCCAGTGGGGGGTGTGCAGGAGGCAGCTGATCGATGTTTCTCTCTCATTGATGTTTCTAACTCTCTATCCCTCTCCCTTTCTCTCTGTAAAAAATCAATAAAATATATTTAAAAAAAATAAATAAATAAAATAAAATAAAATATTACCCTCCAAACCAAAATATATCTAGTTTCTTCCTCATTTCTCAGCAGGTATAAAGACATCATAGAAATGTCAATTCCATAGATGCTATGGGTATTGTCAAGTGCTTTTGAAATTCTAAGATAAATATTTGAGAATTACATTAATTAACACAGCTAATAATTTTTTATTTAAAAAATGCACACTGCATAGTTTACTTCATATTTGTATTCCTTCTTATCAGCTTCTTGTTTTTTTTTTTCCTGGAGTTTCCAATTATTGATTACATGAAATAGTTATCTTTTTCTCATTGACAGCAAGCTGCAGTAGATTTAAATGCTTCTATAGAAGAGCCATAGTCATTCTACTATACCTCACCAAAGGGCTCAGTTTCTCTAAAACTCTGAACTGCAAATATCTATACCTCAGCATACCCCAGTTTGCAGACATATCCCATTTTTCCCAAATCTCATTCCTCCAAGGACCTCAGTTCCCCCAGTTTCACCAGGTACTCATTCTTTCAATATTCTAACTCCTGTGTGCTCATTGTTGTCAGTGTTCTCCTTTTGGAACTATAGGCCATCCCGGTGCCTACCTACATAATGTGGCTTTGCCCAGCCTACTTGCTGTGGTTTGGCCATCAGACTCTCTCCCATCTCATCTTCTCTCCATGAAGTACCTGCCTGGTTGGGCATGGTTATTCAGCTTTGGTTGAACCCTACAGGTGCTGAGCAAGGCCAAGTATGGTCCAATGTGGATAACCCGTGTAGGACCTCAGACCCATGTGAACCTGGCCAGTGCCCCACTCCTGGAGCAAGTGATGCGGCAAGAGGGCAAGTACCCAGTACGGAATGACATGGATCTATGGAAGGAGCACCGGGACCTGCAGGGCCTGGCATATGGGCCCTTTACCACGTGAGCTGGGGCCTGAAGGGACTGGAACAGGGCCCCAGAGGGCCAGGCCCAAAGAACAGTGGCACTGGGCAACCAGTAGATCATGGGCAGGGTAGGCTTTCCCTGCAACCTCTGAACCTGATATTCAGTCTAGAAAGCAGTGGTTGGGATGGACTAAACCCTGGGGACCATTCACTGACTTTTCCACTAATATATTGTGATTTTGGACAAATGAATAATTTTCCCTTCCTTGGCCTTATCCTATATAATAAAACCCTAATATGCAAATCAATCTAATGGTGGAATGACCGGTAGCTATGACGTTCACTGACCACCAGAGGGCAGACGCTCAACGCAGGAGCTGCCCCCTGGTGGTCAGTGCACTCCAACAGGGGAAGCGCTGCTCAGCCAGAAGCCTGGCTCAAAGCTTGCAAGTGCAGCAGAGGTGGTGGGAGCCTCTCCCACCTCCATGGCAGCGCTAAGGACCCCTTGGCGGACATTCCCCGAGGGGTCCTGGACTGCGAGAGGGTGAAGGCCTGGCTGAGAGACCCCCAAATGTCATGCACCGGGCCTCTAGTGTTTCTCATATATAAAATGGGAAGTTTGGACTAGACCAGAGGTTGCCAACCTTTCGGACCTCACAGACCACCAGTGGTCCGCGAACCACCAGTTGGCGACCACTGCTCCAAAGGTTTCCTTAAACCAGCAGTCGCCAACTTTTCAGACCTCATGGACTACCAGTGGTCTGTGGACTACCGGTTGGTGACTGCTGGACTAGAGTATCTCCAAGGTAATGCTAGGGCCTTTCTAGCTCCATTATTCTGCATTATGGTTGAAAATACACCAACTCAAATTATAATGGGACATATCTGTTTATAGTTGATAAAACATTATTACCATATTAGCTGGGAGGGCTCAATTTTATTTTTAAAATGTTTCCTAAATTATGTATTGTACGCTTGTTGTTGGATACGTTTCATGGATGCTCTTCATACACAAAGACAGATTTAGGTTTCAGTCTTGAAGTTATATCTAGAAAAGTTCAGATTATTTTGGCAGTGACAAATTAAAGGATGGGCTGAGTATGTTATATACCCATATGCCAATTGAGGTAAATAATTGAGAGTCACTGGTGATAAATTATTCCCAATGCCACAGGTTGTAATTGGATATATTACAGGCATTTCCCCCCGCCCCATAGTATGTTAACAGAGCTCCAAAAACAATGAATGGCTTTTTATTTTTCCTAGTTGCTTGTTGTCCATGTTTTAGTCATTTCTTAAGGGATTAAAGTCATTCTTGGTAGTGGTAGTAGTAGCAGCAACAATGACAGTAAGTAACTATGTATTTATGACATGCCAGGCAAAGGATAGTCTCTTTACATTGATTATTTCATTTTATCCTCACAACATGCCCATGAAGGAGATTTTTATTCCTAGTTTATAGATGAAGAAACAGGCCTCGAGAGAGGTTTTTGCACCACTTGCCAGAGGTGACCCCACCAGCCAGTGGTGGAGCAGATCTCTGATTCTGGAACTCAAGAACTTACAGCCTCAGCACTTTGGGTGGGGGGTTCATTTCCTCTGTCTTTGATGCCTAGACACTCATTCTCCCATTGCATGGTTTTCTTTCTTTTTCCTGGTTCCTTCACAGGTGGATAGTCTCAGAACTTAACAATTCCTGTTATTCAAAGTTCTGGGAAGAGAATAGGGAATGACTGTTCTTCAAGAAATCTTTAACTTGATGCCTGACTCTAACTGTTAGACCCACAGGTTGAGAACCGCTAGCAGGGTCGCCTAAGACCATCGGAAAACACAGATATTTACATTACGATTCATAACAGTAGCAAAATTACAGTTATGAAGTAGCAACGAAAATAATTTTATGGTTGGGGGTCACCACAACATGAGGAACTGTATTAAAGGGTCGCAGCATTAGAAAGGTTGAGAACCACTAGGGCAAGATCTGGGTCACAGGCTCTTGCCAGGTCAGGCCACCTCTGGACTTCAAGACTCAAATTTAGAATTGAAACTGAACTTTACATACACCCCTTTGTCATTGATTTATACATTTTTACTCTAAAGCCTGTTTCCTATATATATTATACCATATATGTGTATTTAAAACTACTTTGCTGACCTATGATAATAAGGGTGTTTTTGTTTTAACATATATATTTTTAGATTTCATCTTATGAAGTATTTTTCCCCAAGAAGTATGTATTTCATCAACCACAGAAATGCTCTAATTTAAGTTCCTCAAATCTGAGTCCCACTGTTGGAGATTTTTACCCTTGGAGAAGCCCCTACAACCTGAATTTTCAATAAGTGCATCTGTTCTGGTTTTCATTTATTTCTCAGCAAAAGTTTTTGTTTACATTTTTTCAGGTTTTCCCTAATATAATAAAGAAAACTCTTGGGGTTTGATGTTTCTTTAAACAACTAATTTTTAAAAATAAAACATCTGATTCTTGACTTAAGACTTTTCATGTCTTTCTTTTTTTTTTTTAAATATATTTTATTGATATTTCACAGAGAGGAAGGGAGAGGGATAGAGAGCTAGAAACATCGATGAGAGAGAAACATCGATCAGCTGCCTCCTGCACACCCCCTACTGGGGATGTGCCCGCAACCAAGGTACATGCCCTTGACCGGAATCGAACCTGGGACCCTTGAGTCCCCAGGCCGACGCTCTATCCACGGAGCCAAACCGGTTTTGGCTTCATGTCTTTCTTTTTAAAATACCTTATTAGTTTTCAAAAGTGAATACTTATTGTAAAAACTCCAATAATAAAATATTGCCTTTCTACCTCTCACTCCCATTCCCTCTTCCTAAGTAATCCTGACAGTTTGGTGTGTATTCTTCCCTACTTTATGTAGAAACATGCAAATATACATGTGGATATGTAGGGTTTCTACTCTTCCTTTTAAAATTGGACCATATTGTACTTATTATTCTGCAACTAGCTTATTAAAAAAACAAACAAAACTCATCCCAACTTGCTTAGGAAAGATAATAGGTTTGGGGGATATCTGAGGGTGGGGCAACCCCTGGACATTAAGCACCCCCATAGGAAGTGTGCACCCAACGACGTGAGCATCCCTGCCTAACCAGAGTGGGGACCAAGCCACCTACTGGATGGCTGTGGCAAGAGGGTTTGGGGCATCAGCCTTATGGGGTTTCCTATCCCTTTGGCCTTCTGAGCCAAGAAGAGCATGAAGGTCCAGAATCTGAGAACCCTGGAACCCTAATTGTCTCCTCCTTTATTCCTCATCTTTCACACAGAGGGACTGTACCACTGCATCGCCCCTCCATTTCACGTACAAAAGGTTCTGGAATTATATAATTCTAAGATAATCATAGTTAACAATCAGTAAGCATTCGCCATGTGCCAGACACTAATCTAAGTGCGTTAATTATCTAAACAACCCTACTATAATTGACACTCTTATTATCCCCATTTTACAGAAGGGGGAACTGAGGCACAAAGGTGTTCAGTTCAGCCTGCCTAAGGTCACTCAGCCAGTAATCATTATACCTGGGATTTGCCCCTACCTAGGCAGTCTGGTTCTAGATGCCCACCTTAACCACTTCCACTCTGCTGTAGATTCTAAAGTTTTGTGATTCAAAGAGTCCATCATTTGAAAGTTCGGTGATTCTATCATTTTCAACTTCAAAATGAGATTTTTCCTAGACTCCATAGTGGTCTCATGGTGGGAAGATGCCTTCTAATCTAACCCCCATTAGATACTCACATTGGTGCTGCTCCTTTGTTCCCCACAGGCAAGGACATCACTGGTACCAGCTGCGCCAGGTTCTGAACCAGCGGATGCTGAAGCCAGCTGAGGCTGCACTCTACACGGATGCTCTGAATGAAGTGATTGACAGCTTCATGGCTCGACTGAACCAGATTCGGGCAGAGAGTGTCTCTGGGGATCAGGTGCCTGACATGGCTCACCTTTTCTACTACTTTGCCTTGGAAGGTACCTATGTGGGGAGAGGGGCTGGGTGGGCATGGGTCAGGAGGAGGTTGTGCTTGCCCTCCTCAAAGCCCCCTGGGTTCTGTGTGCCATGGCACCACCTCCTGTGTTGGCCTTTGTGCACTGCCAGCTATTTGCTACATCCTGTTTGAGAAACGTATTGGCTGCCTGGAGAGCTCCATCCCCCAGGACACTGCGGCCTTCGTCAGATCTGTCGGGCTCATGTTCCAGAACTCGCTCTATGCCACCTTCCTCCCCAAGTGGACCCGTCCCCTGCTGCCCTTCTGGAAGCGATACCTGGATGGCTGGAATACCATCTTCTCTTTTGGTGAGGAACCCAGGAAATGAAGTTGGGGGTAGGTCCCAGGGACTAGGAATTAGCAATCTCTCCCAGGACCTTCTCCCTCATGATGCCAGCTGTCTGAGTGGCGCTTGGTTCATGGAGATCATGACTTTTGACCTTGCCCTCCCTGTTGTCCATTGTCCCTGTAGGGAAGAAACTGATTGATCAGAAACTCAAAGAGATAGAGGCCCAACTGCAGGCAGGAGGGCCAGAAGGGGTCCAGATATCTGGCTACCTGCACTTCCTGTTGACCAGTGGACAGCTCAGTCCTCAGGAGGCCATGGGCAGCCTCCCTGAGCTGCTCATGGCTGGAGTAGACACGGTGCGTGAGGGGGGCCAGCAAGGAGATCGGGGCTCCCATCATGATCCAATTCCCCATTATCCCCCACCTGACCTTCGTCCCTCCAGGTACCTGCTTCTCTTTCTGTAACATTGATGTAGGGCTAGAAGGAAAATAGGGAGGGGGGTGTCATTCAGCCTAGGAGAGGTGGGCAGGGAATTGTCCTTTTGTAGTGGGATCCCATCCCCTTGGAGCCTTGCTGACAGCTGGGAGTTTCATCTCACATCTAACTCAACTCTCTCGTGGTGTAATTTAATGGCGAGTTGAAAGCTTGTCCACAAAGATCCTTCTTTGTAGGATCTTTCGGTCCTTTTGTCATGTCGGGTTTCTCTACATTACAGCCTCCTGTGTTGTTAGAGTGTGATCCTACATCATTGGTGCTCATCCCTCTGTGGAGTCATGTTTAGTGTGGAGGGTCCCACAAACCCTCTCATCCTACCATACTTATGGGAAATTCGTTTTTCTCCTGCATTTTGCATCACCCATTCACACTCTCCCACTACCTAACTGGCTTCTTTCCTAGAAATCACTCTTCATTTCATCTCTCACTCTATTTCCCAGACATCCAACACGCTGACGTGGGCCCTGTACCATCTTTCAAAGAGCCCAGAGATCCAGAAGGCTTTGCATGAAGAAGTGGTAGGTGTGGTGCCACCTGGGCAGGCACCCCAGCACAAGGACTTTGCTCACATGCCCCTGCTCAAAGCTGTGCTGAAGGAGACCCTGCGGTAAGCTGCTGTTTTCGGGAGCACAGGGTCTGTGTGTGGGATGACTCAGGGACAGGAGTGGAAAGTGGGGCCTGGTGGGCTGAGGGTAGGGCCAGAGGTGGGATGGGAGGAAGGGCTTGGGGGACCAGAGAGGTAGGATTGAAGGGGTGAGCACTCTGCCCCTTCTTGGATCCAGAGCAGGCCTGCATTTTCTTTTCCCTACAGTCTCTACCCTGTGGTCCCCATAAATTCCCGGGTAATCGTGGAAAAAGAAATTGAAGTTGGTGGTTTCCTCTTCCCCAAGAATGTGAGTGGAGCTAGAGATCTGGGGTTTCCAGGGGTGCCCCATAACCCTAAGCTGATGTGCTGCCCATTCTTCCTCTAAAGACCCAGTTTGTGCTCTGCCACTATGTGGTGTCCCGGGACCCTAGCATCTTCCCTGAGCCGGAAAGCTTCCAACCCCATCGCTGGCTGAAGAAGAGTCAGCCTGATACACTCGGGGTCCAACACCCATTTGGCTCTGTGCCCTTCGGCTATGGGGTCCGAGCTTGCCTGGGTCGCAGGATTGCAGAGCTGGAGATGCAGCTGCTGCTGGCAAGGGTGAGTGGGGAGAGGCAGGAGGTATGTGGGCCAGGGAGGGGTAAAGAAGGCCTTGGGGAAGAGAGGAAGGGAGGCACAGAGTGAGAGCATGCAAAGGAGGGCAGTAGGTGAAGATCACAGACTTTAACCACCCCATATGCATTTTACCTCCTAGCTGATGCAGCAGTACAAGGTGGTCCTGGCACCTGAGACAGGGGAGGTGAAGAGTGTGGCCCGCATTGTCCTGGTTCCTAATAAGAACGTGGGCCTGCGTTTCCTGCAGAGACCCTGCTGAGCTGGGCTTCTGCCATCCTGGGGCTTGCCCTAGAGACCCTGGCCCTGTCACAGTGATTTCTGATCATTGCTGTGGCTCAGATGAGGAGGAGCAAAGGGGGCTGCCAGATACCAAAGGTTGGAGAAACTCAGTGCACTTCCTATAAAACCCTGAGATTTTGCTACTTTTATCATTGTGCTCATCTCCCTCTTAGATAAAAGGCCATCCCCTTGTTACATTGCTTTCCTTGGGGAAATATAGAATAAAGGGACTTTTATTGATAATTGGAGTCCTTGGTCATTCTTTTTGATGAGTCAGCATCTGAACCCCTTTCTGTGTTTAGGAAATGCTCTCTCCCCACTTAGGAATCTTGGTGGGAGGCAAAACCAACTCCCCACATGGAAATTGAGAACACCATATGCTTTCCCAGACCTCCCAGACAGCCTTGGCTTCACCTGGAATTGGTTGAGGCCCCACCTGAGCAGGAGCTGCAGAGATACTCCTAGACACTGAGAACAGCACCCTCTTTTGAACAGAAAGTTCTTAGATATATACACTACAAGGTGCTATACAAATTTTTGGAAGAGCTCTAGGCTAGATCTACAGGAGAGACTTCTAGGACATCACCAGGGCACTGACCAGCCTGGGGAGCACCACATTAGCCACACTCATGAGGATGAGAGTTGGGAAGCTCTCACTACAACTGTTGGTCCTAGGACTTGGACCTCTGCTAATGCCTCCAGAAAGATCAGAGGCAGCAGAAGCATGGCCTCTGCCTCACAACCACCTTACAAATCTCTCTCATATACATTTGAGAGGTGGAACCTAAGTCCCACTTGGAACTCTAGCTGCAAGGGAATCTGCAGATTATTGTTTTTAGCTTTCAAGCCTCTTTAGTATAGAACGCCAACTAGAAGGAAAGCAGTTTTGCATTGAGATCCAGTGTACCATATTGCAAGCCTGAGGAGTCAGTGAGTCCCAACTTCATAGAGTCTCAGTCCCAGTTATAAATGTCTGTTGAATCATAGAGAACAAGAGTCAAATTTCTTATGTCTGTGGGGATTTGAGTTTGAACTCATTAAAAAACACTTAATTGTCCTGATTAAAATCCTTCAGTGTCCCCCCCCCAAAAAAAAAACACACACACAAAACCACAACACACACACACACACACACCCTTAGCACTCAGGCAAATTTCAAGCTCCTTAGTGGGTTTAGAAGACTCATGTCCTGGCACCCTACCCTCCATACTCTCTCCTTCCCCTCCCAACCCGGATACTCTTGCCACAGCTGAGCCCAAATTCTTTGTATTTTCCTGAGCACCTTATGCTCTTTCAGGTCTCAATACTTTGTACTTAATATACCCTCTCCTTGGAACCATGTCTTCACCTACTGTCATGTAATCCCAGAGAACTTGCTTTTCCTTAGGACTCACCTCAAATGTCACGCCTCTGCAAAGCTTTCCCTGACCTCTCTGGGTGAGTGTGAGCACTGCCTTTTGTGCTTTCCCCTATCTGCCTCCTCTTACAGAACTGAGCCCTCAGTTTGTTCACCTTGTAGACATGACTGTCTCCTCATCCAGCTGTGAACTCCATGGAGGGCACAGATCAAGCTCCTTTCAGTTTGGATCCCAGTGTCTAACTCCGTGTCTAGCACTTAGGAGGTGATTAATAAATGTTTATTTAATGAGCAGAGACTGGAATTAGAGGAAGGAAATGGAAGGACAGGGATGGATATGAACTTCCCATATTAAGAAGAGAAACCTGGAGATAATTGGAAGGAATTCCAGATTATAAAAATGTGTATCTCAATCCTACCTGTGTAGGGGTTCACCTGTGAGAGCTCCTTATAAATGCAGAGGATTGGGGCTGGGCTCAGAGGGTACCAGGATCCCTGTCACAATGCCAACCAAAGCAGACTTCTGCCTTTCCCGGTGTGTTGTTCCTTCAAACCAACAAAGGTGAGCTGTCCAAGCAACATGAACCCCTCAGTGCTGGCATATGGGTGGGGGAATGTTGGTGTGATGTGGCTTGGAAGTGGGGTTTTGTAGCATCTACCCCAAGAGGGTCAACGTTCATGATCTACAGCTCAGTTAATGAACATATAGGCTAATTCCCCATTAAAAACTATGAAGATCTTGTATATCCATAGATAGAATATTATTCGGCCATGAAAAAGGAATGATGTACTGATTCATGCCACATCATGGACAAACCTTGAAAACATTATGTCAATAAAGGAAACCAGACACAAAAGACCACATATTTTTATTAAATTTATTGGGGTGACATTGGTTAATAAGATCACACAGGTTTCAAGTGTAGGTAGCTATAATACATGATCTATATATTGCCTTGTGTGCCCACCACCCAAATTCAAATCATCTTCTGTCACCATATATTTGGAAAAGACCACATCTTGTATGATTCTATTTACATAAAATGTCTAGAATAGGCAAATCCATAGGGACAAAAAGTAGATTAGTATAGTAGTTGCCAGAAGCCAAGGGAAAGGGAGAGTGAGAAGAGATTGTTAATGAATATGGAGTTTCTTTTGGATGATGAATATGGTCTGAAATTAGATAGTGGTGATGGTTGCACAACTTTGTGAATGTATTAAATACCACTAAATTGTACACTTTGAAAGAATGAATTTAAATGGTATCTGAATTGTATCTCAATTGAAAGGAATCTATGGAGATGAGTTGGTAGAAATAGCTGCCGATGGAAGCAGTACCTCTAGAGGTACCACAGGAAATTTTGAGGCGGTGCTGTTCTGCTGTGCAGGATCTATAGGACCCAAAATCCAACCTCTAATCGGAAATTGGAAATGCAGAGCCCAAACAAGAGCTAAGCAGGCTACTGAAGTAGGCACAGCTTCAGAGGTTCCCCACAAAAAGCCTTGCCATCGGTGACAAGTGAACGTCGTATCCCACAAGACATAAGAGCCGAAGAGCTATTAGCACAACTACAAAACCTTGCCCTTAGACATAGCACTGGGAAGGAAAGAATCAAAAACTTCTACCCCGAACAGAGTAAAACAAAATACAACATGGCCAAAGAAGTTTTCCCTTTGTACTAGAGGTTCTTCTTTTAAATTTAATTTTTATAAGATTAAAACATTTTTAAAAAATATGTTTTTATAGATTTCAGGGAGAGGGAGAGGGTGATAGAAACAACAATGATGAGAATCATCAATTGGCTGCCTCCTGCAAGCCCCTTACTGGGGATGAAGCCTGCAACCCAGGCATGTATCCTGCCTGAGAATCAAACCATGACCTCCTGGTTCATGGGCCGATGCTCAACCACTGAGCAACACTGGCCAGGCTAATTTTTAAAGATTTTTATAGAAATATAATATACCTGCAGAACAATGCACATATACCAGATGTGCACATGAAGTTCTTTTGCTTATCTTGGGGGCTTGAAAATGGCCTCTGACAGTTAAAATTCCAGCACAATGCCCGGACAAGACTTGTCTAATGTAAGTTTCTTTGACAGGATGGATGTGATGTAATAGCACGAGCTCTTTCTTTTGCACTATTCTCTCTGGAGGGTGAAAAACACCAGCTCTGGTTTGAGGTTTGGCACAACGTCCATCAGTGGCCAGTGATGAGGCACACTTCCAGCATCTGGGGTCTCAGGGACTCTGGGCTGCCCCCAGAAGTCACAGTGAAGGATGTCACAGTGAGGCTCCCTGATAACCCACCCAACCTGACTGTAAGGAAAGGACAATAGGATTGAGGATAACTGAGGAAGAGTAAACATGAACTCAGCACAGCAAATGTACCTTTGACTGAAAGAGCGTTCTCCCCAGGCGGGTGAACTGCTGGTCCTTGGATGGTGGGCCCAGGAGGGCCGACCTATCTGCTCTGAAGGGGGAAGACCGCCTTCCTTGGGCTGCCCTTTCACCTAAAGCCTGTGCTGTGGCCTCTGAAGGTCTGCTCATGCTGAGCAACCCAGGGCACCACCCAAAGACTGACCCTTCTGCACTTTCCCTGGAGCCAGCGCAGCTAGAGGCAGCCCCCCCAGGACACTGTCTCTTGAGTGAGCAAGCACTTCCTTCTATCCTTCCACTTGAGCCTGAGACCTTCCAAGGTAGGGCCAGAGCAGAGCAAACCCAGAAACAGAAGCTGAGAGTCTGAGAAAATGCCTTCATTTACTACCTGACCCATCAAGCTCATGTCTCCACACTGTTGCTCTGTGAGGCAAATGGGGTGGGAGCAAACTTTAGATATATTGGCAGAAACTCAAGACACACACAGTGGATCTGGAAGAATATATGATGGGTTGGAGAAAAATGCCCTCTTTTTCCCACAGACTGAGGTTTGGGGAAGCAAAGAGGGTGGGCGCTTCTGGAGTCCCTGAGAAGGAGCTGTGTCTAAAGGGAGGGGGAAGAATGACTAATACCCCAAAGAAGTTTGGAGAGGAAAGGGTAGAAGAGCCCTGGGCCCCATATTTCCTGGGTAAAGGCTGGGAAAACTGTATGTCTCAGAGTATAACAGGCCACTTGCTGTGCATCTCAGCAGATGGGCTTGGTACAGCCCCACAGAGCTTCCTGAAGCCCAGAGGGTGCAGGGCCAGGAACTAGGATGTTCTTATGCCCCAAGAGCAGGCAGGCCCAATGAGGCTTCATGGTAAGGAGTGAGGGGGCACCAACCAGGGGCCATGCCCACCTATGACCAACCAAGTGACAACCAGATGGAATGGGGATATTTTAGCAGGAGCTAACGTGGATGATTGATGAAGACTGAGGAACAAATTCTTATACTATTGAAAGCCTTCCCCCCATCACCAAACTTAACCCCAGGAAAAGTTGGAAGGGGAACCCAAAACTGACTGAGATTAATTTCTACCACCTGGTAAATGGGGCTTCATAATAGAAATTACATTCAGTGTTAGAAAAATAAAGTTATGTTTTTTGCAGAATAGAGTTTATGGTGTGAGTTGTAGCTACTATGTAAGTAACTAATATTTTCTTTATGGTTTTGTTATAAATAAAAGATGAAAAAGACATTTTGGTGGAATAACACTCTGTGCACAAAATAAACGCCACTTGCAGTGTTTGCCAATTACAGATTTTCCTTCTGTGTCTTCGAATTCAGAAAGTGCAGGGATCTTGCCACAAGATCAAATGACTGTAGCATTTTCTGAGCGAAACGTATAAAACCTAAATTTATGGGTTGTTCTTTTTGTTTTTGTTTTCTCTATTGTTCATCGTCAGTGATCTGAATACAGTGCCATCACTGGGAACCTAGAACACTGTTTGCAAGTGAGAGCTGAGGAAGAGAATGGAGGGAGGGCCACTCTAACAGGCAGCTCTACAAATAACTGCTGCTCCATGGTGCCCCCAGCAGTCCTGAAACAACAATGCAGGGGGAGTAGGAGGTCAGAGGTTATCCCGAGGGAAGAACAGCTGGGACTCTTAGGAGCTCCGAAGAATCCAGAGCCCCTGACTATACCCAGGGGCTGAGGGCTAGTGGCCCCATTGGAGCCAGTCACGACCCAGGTGGGGGAAGGTGATGTGGGTGGACAGGGAGCAGTGGGCCTTAGGGCAATCCCAGTGCCTCTGGTTCAGGGACCTCTAGGCTTGACTCAGCTGCATCATCCCATAGTGCACTGGGCATTCCCGAGGGCTTCTGGGAGAATAGTCAGGGCAAGGGCATTTAGGGAGGGCTGGAGAAGCCTGTGAGGAAAAGAGAAGAAGATGGTGACTAAATGGCCTCGGAGAGGAAGTTGTCTTTCCAATAGGGGAACCTCAGTCTTGCCATTCACTGCCAAGTAGGCGAAATTTTCGTCCCAACCTTATGCCAACCCTTAGCAAACACACTCCCAGGAAAAAGTCAGATCACGTCGAATTTACTGAGATGAGTATTTAAAAACTCCCTCCTTTTAGCCTTAGTTCTCACTGAGCAGGGAAATTCCATTCATTCAACAAATGTTTATTAACTTGCTTCCTTCCAGTAATGGAATTTCAAGCAGGTGGGAATTGATTTGCGAGAGGGCAGGTTAATCTCCCCAGAGTGCCTGACATCACATCACACTGCCCTTGTCTTTACCTTGGCCCCTGTGCACCCCTCTTATGAGGGGCTCTAGGACCTCAACTAAAGAATGGAACAAAATGCCCGGCTGATGTGGCTCAGTGGTTGAGCATCGACCTATGAACCAGGAGATCACAGTTTAATTTCCAGTCAAGGCATATGTCCGATTGCAGGCTCAATCCCCAGTAGGGGGTGTGCAGGAGGCAGCCAATCAATGATTCTCTCATCACTGATGTTTCTATCTCTCTCTCCCTCTTCCTTCCTCTCTGAAATCAATAAAAATATATTTTTTAAGAAAAGAATGGAACAAAGTGGTGGCCCCATGGTGAGTCCTGACACTTTCACAGGGCTGCTCAGCTATGAGTTGGGCCACTTCCATCCTCAGGGTGCCTCAATCTGAGATCTGGGAGACCAGAAAGACCAAGGGGCTGGTGCTGAGGCCAAAAGCCCAGGGCAGAGCCTACCTGAACCAGAGTCGAACCAGCTAATGGGGGTGGGGGAAGATGAAGGCCGACGCCCGGCTCTCTTCATTGGCTCCAGTTGTGGAAGGCGGTCTGGGAATGAGGACTCAGATATTCTCAGGCACTGAGGGCCTCAATGCCAGCAGGGCTGAGCACCAGTGCCTGAAGGATGTCAGATAGGGACACCACGCCCAGGAGATGCTGGTTCTCATCCACTAGCACCAACCGGTGTACCTGTGGGTCCACAGAGGTTGGATAAGGGAGCAGGGCCATGAAGCTCTGGCACCGGTGAGGTTGGCATCAATAATCAGGGGCAACAATTGGACATAACCAGGAGAGCAAGAGAGTGCCTCTTAGAACCAGTTAAGGTTCTGACCTCTCTGTGTGATCAGATGGCTGTGGCCCATGGCACATGGGCCAATGGATAGGACCAGCTGCAGACCCATATGGACACACAGAGCTTGGCCATGAAATAGGAGGACAGGGCAGGTGCTTGATGTGTAGGAAGAGCTGGAGCAGTTCATGAGAAGGATTGGACCATTATGTGTTAGAAGCATGTATGAAGGGCATGGGGTACCTGCTCCCGGACAATCCGGTCGATGACTTCCGCCAAGTTCTCTTTGGGCTGGCAGGAAAGGACTCCCTCCAGACACAGCGTCCTCTGCCTCAGTGCTTCCCCCACACTCATATCTAGGTGGTTGTAGGTATGCTGGGCAGCCAGGTGCTGGGCAGGGAGGGAAGTATCGCTCTTAGTCACCTCTTCAACCAGGCTCTAGCCCAGTGGATATCTGCTACACACTCAAAAAGGTCCCCCTGTTCCACAGATGCCTCTGATTCTCACACCCACAGCCTCCCTGCAGCACCCTCAGCTCCAGCTCCCCTCCATTCCCCACAGACACTTACGATCACATCGAAGCGGGAGTAGAGGCCCACGACCTGACCTGCAGAAGGGGCGGGTGGGGAGAGAGAGAAACAGGGAAGAGGTTCAGATCAGCTGTGCGAGGGCTTGGGCTGGGCTTTTGGAATAAACTCCTTGATATCCATCCCACCCACCCTTAGACTACTAGCTTTATTATGAAGCATCAGGTGGCCACTATCTGGACCCAGATCACACAGCATCACAGAGACAGACAACCTGCCATGATGTCTCCTGACACAATATGAGCACGTTGAGTCACCTATGAAATATTCTAGCCTGGATCTGATAGAGTCTTAAATCTAACTTCTGGTTTACAGGAAACAGGAATAGAGGTCCAGGTAAAGGCCACCTGTAGGAAGCAAACAGGCAGAGCTGGGGGTGGATGGAACACTCTATAGGACAACTGACCCAGGCTTTTCAGCATCAATATCATAAAAATTAAGTGGGGAGAAAACTGTTTTGAGTTAAAAGATTTAAAGGACAAAAGGAACAAAATATAGGCCTTAATTGATCCTGGTTTGAACAAATCAGCTGTATGAATTTGTTCTTGGGGAAAATAGGGAAATGAGAATTAGAATTGGATAGTAAATAACATTAATAAATTATTTATAGTTTTGTTAGGTGATAGAGGAAATATTTTAAGAGATGCAAACTGAAATGTTTAGGCGTGAAATGACATGATGTCTATAATTTTATTTTAAATTACTTCAGCAAAAGAAAAGAAAAGAACTGATTATGGCAATACGTTAGCTGTCAATCTAGGCAATGGCTATGTGGGATTCATTATATAAGGTTTTCTACCATTTTCATGCATTTGAAATTTTTCATAATAAAAAATAAATTAGAATACTTCTTGATATGTAGCTTCATTGTGGCAATTTTAACTTTTAAATCATTTATAACCATGGTTTACCAAAGAAGTGGTCTTGTAATTTCTCTGACCCTTTTTCAGAGTAAGAAATTGAGGTCTGACAAGGTCCCATGGTCCATTTTAGGGTTAATTAAAATGAAAAACCTTATCTACTATTTCCTCTCATTATGTTCATTTGATGGCACATAAACCTTTAAAATCATCCTTTGGCCCTAGCTGGTTTGGCTCAGTGGATAGAGCATCGGCCTGTGGACTGAAGGGTCCCAGATTCAATTCCAGTCAAGGGCACATTCCCAGATTGTGGGCTTGATCCCCAGTAGGGGGCGTGCAGAAGGCAGCCAAGCAAGGATTCATCATTGATGTTTCTTTCTCTTCCCTCTCCTTTCCTCTCTGAAATCAATAAAAATATGTTAAAAAAAAAATCGTCCTTTGAAGTCAGAAGATGGGTGTTGTTAAAATGCCTGCTTTATACATGAGGAAACTGAGGCACAGAGAGGCTAAGTAACTGGTCCAAGACTCAAAGCAGGCAGAGACTTCTAACCCAGACTCCACCCTGGGCCCTGAGCTGATGCCACATAGACCTCTGCCCCTCATGGCCCCCTGCACCCCCAAGTCCTATCCTGGGGTGAGTACCATCTTCGTTGATCACAGGCAGTGCAGACACATGCCGGTCCACAAAGATATCCAGTGCGGTCAGGATGGGTGCCGTTTCGAGCACCACAGCTAAGTCTCGGAATGTGCCGATGCCCAAATCTTGGATGGTTCGGTAGAGGAATGAGGGCCGGGGCAGCAGATCGCCCTGGTTGGGTTGGGGACAGGTGGTGCCATCAGGGTGAGCAGCCTCCAGGGCTCCCAGTTGCCCCCTTCCCAATGATCAGGTCACCCCTAGGCTCACAAAGATGTGCAGGAACTTGAGTAACCGCTTGTGTGTGATGATGTGGAGCACATCGCCTGATACCGGGTCCAGGACAGGCAGGCGGTGTATCCGGTTCTTGATGAGGGTGTAGACGGCTTCAAATAGGCTGAGGGGTGAGAACAGTGAGCCTGAGGCAGCCTGGGGAGAGAGACCCTGCATCCCAGCTCCCTAGACCGGAGGTCAGGAGCTGAGGCTGCCTTGTGGGCCTCCCAGGATGAGAGGTGTGTTCAGAGCTGAGGGTTGGGGAAGGGGACTATGTAGAGCAAGGAGGCTCAGGTGGGTGGTTGGGATGCTTACCTGTCATTGGGAGAGATGGAGACCAGAGGCTTGATGCATCCTTGAAGGTAGATCTCTGAAGAAAAAGCTGAGTCAGGCCAAGGGAACCGGCTAACCTGCCTTACCACATAGCCCACCAGTGCATCCCCTCTCTCAGGCCCCCTGGCCTCCCTGTCACCCTTCCTCTGCTTTGTCCAGGAAATCCCCACCACCCATCCTCTCCCACGCTCCTTGGTCCCACACCCACACACCCTCAGCCCCTTTCCAGGTCCCCTCGGGCCTCTCACCCCTCCAGGTCTCAATCTTATGTTCTTCAATCTCATAGATCTGGACCTAGAGACATAGACAGGCCTTCAGAAGTCAGACACAAGCCCCTGGGGCACCAGGCTCCCTGAACTCCCCACCACCCAGCCCAGATGGGTGCCCACTGGACTCGCAGCCCATTCCTCACCAGGGGGGACCTGTAATAGCGATGCAGCACCAAGATGAAGTCTGTGATGGTCAGCATCCCTGTGGGGTGGGGGGATATTGGGGCATCAGCCTGGGGCCTTGTGGAGGGAGGCAGGGTGAGGGGCCAGACTCCCCTCCTGGGCCCTCCAATGTCCTAGTACTGAGACAGCAGTGGGAGTTGTGGGAGGAGGGGAGTAGAACAGCCCCTCCTATGCCCGAGGAATGGGGTTCTCCCTTTCTTCTCCAATTTCTCTCCTCCCCCCTCATCCTTTTCTATTCTCCTAAGTTCTTCCTTTCCCTTTTCCCTTTTTCTAGCTAGCACTATGACCTGGAACCCTGGGGCAATAAAGCTAGAGAGGTCAGCTGGTCACTCCTCCCCAGATGGGAAAATTAAGTGCAGAACCACCACACAAGGTCCCTCCTCTGAGGGACCCTTCCCCACCCCTCTGCCTCCAAGCCCTCCTCACCCACAAAGCTCTGCTTCTTGCTGTCCCACAGAGGTGCGGCCCGGACACCATTGGCCACCAGGGCGAAGAAGGCCTTCTTGATCTGAGGGCCAGGGAGAAGCCAAGGTGAGTCTCTCACTGTCCTCAGTGGTACCCTGTCCCGACCAGGGTTCCCTTCTCACAGTTCCCCCTCCACACCAGCTAGCCTGCCTTTCTCATAATCCCTGTCAGGGATGTTTGTTACAGAGATAAGGCTGCTGGCGGCCAGAGGCACTGGTGTGATCCCCTCACCAGCACCAGGGTGTAAAAACAACTGTGTTTCCACTCAGAAGTCATGTGTGCACAGGCACACACAGTATAATTTTGCTGATATAAGTACTAGAGGTATAATTATTTTGTAGATCCACAAAATTCTTTTATCTAAATAAATTTTACATTGATTCATTTTGGCCTTACCTAAGCAATGCTATCTAAACATGCTGGTTGTATTTCTAATACATATTAAAATAAATACAAAGCTACTAATATAAATATATCTATACACAAGTCACTAGAATCAAATCATGTACTGTGGACAACACATATGCCCTGCTTTGGGAAACACGTGATGATATGAATGGAATTATAGGCATTTTGTAGCTCAGCCAAAGGAAGAACAGGGTCCAGAGCTCATCCTATTTATCTGGTATGAAAGTCCCCTGCTCTGTGTCCTAAGCCATTCTGGAATATCTTCCACATCATTCAGGGTTTGCAAAGTGTTCCTACCTATCCTGGGTTGTCCTAGGAGTCCTTTGCATTCCTATCCCCATTGTAGAGATGAGAGAGGTAACGTGGCTGACCCAAGACCCCAAGATACTAAGTGGCAGAGCTGTGATGACAGTTAGGGGTTGCTCACAGAGAGGAGCAGCCCTCCCCACACTGGTCTCCAGGGTGCTAAGAAGGAGCTTGGAAGGGGACACGCTGGGAGGCCTGGCCTGGCTAGGTATCCTGGAGTGTGTGAGCGGTGGTGCAGCCCCATGAGGATGGAGGTGAGCAGAGCTGTGGCCTCACCTCCAGCGTGGTGTCGAAGATGACCAGCTTGGAGCTGGTTGCCATGGCATCGTAGCAGGTGTGCTTCTGCATGAAGTGCATGTAGACCTGGGCTCCCGGCTTCTGCAGTTCATCGTCCAAGCCCTGCCTGGGTAATGGGGCCTGCGGGGATGGGCAAGGGGCAGGCCTCTCTTCCACCAGGCTGAGCTCAGACCTGCAAGCTACTATGGCTGGGAACTCTTTGTTGGAGCCGGTGGCTGAGACTGCGCACTCAGAGGGGAGGTTTTCCAAGGGAGCAACCTGGGCCAAGGGTGTGGCCATGGGGAATGTGGACTCCAGCCCAGTGAACTCAGCAGCTGGCCTGGATTGGAGACCTGTTTGAGGGGGAGAGGACAGTAATTCCATCATCCAAAATACCTTATTATGTGCTGTCTCAGTTTACCCTCAGAGCAGCCTTGGAAAGCCTAGATGTTGGGGGCCCCATTTTGCAGATGGGAAAGCTGAGTCTCAGGGAGTCACATGACATAGTGTTTCTGTCCCGAATAACCCACGTTGAGTCCCTGGCTCTGCAATGCGATAGTTCTCTTTCATGTGGGGAGACTGAGGCTGCAAGACGAGGGTTGGGCCCAACTCTGTGTTTTGGAAGAATCAAGGACAAAACCCAGGCCCCCGGCTCTGGGGCTTCACACTGCGTGTACCCCAGAATTTTATACACATTCTCCCTAGAACTAGTCTTGGCCTCACCTTCCCCCAGGCCTGGGAGGTCATCTTCCTCCACAGCCTCCTGCCTTGTCCATCTTGAGGCCTTGGCCGCCCGCTTCCTATGGCTTCTTTCTGAGCTGGTGGTCATGGCAGGTGACGGCCACGAAGTGCTATCTCCTTGCTCTAGGAAGCTCATCTCTGGAAGAGGGAAGGGGGCCTGTTTGGTTAATAGGGAATAACTAACAGGATCAATTAAAATATCATAATAGTAATGTTTAACATTTGCAAGCTTTCAAAGGGCTTTTCTCCAACATTTCTCATCCAAACCTCATAGCAAGATTAGAGAGGTTAAACAATTTGCCACAAATCACACAGCTAGTAAGTGGTAAAGTCAGAACCAGGGCCTACGTCTTCAGACTATAGGTCCCCCTTCTCTTCATTTGAAAGAGGAAGGAGCAGGTGAGGAAAAGGAAGAAGACACAAAGAAGAACAAAAAAAGAAAAGGGGAAGAAGACCAAAGCCAGGCTAGTGGAGTGGGTGAGACTGGGGGCCCAGAGAAAAGAGACTGGGCCCACCAGGAGGGGACTGCCCACCTACCTTGATGCTGAGAACCCACAAGGCTGCTCCAGGATGGGGTCTGTGGGGACAAGAATGTCTGAAGGGGTGGAAAAATGCCCTACATTCTGGAGCACAGGTCCTTCCCTTCCCATGGTGCACACGTAAACACATATACACATGCACCTCACAAACACATACACATATAAACACTCACCCCACAAACACACATAAACACACATACCCATACACAAATACACAAATAATAATACACACTCAGAAACAAACAAATGCAACCATTCCCAGGTACACTGACTTACACAAAGAATATATACACACAGACATCCACATGCTCTATACTGAGAAAATCCAGGTCAAACACACGCGCACACACACACACACACACATACGCGCACCCATTCACAGTGTGGTGTACTCCCCCTCACGGCCTCCCTGGGACCCCTGTACCGTGCGTAGTGAGTGCTCCAGCTCGGGCTCCATGGGGCCAGGCGGGCCTATGGAGAGCAAGTGCTGGCCACTGTGGCTGGGCAGCACTATTCTGGGCCTGGACCCTGGCATCCTGCCTTCCCATATCAGTTTCTCTCTGGGTGTCAGGCAGCTGGGAGGGAGGGGTCCACCTGCTCAGCTGCTCCAGCCCAGCAGCCTGGGGGCAGGGTGGAGAGGACTGGAGCAACCTGGAATCTTGCTATGTGGTCCTGTGCTGCCTTCTAGATCTCCGAGGACAAGCAGGAAGGACCCTGCTGTGTGTGTGTGTTGGGGGGGGAGGGGTGGCTTGGAGCAATGTGGGTAGGAAGTGGGTTCCTCCTCTGAGGGCCTCTCTCTGTCAGATGCCAAACGAAGGAAAATAGAGGCAAATAGAGGCGGGTTGAGCTTGCCTTTTTTCCTTGTACCAACTTCAGTCAGAGGTGGTGCTAGAGTTAGAAAGGGCAGTTGCAGCCAGCTAGCTGGGAGGCTGGGGATACGGGGTTTGTGGGTGGTTCCGAGTGGCCAATATGTGTACGGATGTCCCCATTTGAGTCCCGGGAGTCTGTTTCTCTCTCTCTGGTGGAGGATTGGGATGGTTCAGGCAGGTGGGAACCTGTGATGATCCTCTTGAAGGTGTGCCATGGGCTTGAGGGCTTGGGACCTACACTTGTCCACAGGGTGAGAGACACCTGTTTCTGCCTGTGGTTTGAAGGTAAGTCCAGGTGTGCAGCAGTCCAAAGCCCTCATCCTGCTGTGTCTCCTGTCTTTACATCTTCTGGTGCCAACAGGATCCCAACCTGGCTCTGGTGGCTGCCCACCCCACTTCCTTGGCATTCCTGGGGTCTGAGTCAATGTCCAAATCAGGAATGCTGACCCAGTTGCTCTAGCTCCTCTCTCTCTGCCCCTTCCTTCATCTTTTTCTTTCAGTCTCTTCCATCTCAGTCTCTGGCCCTGGAGTGGACACTTGCTAATGGATTACTGGATTTCTTGCTGAATTCATTGAATGTATTTTCCATCGTCCCTCAAAGCCCCTGACCTGCCTAAGGATGGGGGTGGGGGAGAACACAGCAGGGAAGGGACTGTGACCATCCATGTGTGTCTTGGATAGTGCAGGGGTGAGTGCAGCTCTCCTTCCACAGGATCCCTGTCAGATGATGGAACTTCTAAGGCACAGCTAATGGGACACCTCAAATGGTAGAAAGATCAAGTGGACCATCCCTGGAGGTATCCGATGCATCAGACTTGGAAAACCCCCACCCCCTTTTGCTCCCCAGGCCACCCACACAGACAAGCCAGATACACATCAGCTCACACCATTACCTTCTCTTGCAATACTCGGTTGTCCCTCCATCTCAGACATAGTTTACCTACAGGGCCAGTGGGCTCCTTTTCAGTCTTCCCTGATTGCATCATCCTCACAGCAATAGTCTGACAGTGAGTGTTCTGTGGACGCATCTCAGTGTGCACTGGACTGGCCTTTACATAATGAATCACATGCAAATACCTTTTATCTCTAAGTAAACAGTGGGCACCTTGATGATCAAATTTGTTGGCTGGATGTGATGCAAAGCCTGTTTGGGGGGTCAGATGGACCTGATGAAAATGTATGCTCTGCCGTTGGCTGGCCATATGACCTTGGCAAGCATTGCTCACTTTCTCCCCGCCTGTTTCCACAAATGTAAAATGAGGATAAAAACATGAGGTGGCAGAGACTACCAGTTGCCTCCCCAAATCTATTTTCCTCTTCTTCCTTTAGTAATAGAATCACTTGAATTTTAGCTGGAATGGCTGCCTATTATAAACACAAGTTCCCACCTATCTTGCAGCTAAATATGGCCTCGTGGCTAAATTTTGCCAGTGACCTATATGAGTGGAAGTGATGTGAGCAACTTCCAGGTCAGGCCTTAAAAGAAAGAAACATGAGTTCTCCTTTTCACCCTCTGCTGACTGGAATGCTAATGTGATGGCAGGAGCTAGAACAGCTATCTTATACCAATGATGAAAGATGTTTATTAAGGGTTTCAGAGTCACCCTACCAGGTTTGGATTGTCTATAAACTCTTATAAGAAAGAAATATAAACATTCTTAAGTCATTTAAATTGGGTCTTTGAGCCTAGCCAGTTTGGCTCAGTGGATAGAATGTCCACCTGTGGACTGAAGGGTGCTGGGTTTAATTCCGGTCAGGGCACATGCCTGATTGCAGGCTTGATCCCCAGTAGGGGGCGTGAAGGAGGCAACCAATCAATGATTCTCTCTCATCATTGATTTTCTATCTCTCTTTCCCTCTCCTTTCCTCTCTGAAATCAATAAAAATAAAAATAAAAAGAACTCCTGGGGGCCCAGTCCTAGGGGTTCTCCACACTTAAAAAAATAAACATAGCCCTACCCGGTTTGGCTCAGTGGACAGAGTGTCGGCCTGCGGACTGAAAGGTCCCAGGTTTGATTCCGGTCAAGGGCATGTACCTTGGTTGTGGGCACATCCCCAGTAGGAGGTGTGCAGGAGGCAGCTGATTGATGTTTCTCTCTCATCGATGTTTCTAACTCTCTATCCCTCTCCCTTCCTCTCTGTAAAAAATCAATAAAATATATTTTAAAAAATAAAAAAATACATAAAAATAAAAAGGGTCTTTGTAACAACAACCAAACATATACTAACTAATGCAAAATTTGGTATCTGGAAGCAGCACTGCTTTAAAAGCCTAAGACAAGTGTCATTGGTTTAAAGAATGGACAGAAGAAGCAAAGAAAAATATTGTATGCAGGTAAGCTGGTGACCATTGTTATGTTACAGCAAAACATAGGACAAGTCTATCATCTATGATCCCTTGAAAGGTAAAGCATATGTAAACACTCATGGAAACTGAGCAGAAACACTGAGATTGTTGGTGTGTATTGGCTGCTGCTTGCTGCTACAAGCAAAGTCCTACAAGACAGATGCATTCTGGCTAGTTCTAAGAGGTAGTTTGGAGCAGGCAGGCCTAGCAAGGGCTGTATCTGTAGTCCCAAATCTTTCTCAAGCTCACCCTGTTCAGCAAACAGTGAAAGCTGGCTCAGTGGGCAGAATAAGGGAGTTCCCTTCACAGCCAAGCATATTTGTTTCAGCTGGCCTCAAGATAGTCACCAGCAGTGAGAGAAAGACTAGGAAGTATACCAAATCCAGTGTATTCAAGCATAAAAGTTATCTCTATACTAGAGGCCCAGTGCATGAAAATTCAGACACTGGAGGTGGAGGGGTCCCTCAACCTGGCCTGCCCCCTCTCACAGTCCAGGAGCCCTCAGGGGCGGGAGGTGACCTGGCGATCAGGGGAAGGTGACGCCCCATCACACCTCTGCTATTCCCACTGCTGGTAGCACAAGCCTCGGCCTGCCCTGGTTACCTGAGCCTCAGGCAGTCCTGGGTGGCTGGGAAGCTGACATCCGAGGCTTGCCTGCACCTCGGGCTGGCCCTGGGCGGCTGGGGGGCTGAGGGAACTGGGGGACTCTGGAGACAGGAACATGGGCCGGGCCCAGCCTTGCCGCATGCCTGCCGCCCCAGTGGGGCTGAGGGGACTGGGCTGCCGCCATCTTTGAAGGCATGGCAGTCAATTAGCATATCCCCTCCTTATTGGCTGTGGGCACTTCCATCTTTGTGAGGGTGTGGTGGTCAATTAGCATATTTCCTCTTTATTAGATAGGATGAGCTCATTGGCTGTGGTTACTCAAATATGGAACCAGTCAGAAGACTTCTAAGATTTTGAAGGTATTGTATTCACAAAGAAACCATAATCCTGTCAGCAAACCCTGGTTTGACATCCCCACCCCCAGTTATTCCCACTCCCCCAAATCTGCACTAGCAGGAAGAGGGCTGTGCAAGTTGTAAGGTCTGCGAGAAGGCAGATATGTTCTTTGATGCAGCTGCAGAGGATCTTGGGTAAAGAAAAGCTTCCCAGGAGGTAATGCCAGAGGCCACAGGGGAGAGTAGGCAAGGGAAATCCTCCCAGAAGCAGAAGCAGGAGTGGCCAGATGCACTGCCCAACTTACTCCACGGCTGGGAGGCAGCTTTGCAGTTTCTACCTGACTGGATTTAGTAACTGTTAAGATCCAGTGATTGCTGGATGTTTGCCATTCTTTCTTGTTGAGTGGATGTGTTTGTTTGTTTTTATCATTAAAATTTTTTCCAATTACAGTTTATATTCGGTATTACTTTGTATTAGTTTCAGGTATATAGCATAGTAGTTAGACAATCATATAATTTACAAAGTATCCCCCCCTGATATTTCAAGTACCCAACTGGAACCATACATAGTCATTACATTACTAGTGGCCCAGTGCACGGATTTGTGCACATTGAAAGGAAATTAATTACCACAGCTCAGCAGTAAGCCAGATTCAGGACTGACAGTGCCCAAGCAACAACATAACCCATGGCCGAAGGTAGAATCGCATGGCCCCCGTGAGGAATCGGGCTCCCTCCTCTCTGGTTCCAGGGTGCATCACCCAAGAACGGCCTGCCAAGTCACCAAAGCTAGGCAGCTCCTGCATTGAGCGTCTGCCCCCTGGTGGTCAGTGTGCGTCATATGTATTGGCCGGTTGGATGGTTGGATGGTCGGATGGTCACCTAGCCTTTTATATATATAGATTATTGACTATATTTCCTATGCTGTACTTTATATGCCCACGACTATTTTGTAGCTACTAATCTGTACTTCTCATTCTCTTCACTTTTTTCACCCAGTTCCCCAACCTTCCTCCCTTCTGGTAACCATCAGTTTTTTTTCTGTATCTCTGAGTCTGTTTCTGTTTTGTTTGTTCATTTATATTGTTCTCTAGATCCCACATGTAAGCGAAATCATATGGTATTAGTTTTTTCTGACTTATTTTTCTTAAGTGTTGCAAATGGTAAGATTTTGTTCTTTTTTATGGCTGAGTAATATCCTATTGTATATATGACTTACAGTCTTTTTATTCTTTTGTGGGTGTTTTGAGTTTATCTTGTTCCTTCTCCACTGTTGTTTATGGGGAATAGGAGGACCAGATTGCCTGCCTTTGGTTTACAAGTCACTAGACCATGAGGACCTCATCCACACCTGGTCCCTTGGAGGTCTTAGCTCTGGGTTGGTGCTGTGTCTGGAGGGAACCCTGCCTTTCCTCCCTCTGAGGGGTACTAAATGTGCTCGTTGTAAGGGGTGGACAGACGTTGAACTCTGGCAGAGTAATATCTATTTTCCCTTTCTTTTCCTCCATTAGCAAACCCTTACAATTTTAACTAAGAGCAAGATTATATTTCCCAGCTTCGTTTGCAGATAAGATGGCCATATGACTAAGTTTGGCCAATGGGGTCTGAGCAGCAATATTATATGTAACCTTTAAGTGTGCTGTTAGATGGAAGGGGTTGATTTCCCTTTTCCTGCTGACTGGAATTAAGATATGATGGTAGGAGCTGAAGCAGCTATTTGAACCTAATGGTGGAAGATGCAAGTTGACCATGATAGAACCTCCCACCCTCATGCTGGCCTGCCTCCCTACCTCTGGACTGCTGTGTTATCAGGAGAAATAAACTTTTATTTTGTTGAAGCCACAGACAATCGGAACCTTTGCTACAGCAGCCAAACCTCTCTTTAAGCAATGCATTTATACTGCAGGATCAGGGTAGGATTAGAAATTACAAGTGCAAAGAATGATGCTTCCCATTTATGCAGTGCTTAACGTTGTGTGCAGTATCCCATGTAATCCCTGACAATCCCATGTGGTAAATACTTTCATTATTATAATTTTACAAATGAAAAATAAGGTCACAAAGAGATGAAATAACTTGATTAAAATCTCAAACCCAGTGTTGCTGGACTCTTGCGTCACACTTTCAACCACTAAGCTTCATGTAAACAAAGCACAGACCTGGCATGTAGTCCATGCTCAGTAAGTGGTTACTAAAAGGATTGCCTTGCCATCTGCTTCTAGTCCTCTTAGACCTCCAGCTAGGAGGCTCTGAAGGTGGGCAGCATGAAGAAGTGGCTCTTTACTAGTCATCTTGTGGTGGCATCAAGGGTGGGACAGGGGAGGGCTCTTGCTGGGGACAGACACCAGCCCTGCTCAACACTAAAATCATAGCGATTTTCTGGTCATCAGAAAGGAGCTTTCTGCCTTGCCCTAGCCCTTCACCTCTCAGAGCTCCCACACTGGCTTTTGCTGCCATCCCAGCCCACTCATCCTCTTTGACAGGGCAAATCAGCAGAAGGTACTGGCTTTGGTTGGGAAGCAAATACTCCTTGGGTGTTTGGTTTTAGTTTCTGGTCGTGGTATCTTATTTCTTGAAACCCTGTTTCTTGGCTTGCTCTCAAAAGGAGATGTGATAAGAACACTGCATCCTGACCCTGGGGTGAATTTGGCTGCCATCTCTGGATAGCTTATTTGTCTGGAACATGGGGTCGGGATCCTCTGTAAGTGTTATTTTTATATTAGAGAAAGAAAAACAGCTTGATGAGGCCAACAGAGTAACCTGGACAAGACCCCTTACTGATATGTTGTAAATGGTGTCCCCTGTGCCAGAGTGGCTGGGAGAGCAGCCGTCATATCAGTCCCCAGACACTCCAACTCCTGTCCTATCTGTGTGTGGCTGAAACTAAGCAGCGTCAATGACAGTGTTCCAAGGACCTAAACAGACTCAGAATCTTGTTAATGTAGTTAAGTCTGCCTCACATTACTGAGCCCTTTTCTCTGGGCTGTTGGAAACTGAAGTGGACAAATGGTGCTTTTATCTACTCAGTATCTATTATACCTTCTCATGGCAGCCCTCCAAGGAACCACAAGCCCTTCAGGGAACCACAGTTCCTCCAATCTCAGAGCACATGGTTTTCCAAAAGGCTTAGCTATGGGTTCCAGGAAATATACCTCTGATTCAGACTTATCCAATCAACACATCATACTTCCCTGGCCACAGTGAGGGGGGCATTGATATAATTAGTCCCAAAGGGGTGAATTCTGGAACTTTTGATGGAGCTAATGAGAACTCTTTCCCACTGGATTTGGAGCTCTCAAATGTCAGTGTGGAGATCCTGCCACCACCATGCAGGAGCTGCCTGAGAATGAGCCCCAGATCAAACCGTACCTGAAGTTTTTTCATTTACATTAACCAATAGAATCTTTTTCGTTTAATGCAGTTGAAGTTCTGATACCAGAGTTAAAGAAACAAGACCTAGACACCTTCAGAGGCTTCTAGAGGTTGTATTCAGTCACTGCATTTTCCCCAGAAAAAGTACACATTTGAAGAAGCAATTGGAGTAAATCAACAGGGTGACAATGGGGACAAAAAGGTACTTTGAGAAAATACAGTAAAAGATGAATTGGAATGGGACAAGGATAATAAAGGAAGGCTTCCTAAAGAAGGTGAGTTTGGATATAGAAATAATAATCATGACAGCAGCAACTATTTACTGAACCTTAAGTATGTGCTGGGCACTCGGTTAAGCAATTTACATAGGTGGTGGAGTGATGTTTTGAAATACTAGCCAAATTCAGGTGTACTTCCTTCTATCATATAGCCCTTTTCTCACTCCAACTTGGTATTTCCTTGTTTAATGCCTCAGGGAAGAAATGATACCTACAAAGAAGAAAAAGTATCCTCTGGCTTTTGAGTTTTAAAAGCGAGGTCTTCTGGAAGAAAGGGAATACCTTTGGCTTAAACAAGAGATTTGGAAATTTTGGTGGGGTAGGTTTTTTAGAAAACATATTCCACTAAAAACAACAAAAATGCTGAATAAAATATAAAGAGCATCTTCTTAAAAGCACTGAAAAGACAAGATAGTAATGACTTATTAGGCCCAACTGAAAGAAAAATGGGCACACCGTGAAGTTGCTGCCAATTCTAACAATAATCATGTAGGGTCATGGGGGCCCAGGACCCATACAAGTTAGGATTACAATAGAAAATCCAACCTTTAAAAAGCTGGGCTCTCAAAGGACCACACCCTCAGAGGAAGCGTGCTTCAGAAGCAAACTAGTTCTTAGATTGATTTACAGTCAAGGTTTTCTTCATCTGAATGGTTCAGAGAGTATCAAAGAGTAACTCAGCTTGAGGTGGTCCTTATGTTTGCCCAGATGAAGCAAGCATAAATGTTCTCTGGGCAAAGTTACCTCTTCCAAAGCCACAAACTATTCCAACAATATCCAGCACATGGTTGAAAATAGCTAGATATACAAGGAAACTAGGAGTCATGAGCAAGAGCCAGCAGAAAAGACATCAGGACCAAATACCTACTCTCACTTCCCAAATCTCAGCCAATATAAGTACTCAGGAACTTAGACACAACCCCAGAGGAGTTGAGGAGATCCTGAATTCATTGAGGTTAAATTTCTCAGAGGGCAGACTGTACCAGTCAGGACGATTTCAGGCACAAGAAATAGAAAACTCTATTTAAATTGGTTTAAACAAGATGGAGATTTATTGGTTCACTTAACAGGGCTGGTTGGGCTTCTGGTTGATTTAAGCTAGTGGCTCTGATATATTTTCCTTTGAGTCTCTTAGTTCGGATCTCTTCCAGTGCCAACTTCAAGTACTGAGGTGGGAGCAACAGTTCTGGGGCCCTTATTGATGTCCAACAATACCCAGAGACCCCCTTTTCCTGTACTTTCTTCTAAGAGAAGGAAACATCTTCCAAAACCCCTCAGCAAATTTCTCTTTGTATCTCATTAGCCCAAAGTGGGCCACATGCTCATTCCAGAATCATCACCCAGAGAAAACATTTGACTTAAACCCCTCAGGGCTCATCCTTGACTAAGGTCAGTTCTCTCAATTGCATGACTACTACAAAATAAGGAGAAATGGAGTGGACACTGAAGAACAACTATAACTATAATCCTCCCCTTTAGTTGCCCAATATTCATATGTAACCTCCATGCTATGTTACACACAACTCCAGAAATCCCCATGCCTAATAAAATGCACTTGGGCCCATCTAAAAAAGTACCACCCGAACTTTATCCAAGTCTGTATCCAGGTGCAAACCCAGGACCTCTGGGAGATGTGCAGTCCCCTCCATCGTCAGTTACTACCGTAGTATGTACACCCGAATTTAAAAGAAACTGGGTAGAGGAATGAAGTGATTATTTCTTATTATGTAAGCTTGGAAAACTCTGAGTTTCAGTGTCCTCATGTATTCAATGATAATAATAATGTCTTTATGCAGCTTGTGATACTGATTTAAAATAAAATAAATGACAAAAAATAAACCAATGTGAGCTGTGTCTATTCATATCTCATCTGCTTATCATAATAAATGTGCCACATTTGCAGATGATACGCCAAAAATCCTGGAGCTCAAAATTATACTCCTTTGATTAGCAAAAAGACATGTTATGTTCCCTCTGGAACTAAGCCCTTCGTCCCCTATTCCTTCTAGAAGTTTGAGTATGTTCCACACACAGACAGAGCTATCATGCTGGGCTGCAGTCCCATTGCCTTGCTCCCCTCTGCTCTTGCCATTCTTCTCTCTGGTGGCTAAGACTACCCTACTACCCACACCACTGCTTGTGTATATCCTTACTCTTCTGGCCACAGACCTCTGTGGCTTCTGTCTCCCTCTTTGGCCAACAGAAACATTCCATCTAGATCTTTAGATCAGCTATTTCAAAACTCCTTTCCACAGTTGAGCTGCTAGCCCCTAGTAGTACTCTACTTTCCCTTGTACCAAGCCTTCTGCTTCCCAGTCTCAGGGTGTGGAGTGAGTACTGGATTACTGTCTAGCACAGACTCACTTCCCACCTGGACTCACAGCACTCTCCAACATCCTGGCCCTGCTTCCCAGCACAGCCTTTTCTGCCAGATTTCTTTCACTAACAGTAACTTTGCCTCCAGGGCCCATTAGAGCTCTCTCTCTGCGCCTCCCTCTCTCTCCAACCATTCTTCCCCCTCTCTCCCCTTCTCTCAGTCTACCTTCTTCAGAAAAATCCCATTCCACCTGTTGCACATGTTTAAATGCTAATAACAGGCCAAGTTCAAGTTTTCTCCTTCAGAGCCTCTGGGTAGCATGCAAACTCAAGGGGACATCTGTCCCAAGAAGTCTTTGTTTACCTAGTGGCCACAGGGAGCCTTTGAGAAGAGTCTGGGCCTCAACAGAGTTCCTGCTCTGCTCAGCTAAGAGACATTGCCTCACAAGCTGTGTGACTTTTAGCAAATCATTTTCTTTCTCTGATTTCCACATCCCTAACATGGCTAAAACAGTGCTGAAAGGAAAATTTATAGCACTAAATACTTATATTAGAAAAGAGGGGAAGAGGAAGGTGGGAGAGATTTTTTTTTAGTGATATAGAAAGATATCCAGGACACATTGTTAAATAGAAAAAGCAAGAGGCAGAACAGTGGACATAGAATGCCACCGTTTGTATAAGAAAAGGGGACTAAAATATACATTTGTATGTCTATTCTGCACAAAGAAATACTGGGAGGATACAAGAAACAATAGAAGTGCTTACCTTGAGAATTTGTAACAGTTGAAAGGCTTGGCCTCTCTGACTGCTTTTGTTCAAGCCTGCTTTGTTCCCATAACCTTCAGGCTAATAGCTTCTGCTTAGTCTTGCATAAAGACATGCTAATCATTAGAGGCATTCTGCTTTCAGCTTGGGGAGACAAGGGAAGTATACATTGTTTATCAAATATTTGCAGGAAACTATGACTGGGCTCACAGGACTAACATGAACCCCTGCTAACACCCAGATGCCTGCAGTCGTCAATCACATTTTGTCCCTCCCATTTCCCTTTCCCTTGACATAAAAGAAGTCCAAACTCTGTACTTTCTTAAGATGGATTTGAGGCACCAGGAAGTCTCCCATCTTCTCAGTTGGGGCCTTTTCTATCAATAAACCTTTCCTTACTCCAAACACTGACGTTTTGAGTTTGTTTTTCAAAGCATTGAACACATGGACTTTGGACCAGTAACAGATTGGCAGAATATGGGCTGGGGGATAGGGAGTTAAGAGAGTGGGGTAGATTCGAACAAGGTGGGAGTAAGATTTATTATATTGTCCTGATTTTCTGGACTTTATAATGTGTAACACATTCAAAATAACAAAACATTTTTAAATGTAAAGTATAAAGATAAAAACAAAAATAATGCATAATCTTCCTACCAGATAATCCCTGTTGACATTTTAAAATGATAATACACGCACATTGTTAGAAAATTCCAAAGCAGTTTATGGAAGAGTAAAACTGAGAAGTAAATCTCCCTTTCCCATTGTCCCAGAAGGTAGTGCCTCTGTTAACAGGGCGCTAAATTACTTGTGTTTCCTCCCAGAAATTTACCCTTTTCAGGATTTATCCTGGTGCATTGTTCTTGTTTTCTTCACAAATAGTATGTCTTGACCCATTGGTACCATATATTTTATGGTATTTAGGTTGTTTTTAGTTTTTTGGCAGGTTTCTGTTGTTGTTTTTACTGTTACCAGTAATATGCTAATAAGTTGTCTTGTTTAAACATCTTGAAATAACAAATTCACTTTGAACTTAGATGAGGTAAAAATGAGACATTTGCATCTTCTGCAGAACATGATAGTTTCCCATGATGCGACATTTCTTTTCCCCAAGTATTTTAAAATATTTTTTTGTAAGGAGAGAGAGAATATGCATGAATCTAATCTTCAACTGTCATCCAATAGTGGAGGCCCCAAGAGAAGTTGGTACTGGAATGAAATGTTGCCTTTGAATATCATCCAGTTGGTCTCTAATTGCCATTAGCCCAGAGAGATAAAGTGCTTTGCCCCAAGCCAGGCTGGGGCACCTCTGGCCTTGTTCCTACACAGAGCTTTTTTTCCTGAGCAGCCCTGTTCCTCCACCAGTCAGTAGGATTACCCCACCACTCTGTAGGATTACCCCATCACTCTTTCTCACTGTGGTTCTTTCTGGATGGTTTGAAGGTTGCTTTGAATCTGCTCCTTAGGGTCTGCTGCCCTCTGCTGGCCTTAAGGACCCACCACAGTCGTTACGGGACTGCCTGACCTGCACTCACCTTAAAAGCTCATCCATCCCCACCCCTATTGTCATATGGGGAAACTGAGACAGACAGCAAGTAGGGATGTGACTTGCTTAAAAACACAAAGCAAATCAGCTCCTCAAACCAAAACATAGGCCTTCTGACTCTTCTGCCAGCATGACTCCCAGCATACCTTTGTTGGAGGGAATGAAGAACATAGGACATGTCAGACTGGGCTCTCAGGCTGGGGAATCCGCCTTCCACATATGCCCCCAGGAACTCTCTGGAGCAGGTGACCCCTGCTGGGCTCCCAGGATTGAAAGGAACAAATGTTAGCTGTACTCTGCTGTGCTTTGGGCAATGGGCCCTTCACCTTCTCTGGGACTCCTCATTTCTGCCTTTAGAGCATGGATGGGTTTAATGACCTCGACATAGGCCGTGCTTCCCAAAACACCATCATTTGCTGGCCCCTTCATGGATTTGCCATATCCACGTACCACTTAGACTATAATTTGCCTAATACTTTTCTTAAATTGTCTCATTTTAAACTGAAAGGTGAAAAGAAATGCATCACCTTTCCCTGGGTGGTAACATGTAGATGCATCTGGTTGCCTAGGAATTGTCTGGGAGTCCTGTTGTCTACCTTTAGTGCAAGAAGACTTGGTCCCCACCCTGAGTTCTTCACTTAAAAAACAAGCATTGCTAGCAAATGAGAACCTGGTATCCTCCAGGCACTGATCTTGTTGTGTGTCTTCATCATATTGTTCAGTCCTCATTACAGCTGCAGGTGGTGGGTATTCTTATCTGGATGGGAAATCAAGGCATGGACAGGCTAGTTACTTGATCAAGGTCCCACAGTTAGTAAGTGGTTGACTGAATTTAATCCCACTCTATTTCCAAAGCCAACCAATGTGAACTTGCTTGTCTTTTGAAATTAAAAGTAAAATGATGCAGCCCTAGCCGGTTTGGCTCAGTGAATAGAGCGTCAACCTGCAGACTGAAGGATCCTGGGTTCAATTCTGGTCAAGGGCACGTACCTCTGTTGCAGGCTCCATCCCCAGCCCTGATCAGGGCTCGTGTAGGAGGCAACGTATTGATGTGTTTCTCTTACATCGATGTTTCTCTTTCCCATTCTCTCTCTAAAAATCAATGGAAAAATATCCTCGGGTTAGGATTAAAAAAACAAAGTAAAATGATGCAAAGCTGTAGTTATGAGATAATAACTGGGGAAGCATCTGTGCTATGGAGGGATTTGTTGTGCAGGAGGAAGTCAGATGGTGCACATATGAGTGTTGTCCTAGAGGCATGAGGAAGTGTGATATCCTGGCCTATAGGAATATAGGAAGATCAGAGACAGGTGGGTCACAAGTCCTGGGAGTAAGGACAGAGAGAGGAGATGGAGTGGATTCAAGGGGCATTCCAGGACCTGCCTTTCTGATGCCCCGGGTACCCTGTGGCCTCTTCTGATCATTTACATGCTGTCTGTAACATTGGCTCCATGGGGGCCTTCCTAATGGGTGGCTCCACGTGGGCCTTCTCCTGGGGTAGAGCTGGGCCACTGGCGGACAGAGGAGGATGGGGATAAGGCAGAAGTACAAGCTGGACTCCTAGCTCTATTACTCGATGACTCTGACCTTGGCCTCAGTTTCCTCATTTGTGAAAAGTTCCATAGTAAACACAGAGATGCACCGCCCAGGTTCCCCTTCATAGAAGCACTTGCTGCCCAACTATAGGGAGTGGGGACAGCAAACAGTCTCCAGCTGACAGCTTCTTCAGGGTCAGCGTCAGAGAACACACTCTGCCTTTCTTGTGGCTGCCCACCTATCTGGTGACCAAGTGAGGTAGGGGTGTAAAGGCCCAGCCACTTCAATCCAGCCAGGGGCATTCTGGTGGGCAATCCCCCCTCCAGAGCTGTTGAGAGAAGAAGGACAAGGAGGAAGATGGTCAATATTTCAGGCAGTTAGTTAATCGTTTTCATTTAGAGCTGGGGTGGGGAATGACCCGCCCACAGGCTGATAAGGCCAGAGAAATCATTCGGTCTGGTCCTGGCTAGGCATTAGAGGTGCGTTAATTAAGTGTTTGACCAAATATAGCAGGCTAACCCCCCCCTTTTTTTTTCTATAGCAGGCTAATTTTTAAGTTGATAACTTTGTATGGCCCATGAATGATGTTTTAAATTTCCAAATGGCCCTTGGCAGAAAAAAAGGTTCCCCACCCCTGATTTAGTGGCTCCTCAGACATTTATTGAGCACATGCTATGTGCAGGACCTTGTGCTAGGAGGTGGGCAGTTTTGGAGAAAAGCCTCAGGGAGGGTCTCTGTCTCTGATTGCCCTTAAGGGAGACTCCTCAGCCCCATGAGCTTTGGACATTTTCCTAATTGGTTCCCTCCTTATTTGATTTCTTTTCACTGAATAGCTGAAGCCTTGATAATAAAAAACAAGCTTCAACTGAAGAGTAAATAAGTAGGCAAAACCAAAACAAAGCAAAACAAAGAACAACTCAAAATGCGTCTTCAGTATTGAAGAACATCAACTACTTCTAAGATGTTTAATCCTCTTCTGATCCCCATTGCTGCATGCACTGTTTCTATTTCACAGTCTTTACTATAAAAATAACATTTGGGGTACTCTTTTTGTCACTTGAAATTATTTTATAGAGATTATTCTTCGTTTAAAATCATATCTACTTTAGCTGTACCCTGTTGTTAGCTAGGCATTACATAAGCTTCTAGCTCTTCACTAATATAGAAAATATAAATAATTACATTTGCATGCATTGAGTAGCTGCTGCTGCTGCTCCTCCTCCTCCTCCTCCTCCTCCTCCTCCTCCTCCTCCTCCTTCTCTCTCTGTTAAATCTAACCCAAGGATATTTTCCCATTGACTTTTAGGGAGAGTGTAAGAGAGTAGGAAAGACAGAGAGAAACAGTGATGTGAGAGAAACACATCAATTGGTTGCTGCAAGAGCCCAGACCAGGGCTTGGGCCAGGGAGGAGCCTGCAACCAAGGTACTTGACCAGAATCGAACCCGGGACCCTTCATTCTGCAGGCTAATGCTCTATCCACTGAGCCAAACCAGCTAGGGCTATTTCTCTTAAGTAACTTACACTGGTTATCACCCCAGAAGTAAAATCATGCAAAGTATATTAGCAGTTTTGCCAACATGCCCCCCAGAAAGCATGGTCGAATTTATAGTGTCAGCAGCAACACATGGAAATTTCTCCTCACCTCTTCCAATTTTGACTTTTACACCTTCTAAAATTTTGTTGGTAATTTAACAGGTTGGTGTTCTTCCTGGTTCTCATTTTTAATTTGTATTTCTCTGCTTTGGAGATAACCTTTGTTAAGGAACAGTGCCCCATCTTGGCAGGAGATGGCGCTGTGACCTTGTGCTTAGGCTCCCTGAGAAGAAGCCCTGCGGTCAGGGTGGGTTGTATGTATGCTGCAGGAGAGGGAATGTTAAAAAATCTCCTGGTCTCCTCTGAAGCCCCAGTTTCCAACCTGAGTTCAGAAGACTTGGTTTTGGTGAGGAGCTGAGACCATGCCTGCTGAGTTAGTTGGCCTTGCCCTGCCAGCCAGCATATCTTTCACTCTCTCGAAGTTCAACAGAACCCAAGGTTATGAAATGTCCACTGCAGGCCAGACATAGTTCTCACCCTCCAAAAAACTCCTAAACAAGTGGTAGAAAATATACAAACAAAATCAAGTATAAAGGCTGTACTTTCTATAAAGGTTCAAAGTGCTATGAGTTATTGGGAATCTGAGTGATTGCCTCCAACTTTAGGTTTGTGGGGTCTTGGAGAATGTGGGGATTGAGCTGGGCCAGCAGAGTGTCAGGGCAGGATATGGAGGCCTGACCAAGAGCCACTGTAAGCCTGGAGCTCAGGTGGAAACAAAAAGGAAGATGAGGCTGGGATGACAAAGAGACAAACTGTGTGGTGGGGCCTGAATGGCAAGCTAAGAATCATGGACTTGATTTTGTAAGTGAAGGTATGCTGATGGATGTTTTACAGCAAGAAAATGGTGGGGTGGTATTTGTGCTTTGGCAACATTAGGCTGTGGTTGAACTGATTCAGTGGTTTTCCTCGTGTATTCTGTAGATACATTTTCCTTCCCATCTCAGAAGTGATTGGTATGGTTTTCCATGCTCTCTTCTCCAAGTGCTGTCTTTCCTGTGAACCACAGTGCTCTTTCCCCTCCTGCCTCTGGAGCCCCTCCTTCGCCCCCTTTGCAGCCTCTTCCTCCCCATGCAGCCATTAAACACCGCACTTCATCATGGCTCCTCTCACTCTTCACTCTCCCCTGGGCGATCTCAGCTCTGCTCTGGCTTAATTACACCTTACATCAAGATGACTCGCCTGAGGCCTCCCCTCTGAGCTGCAGACCCATATATCCTACTGCCTACTCGACAGCTCTTGCTAATGTTTCGGAAGCATCTTTAATTCATGTCCCAAACTCCCCCACCCGACCTCACCTAATGCTGGTCCCCTTCCAGTGTTCTTAGCTAAGTAGACACACTACCATTCATCCTGTTAGGCCAGTTAAATGTTCAGAGGCATCCTTGCCACTTCTCTCTTCCTCACCCCCATTTCCACCCCCTCCCCAAGTCCACTCACCCCTACTTCCCCAATACCAGTCAGAACTGCTGGCTTTTTTCCATCTCCTCCACCACTGACGTGGGCCCAAGCCATAAGGGCTTTTCACCTTAGCCACACAGAGCCTCCAAATTGGTCTTCCTGCTTCCACTCTGGCTCCAATCCACTCTTCACCCTGTGGCCAGAGCCATCTTTTCAAAATGTAGAACTGGCCCTGTCACTCACTGTCCCAGTGAAATCTTCACAGGGCTTCCTGTTGCTTTTTACCTTTAACCCTTTGATTAAGATAATGCAGAAAAGAGTGCAGATCAAATGTAAAATTGAAGAGATTTGAAAACAACTGCCATGAAAGGAGACAGAATTTTGCCAGCCATACCCCTCAAAATAGAACTGCCTCCTTCCCTCAACCCTAGAGCAAGTACTATCCTGAATTTTATGACAACTTATTTTTGTCATCCAAGCATGCATCTCTAAATACTATAGCTCACCTTTGTTTTGTTTTTTAATTTATACTAGAGGCCTGATGCATGAAATTCATGCAAGGGGCTAGGACCTTGCAACCCCGGCTTTGTCTGGAAGGTCGTCTGGACCGTCTTCTGCTGTTTGGTCTAATTAGCATATTAGCTCTTTATTATATAGGATGTCTGTAGTTCTCCTTTAAACTAGAGGTCCCCTTCCATCTCTTTTTCTTCCCTCTTGTAATGTATTTGTCTTGTAGAATTCCCATTGCTTTCAAAATAAGAAAAAAATTTCCTTCCATGCCTGTAAGGCTTTACTTGGTCTGATCATCCAAATATCTTCAGCCTCATCTCCCACCAAGTTGCCTTTCACTCTTTCCCACCCTGTGATTCAGTGACAACCTTGATTCAGTGCCCACATACCTTCTCCATATCCCCACATGGCTTTTAAAAAATCCTTACCCCAGGAGTGAGGATGTTGTTGTTTTTTTTAAATATATTTTATTGATTTTTTACAGAGAGGAAGGAAGAGGGACAGAGAGCTAGAAACATCGATCAGCTGCCTCCTGCACACCTCCCACTGGGGATGTGCCCGCAACCAAGTCACGTGCCCCCGACCGGAATCGAACCCGGGACCCCTCAGTCCGCAGGCCGACGCTCTATCCACTGAGCCAAACCGGTTTTGGCGTGAGGATGTTTTTTTCATTAATTTTTAGGGAGAGTGGAAGGGAGGGGGGAGGGGGAAAGAGAGAGAGGAGAGAAAGAAACATTGATGTGAGAGAGACACTTCGATTGGTTGCCTCCTGCTTGCTGGCAGGGGAAGGAGGAAAAGGAGGGATTCTGGGAGATTAAATCTGCAACCTAGGTGTATGCCCTTGACCAGGAATCAAACCCATGACCTTTTGGTCTGTGGGCCAACATTCTAACCACTGAGCAAAACTAGCCAGGGCCCCACAGGGCTTTTGCAAAGGCTGTTCCCTCTGCCTGGAATGTTCTCCCCTCACGGTTAACCCTAACTTATTTTTGTATCTCAATTGGAGCATTCCCTTCTCAGAAAAGCCTTCTTCACCTTCCCAATTTGGCCAGTCCCTTAACCAGAGCCTCTCACAGCCCCCTCCTTTCTCCTTCACAGGTCAAGGTTGTGGTTTTCCAATTGTTTGTGAGATGCTTTGATTAATGACTGTCGGCTCCCTGAGGGTAGGGGTTATGTCTGCTTTTGCTCACCATTGTTTCTCCACTATCTAGCTGGGTGTTTGGTACATAGTAGGTGTTCAATTAAAAGTTTGCTGACTGCGGCCCAGGGAGAGATGATAGCCAGCAGACACCAATACAATTAGGAGAGAGTCTGGGTCTGAAGAACTGATTGAGGAGCCCAGGTTTCCTCAGAGGTGAGAGGTGACACAGCCGGGATAACTGGTGTCACTTGGAAAAGAATGGAGCAGTGAGAAGAGGGTAGGGGCTCCCCCCAGAATACCCAGGGTCCTCCTGCCCACTCCACTATCCATAAAGCAGGAGCTGGGTCTGGACTGGGATGGCTGGAGAAGCTCCTGGGTCCTACCACTCCCACTCAGGGCCACTGGGGCAGAGCTAAGTGGAAACAAATGTTCCTTGGCTTTTCCTAGCCCAGTCCTGGTGGGCCAGCAGCCCCTCCCTCTCATCCCCTGCTCCCTCCTCGCCCCCCCCCTTCTTTCTCCCTTTGACTGATGGGGTGATAGGAAGGTTGGGGACATGGATAGGGTTGAGAGATGTGGAAGATGGGAGGCAGGTGGGCTCTGTGGGGAACCTGGGCCTGGAGTGGGGGTTCCCTTGGACAAAGGCCCAGAGGGAGTCTCAGAGGAAACTTGGCCTGCAAGGCAGGGACAAGCCTGGCTAAAGCTTGGACATTTGAATTCCCACCCTCTCAGCTGGGAAGGTGCATTCTGATGACTTCAGGTGGGCTGGGGAAAGCTGGAGTGGAGGGATTTGGGGTACAGAAGAGAGAGGAAAGTGACTCTTTTTTTCTAGCTGCTTCCTTCCCTCCATCTCTCTAGAGAGTTTGGCCTTTCCTCTGTTCTCCCGGGACCCAGAGACCCAGAGACACAGGGCCCTGAGGAATTCTGAAGCCCTGCCACCATCCTAAAGGAATGAGAGTTAGGTCCCATTGCTGGGAAAGAAGGGAGGGAGGGCAGTGGGGAGGGAGGAAGAGAGAGAGAGAGGTTATTGGGAGGGGAAGGGTCACAGGCCCAAATTCCTGGGCTCCTGCAGCTTCAGTCCTTTTGAGAAACAAAGAAACAGAGAAAGTGATTTAGAGACAGACACAAATAGAGACCAAATCAGGGAGACAGGAGAAACGTGAAAAGACACTGAAAGAGAGAGAGAATCCGACAGAGACAGAGGGCTCTGCTTGTGCCTGCAGCAATTCTGATGTTATCTTTCTCCAGGTGCCTCTCTCCCCCTCCACAGTCCCCAACTCTACCCCTCCTTCCTCTCCAAACCCACAGCCAGACACCCATGTCTCTTCTTCCCATCTCTCTTTTGCATCAGGGCCTTGACTTGGAATTAACAGGTTCTTGGGACTTAAGTCAGAGCAGTGGGGGGAAGAGTAGAGGGTGCCCAGTGCCCAGAGGACAGAGAGAGGGGGATTACTGGGGCACCATTCCATTCATGCTGCTCATGTCTGGGCTGCTGTGTTCCCATTCCAATCTCTTGTGACCCTTTCTCTACATGCATGTCTGTGCAGAGGTGGTGATGGTGGGTGGTGGTGGTGGTGGTGGTGGTGTGTGTGTGTGTGTGTGTGTGTGTACACATTTGATCTCCAGAGAAGCAGGTATGAGTCTCATCCTGAGCCAGCCCATCTGTGTGTCCATCCATATGTGTGGGTTATCCAGCATTGTCTGGGGGAGGTGAGGCTGTCCTGTGGTTTCTGTGGAGTTCTCTGAAAGTCTGTGCCAAGCTGTGTGTGTGTGGGGGGGTGGAGGGTGCATGCATCTTGATCTGTCTTTGTGTGTCTCTGTCTCTATGTCCTGGTCCTTCTCTGTGGAAAGTCTTCCAGGGTGATAGTAATGGATTGAAGTCTCAGTAACTTTTGAATTCATATACATGAAGGTTTGGAGGGCATAAGGGCAGAAATCATTGCTCTGGCTCTGCCCAGATGCCAGCCAACTCCTAGATGAGAATGCAGAGAAGGCAAAAGGAAGTGAGCAGAGGCAAGGTTTCCCTTGGAACCCAGGCCCTGGTAATTGAGGCTTTGGGAGCCTGTCCATCACAGACCACAGCCCACACCTGCACTGCCCCAGTGCTTCTGCAGGCACCACTGAGCCAATTGATTCTGGAATGGGACTCTGGGGTGGGAGGAGAGGACAAGGAATTGGGGAGTCCAGGGATGGCCAACTATTCTGCAAGATCTGACCAGACAGAGTACTGCAGGAGGGGTGGGGCTGTGTGTGTTTGTAGGAAAGGTGGGGGGGGCTGAAAGGCCGCCTGCGGGGGAGAAGGCTTCTTGGCAAACACCCCAGTTTCCTGAGCTGATCCCTGCTCCCTGCCACTGCTCCCAATTCTGTTGTTTCAATAACATCATTTTTATCCACCCCACAGAGAGACTGTGTCTTAGAAGGGGGAGGCGAGGGGCAGGGCTAGGGCATGAGGGGGTGGTAATGGAGAGAGGCTGGGGTCTGGAGGCAGCTGGGACCAGATTTGGGGCGCTCCCTCCTCAGGCAGAGGCAGGGCGGTCCCAGAGCCCTGGTCCCCTGATGACAAAGACAAATACATTAAAATTCTTGCCTTCAAGAAGAATGCAGGATAGGGAGAGCATTTCATAATCTGCAATAACAGTAGCAGGGTGGGGGCAGGGGGTTCAGAACCCAGGCAGTGGATGGGGGGGGGCTGATCATTGGCCACCTGCAGCCTCCAGGGACCCCCACAGAGCCCCCAACAATCTGTTCGGGCACCATCTGGCCTGAGTGTGTGCCTAACCTGGGCAAGTCTTTGAGTGTGCAGTGCCCAGAGTTGGCATTGCCTTGCAGAAACAGCAACCGTGTACAGAATTAATAGGTGCAGGGCTATGCGTGGCATCTGGATGCTATGGAGGGTTACAGTGGGAAAGGGCAGCACTAGGGCCATGTTCTCCTCACTAACTCCCTCAGCCACCAGCTCCTCCCACAGGGCCCCCTCCCCTTCTAGAGTATCCCAGCCCCTCACCAGAACTCTCTGTACCCAGGAATTAAACCAACACAGCCCAGACACCAGGGCCCTGGGGTGGAGCTCCCAGCAAACTCAGAGGATTCCCTATGTGCCTCGGTGAACATTTCTCCATTTCCTTTTCCCACGTCTCACCCATCCTTTCCTTTCCCAGATCTGCCTCCTCCTGAGGGGTAGGCACCTATGGTCTGTCATTATCTCCTTGCTCCCCAGTCTCATCTTGATCCACTTGTCTCTGCTCTCTGAGGAACTCAGAATCTTGCCTTCTCTGTTCACCACGGGTGTTTTTCTTGGAAGTGGCTTAACTCTCCAAGTTCAGGGGCTCCCCCACTCAAACCACCAGGAGGCTTGCTGTGGGAGCCTGAGGTGTCTGCACCTCAGGCTAGAAGTCCGAGATCTGCCCTCCCCACCCCAATACATTCCTAAAGGTTGATGGCCACTCTAGATAGAAAATGGTGGTTTGGAGACAAGGCCCTTGCTGTGGAATGTCCCGCACCACCTGTCCCTCAGCACCCCTGAGGCATGTGGGGCCGGAGGGGAGGAGCAGGGACTGCAGCCGTTGCGAGCCCGAAGGCCGTGATGAATGGAGCTGTCCCTCCTTCCCACGGAGCCTTTGATCTCCCCACGTGGGGAGGGGGCCAGGGGCATCAAAGACATTTTTGTAGCATTAGAGAATCGAATAAATGCCATCTCACCTGCAGCTGGCTCTCCTACCCCTTCTGGCCCCGCTAAGTTGGGGAAGCAACGTGAGGCAGGAACCCGCGGATACGCGAGGCCTGGCTGCAGAGTTCTGACCCCTCAATCTCTTGCTATTCTGCAACCTCCGCTCTATCGCTCGCTCATGAGTCTGAGAGCTGGAGCGCAGACCATCAAGAGGTTCTTCTTGCTGTCTAATCTCCCCTCCGCACCTCCCTCCCCCGAACTCGGGCTTGAAGAGGCGGGGTGGCTGGGGAGCGAGAGTGGAGGCCTAGGGCTTCCTCCTTTTCTACAGGAAAGGCTGAGAAAGGGGCATGAGGGGCGGAGGCGGCCCCGGTAAGTGGTGACCCCCTCCTGAGTCCGCCCGTCCCTACCCTCTAGTTCGTTAGACACCCCTCCCAGGAGCATCCAGAGCCCCAGGCGGACTTCCTCTTCTGGCCCCCGCTCTAGCATCGCCCGCACCGCCCTCCCCGCCCCCCACCCCCCCACCACCCAAACTCCCTCATTCCTGGGAAGTTTTCTCTCTTTACAGTCAACAAACCTGTCAAACGTCTCCCTTCCAGCCCGTCCCCCATTCCTCAGCTCCTCTTCCCCCCCCCCCAACCCCGTTCCACCCTGTTTCCCCGCCCTCCTTGCCCCCGACTCCCGAGACGGCGGGGGGCTCCCATTCCGCGAGAGGCGTGGTGAGGGGGCGAGGCAGGCGGGTCGGGCAGCCACGAGCGCGCGGCCCCGCCCCGGACCCTCGCTCCCGCCCTTCGCGGCGCTGCGCCTGCCGCCCCGGGGCTCCCAGCTCCCTCCCGAGAGTCCCGCCGCCTGACTGTCGCAACTGCCACCCCAACAGCCTCCCGGCCCCCGCCCCCGCCCGGGCCCCGCTCCCCTCCCACCCCTGCCCCCGGCTCTGATTTCTTCTCCCGAGCGAGCTCGGCAGGAGAGTCAGGCGCTGGCTGCCCCGTCCGCTCTCCGCCTCCGCCGCGCCCTCGTCGCCCGGGATGGGCCCCCCCGCCGCCGCTGGAGCCGTCGCCTCCCGGCCGCCGCCAGAGCCGCACTCGCCCTGAAGCCCGGGCCCCGCGTGCACCGACTGGCCCTGCAGCCTCGCCCCCCCTGCCCGCACCGGCGGGCGGCAGAGCGGTCACGATGCTGCCGCCCTTACCCTCCCGCCTCGGGCTGCTGCTGCTGCTGCTCCTGTGTCCCGCGCACGTCGGCGGACTGTGGTGGTGAGTGCTGCAGCGCGCTGTCCCGGTGCGGCTCCCGACGCTCGAGGGTGGGGACCTCGTGACGGATTGCTCGGAACCGCGGTCCCGCTGCCTCCCGGCTCTACCTGCGCGCTGGGGCGGTGCGGGGGAGGTGCGTACAGCTCTCCTGCCGGCCTCCACCCGAGGCACTTCTGAACTACCACTCAGGCAGCTCTAAACTACTCCAAACCCCCGCACATTCTATTGTATTTCCTCCTCCCGTGTCCTACACTCCAGCTCCCTCCCAGGTTATGCGCTCAATCCAGGTCACCAAGGAATTGGTGGGTGGATAGGAAAAAGCTACCGGGGAGACAGGGGGAAGATCTGTAGTTAGAGATCCGAAGAAAAGAACATGCGAGGAGGGCTCTGGATTTAGGGGAGTTGGACTAGATTTGGGGAAAAGAGAGGAACAAGGTAGGAAGTCATAAGCAGGGTCAAACGGCTGCCTTTTCCCCGCCCCACTTTGCCCAGAAATCTACCTCCTTCTCTCTGAGCTCCTTCAGTGTGGGCGGTAGTGGCAGGAAAGGGACGGAAAGGGGAAACTGAGTCAGGACCTTGACTTTCTCTATTTCCTCCTCCCCGAGCAGAGGAGGAAAGGCAGGAGAGGGACCCAGGCGCCTGGACATTGCGGATATGGGATCAAGGATCAAGTAAATGTGCAGCTTAGGAACCCGGGAGGGTCCGGTGGAAGGAGAGAGGCTTGGTCAACTAAGAAATGAGGACATCTTTCCGGAACTGGCCTTAGCTAGAACAGACACCTAGGCAGCGAAGGGTGCAGGAACTTTGAGTCTTGGGGCTGGAGTAGGGACTGGGAAAGTGGGTGCCAAGTCAGGACCATTCGGATATCTGGGTCCCGCGGACTTTTTCCTTTCCAGTCTCCAGAGCAGCAAAAACCACCCGGGAATAGAGAGGAGGGACTTGGACAATATCGCTGAGGCATCAGCCAATCCTAAGAAGGCAGGGTCTTGCCTATTTGCATATCGCCATGTCATTGGCTGGATTCTCTACACTCCACTCCTCCCCCATCCCAGGATTTGGAAGGAGGGGTGAAGCAAGCAGAACTGTCTCTTCTAGGGAGATGGAGAGGAGGATGCCCACACAGGGAGCTGCTGGCGGGAGAGCATCCCTCCGGGTGTCAGTGAGGGGGCAAATTGAGGGCGACCCAGGTTCCGGCTAGCAACATGTGTCCTTTGCATCTGTCTTAGCATAACCCAGTAGCAGCTTTGAAATAGACCTGAGACCTAACCTGCTCCTTTTGTTAAATCTGCTACCCTTGGGCAGGTCACTTTTTCGCTGCCCCGCAACGTCTCAACCATAAAACAGGGAGACAATCCCTCTACCTGGCAGGCTTAGTCGGAGCATTAGGTGGGATGATTTGCAAAATTATCTGACATTGGGAGGTACTCCTTAAATGTAGTTCCCTCCTCCACACCCCAGGTTCTCCTGGCCAGAGACCTCCTGAGTGTAAAGGGGTATTCATTTAAGTTTAAAGTCCAGGATCCCAAACAAAACTTTGTAAAGGGGTCTCTCTTTTATTCTCCAAAACCTTTCTTAACTTTGCCCTCTCTCAGGGTGGGACAGGGGTTTCTCCCTGATAGTTGTTGCCTTACCTCCCCTCCCTCTCCATTTGTCCAAATTGTTCTCATCCTTCTGATTAAAGTGACACCTCCTCCAGGAAGCTGTCCCTCTGTCTTCTCTCCCTTGCCTTCTCTGTGCTCCCAATGCACCATCCCATGCATTGGGCAACTATGCCAGTTATTGCATTTTGACAACCATCTCCTCTTGTGTCTCTCTTCCCTGGTCTTGGAAACCAGAGCCGTGGCCTTTGGGGCTCTGGAGGCTAAAAGTGCTGGGGACAATTTTATGGAGTGTTACTGGTTGGTTGATTCACCTTTCTGGGATTTGTATCTGTGGGGGTGCCTTTGTTCAGGAAGGGTTGCTGGGTAAGAGCCAAACCAGAGGGAGGGAGACCTGATCCCTTGGAGACTGACCCTGAAGCTGGGAAGCAAGGAGTGGGGCGGAGGGGGGGGGGGAGGTGAGGAGGGCAGGTGTGGGAGAACACAGAAGCCTTCATGGCCACAGCTGCAGGGCAAGCAGGGTGAAGAGTGAGGGGCTGGGCTGATAAGATGTCCAGAGACTGCCTCACTCAGATGCTTCTCAGATAGAACCTGCCACTCCTGCCTGTCTTGGCCCTTCGCTCTCCTCTATCTGTTTCTGATACTTAATTCTTTTGGTCTGAGCCCAGATTCCCTTTCTCAGGACCTTTGACTCTGGTTGCTTACACTCCTGCTCCCACCACACCCATCATTGCCCTCCAAGATCAGGAATGGGCTGATGGGCCAGACCCAGCATCCCAAGTGGCCTGAGGCTCCTGCCACTCTTCACTTCACCCTCACCCTCCAGCTTCACTTTGGCTGGGAGCTTTTTCAGGCCAGAACTTCCAGGCTGTTCTCTGATGTCTAGGACCTACTTGCTGGCCCTCTTCTCCCTACTTCTCCGGTTAGAACTCTAGTGGTGGAGCAGGAAGCAGCGACCTGCAGCAGCCCACTGCAGTCTGCTCTGACATCCCAGCAGTGGCCAGACTGGGAGCAGAGAGGACCCCAGGAACTCTGAATGACAGGACTGACCTGGTTAGGAAAGGAGGGTCCTTCTAGGCTCAGGGACCTGGCTCCTGGTTCCAAAGATTTCTCTCTCATTTCTGTCCCTCTCCCCCTTGCTCCCCTGATGGAATTGATGCTTTCTAAACTCTGTCCCAGCCTCTTTGCCTGTCTCTCTCACATCTATAACTGTATCCTTGTGAATTGCAGAATCCAAGATTCCAGGACACTGACCAGGCTGTCTTGTCCAGCCAATGCGCTGACCCTGACAGATCCCATTTTGAGAATGAGTCAGAGAGAGGGAGAGGCTATAGCTTCCTACTCACCAGCTCCCTTCTACCTGTTCCCGAAAGTTCTTCTTAATGTCTGACCCATCTTTATTTATCCTTTAATTAGTGGATGTAGAAAATAGCTCACTTTCACAGAATAGTAAAATTAATCTCCCTTTTTCTCTCTTCCTCTTTCCTCTTTCTGTTTTATATTTCCTATGAAAGAAACTAACCGTTCCCTTGTTCCACTGGGAAAAACACCACCCAATCCCACCCCGTTCCCCCATCTCATCTTGCCTTTCACCACCACCCCCTTCCTTATAGAAACAGGAACCGTGGGCCTAAGATAGCCTCATATCTGGCCCCACAGGGAGACAGGGAAAAGACAAGGCTCCTTCCTGAAGCCTGGGTTTTCCAGCTGTGACCCCCACCCCAAGCTGGGCCTGGCCACCCTTTCCCATCCCATCTTTATCTGGGGCCCTCACCCTTTGTGGGCAGTCCTGTTGCTGGTCCTTGCCAAGCTCAGGGTGCGGTGGGGATGGGGGTGGGGTGGTCATCCAGTCCCACCCTCCTGGCCTCCCGCCTTGGCAGCTTCCCCTGGAGGAAGACAATGGGGCTGTTAGCAGAAAAGGGCAGGGGCAAAAGGAGGCTGGCTCAATCTGGGCCAGAGCATGCCCTGAGCCCACCAGAGTCCTGGCACTGTGACACTTCCTGGGAGGTGCCAGCCCCCTCCTGCCCAGCTCTCATCAGAAGCCAGGAGTTGGGGGGTGGGGGGTCAGTGGGAGGCTTGATCACCAGGGCTCAGCGAGGGGGATTCAAATGTGTACTTTGATGAAGAAATGCAGCTGTGGAGGGGATGAGGCCAGGGCGGGGCAGGCAGCCAGGCCTGGGTCAGGCTGGCAGCAGGGCACCCAGCCAGCCAGAGCAGGAGGCACTCGGGGAACACAGAAGCCTGTCCCTGGGGACTGGGTAAGAGTCCTCTAGCCTGCGCCCTCCTTCCTGCCTGCAGTGGGATGGGAGGAGATCTTAGGTGCTGCCCTGGACTACCTGAGGAAGGGAAAGGTTGCTGGGAGGGTTCTCCCATTTTCCACTTGGCCTCTTTGGCTGGTTCCTCCAGCTCTGAGCCCTCCATTTAATTCAGAAATTAGACTGAGAAAGGACTTAGAGATCATCTGGTCTCATCTTGTCACTTACAGTAAGAAGTCCAGCAAAGTCCAGGGATAGAGCCTATCTCCTGCTGAGGATCTCACCCTGGGTGCCACTGGGGGTGGGACTCAGGAAAGGGGTACTGGGCCTCCCCCTTCCCTGCCCCCACCTGAGTATGGGAGAGCAGAAGGCACAGATTGTCCTGTCCTCAGGGGATCCAGTAGGAGGTTCAATGTGTCTACTCTTGGGCCTCCCACAGCCCTGATCAAAAGGAAGCCCTCTTGTATGGTGAGGATGGGAAGGAGAGAAGTGTGAGGAGGTGGGAAGGGCAGTGTCCAGGACAGGGCAGAGGGAACCAAATTGGGGTGGGGAAGGGAGTGGTGCTGGTGGTGGTGTAGGGTGGCTGGTGGGTGGTGGGGAGGCAGGGGTTAATGGAGTTGGGGCATCACTGGCTTTGATGTGGTGGTTGGGGTGGGAGTAGGGACTGGGGGAGGGGTAGCAGTAATTAGGGAGTTAGACAGAGCAGGACAGGACAGGCGGGCGGGCACAGGCCCGGGCCCAGCCGCCTTCACAGCAGTCAAGCAACATTTTTCTGCCCCTTCTCCACCACCCACCTCCTCCACCCCCGTGCAGCCCCCACCCACAGCCCCAGGGTTCAGGGCTCCCTCTGCTGGCTCCTGGAGGTGAGGGTCAGATGAGGGAACCCCCCCCCCCCCCGCCTGGGGGGGGGTGATAGAGAGCTGGCTGTGAGACCTTTCAGAGGAGGCTGGGCATCAAAAGGGTCTGTGATCCCCTTGGCCTCAATAATCCACCCAGGAGTGCTCATCGGGGAAGGGGGGTGGGAGTCCTGGAGGGTCCTCTGGTCCATGGGCAGGACTGGTAGGGGAGGAGACACAGACTGAGAAGTGTAAGTTGGAGAAAAGAGAGTTCTCAGGAATCCACAGACACCGCCTGCACTCCTACTGTTTGCCCTGCACTGAGCAGGCAAAGAGATGAATAAGGGTATGAATGGCAAGACAAAAATCACTTGTGGAAGCCCACTCTCTGGACAGGCTCTTTTCACATGCCACCGGGGATGTGGGCAGGTGTTATTATTTGCTTCCATTTCACAGTTGCAAAAACCGACTCAGAAGGTTAAGTCTCAGCAGCCATTCAGCAAATACTAAATGCCAACGTGACATGCTAGGGATTTGCTCAACATCATAGAATAAGCAAGCAGCAGAGCCCAGATCCAACCCCATGTCTGCTGGATCCCCAAAGCCCTGTATATACTCTGCTACTGATATTATGCTTCCTCATGAGATCTTTGTCTTTAATGAGTTTCCTATCTAATTGGAGAGATAGACAAGAAAACATGACAAAATTATGCCACTGGCAGGATAACAAGCACCTGCCCCTCTCCCCCAGTGAGTGACAGGCGGAATGATGTAGAGGGAGGCTTGGGAAACAGAGGAGGCACCTTAGGGCAAGTGGTATCTAAGGTGAGCTTGGAGAGATGTTGGGTTAGATTTTCATGACTTAGGGGGTAGGGAGGGGCTGGTTCTGAGTCCAGAAATTTAGCAGTAGAATCTGGGATGGCTGCAGAGTTACCCAATCCTGCTAGGAGTAAGGGCTGTATGGAGGGTGGCATGTGAGGCTACCTAATGTCTTCTGATACCTTTGGTGGCCATTTCCCTCTGGCCCTTTGGTTTTTAAAATATTTACCTAAGTTTCTTGCAATGAGACACCCCCCCCACCCCGCCACTGAGTGGTCAGCGTTGGTCACCTTCCTTCTCAGATTGTGCATCTGTATAATGGAGGTCAGGTTGGTGGAACTGGACTGCACGACCTTGGGCATTCTCCTAGGCTCTGTGAATATGGGAAAGGAAAAGTAGAGCAGGCCAGGACTCCGGGCCCCCAGAGCAGGATCTACAGATGTTGTGCCCTGGGAGGAAGATTTTGGCGCAGGCCAAGCCAGTTAGAATGGCTAACCCTAGGCTTGTCCCTTCTTGTCTGCATACTGATTTCTTTTAAAACTAGCCTCATTGTTTCTATGCCCAGGAATGTCTACTTGATTAGGATCACAGACCCTACATATTCTATATTACATATTTCTTACCACCCTGTGTTCCAGCCCCCAAAACATGCAGATGTTCCCAAACGGGCACAGCTTCTGTGGGCTGGTCCCAGCACAATGCTGACTCAGAGCATGAATAGCAGAGTTCATTCCCCAAGGAAGCAGAAGGGAAGGAAGGAGGGTAAAGGAAGAGGAGAGATGGGGGAGTTATTTTTTGATGTGGAGTCAAGTGTTAAAGTTAGAGGGGGTATGCGAGCCTTTCATGCTAGCTCCTCATGTTTCTGAGACCCAGAGAGGGAACTGACTTGCCCAGAGTGTCTCAGCTCGCCCAGAGCTGACAGAAACCAGGGTATTGAAGTGAGGCTCGGTGTTTTGCCCAGTGCTGCCCTGCCACTCGTTTTCTGGAGTTCCCTTTCCTGTGACTTGAAGATGGGAGCAAGAACAGGAGGGCAGGGAGCAAACTGGTCCCTTGGGATTCTGGCTGCTACTACTGCCCATCCCTTCTCCTGACCAGCTTGTAAACAAGTCTAGTTCCCAGGCAGCCAGGAATCCTTCTGAGTCTTCTATCTCTAGCCCCTGGGAAACAGATAAGGTCAAGAGATTTCTGCCTTTCTCCCCTGCATACCCCCTCCATCCCCTGGGACAGGAGGAGGGAGAGGAGAGGGATGGGGCACAGTAACCTTGGGAAGATAAGGCCAGTCGACCTTGGGAAAGTAGGGAGTTAGCAGAGGGTTGGGGAGGAGAGTTGGGGAACTTAGTAGCATGGGGGAGTGTTGAGTGTGCAGAGCCCCAGACTCCTAGGTGGAGGCCTGGACATGTGGTGGCAGGAGAGGACCTGGACAGCCGGGGAGGCCTGCTTCCCTGCCTCTGAATCCAGTGGGAGAAATAAAATGTTTACGGAAAGCAATTAGGAGTCATGAAATGACATGTGGACAGGGGCTGGGCTCAAGTAAGGATTTTCTCCTTAGATGGCTCATTTATTCATTCAAAAACATGTATTAAATGGTATTCATTGTAGTATTATAGTAATTGTTCATAATATGCAAATTTTCCATTAAAATGCAGGGGAAATTTGAATTAAGCACCTTAAAATCTGCCTAGGAGACAAAAGAAAATGACGCTAATAGCTCTCAAGGTGCTTATAGTCTTATCTGTTGACCCTATATGATCTTACTGGAAGCTGCCTCAAATTCTTTTTGTAATGAGGTGAAATAAGTGGCAGGAGGTGGGGATAGATAGGTAAATAGATAGAGGTCAACTCTTTTTAAAATAAAAAAAAATGTTTTTATGGATTTCAGAGATGAAGGGAGAGAGAGAGATAGAAACACGCCTCACACTAGGGACCGAGCCTACAACCCAGGCATGTGCCCTGATCAGGAATCAAACTGTGACCTCCTAGTTCATGGGTCAACGCTTAACCACTGAGCCACACTGGGCAGTAGAAATCAATTCTTGAAGCACCTAAAATTCTGGAAGGTCACTGAGCCACTGGGAGTCAGCTTGGCTGCCCTACCCTTGGCCCACTCCCCACTGCTCCATCTATCACTTCTCTAGGGTTGGGAAAGGATTGGGGCTAGACCTTCCCAGGATACACTTGGAATGCAGTGATGGGCAGGTCCTAAGCATGGAGGAGGGAAGGTCTGGACCAGCGATTTTCAACCTTTTGCATCTCATGGCACACATAAACTAATTACTAAAATTCTGTGGCACACCAAAAATGTGTCAATCTGACCCAAAAAATTAGGTATAATTTTGATTCATTCACACTGGACAACTATTGTTTTGTTGGCTGTTGTCATTTTTTTGTTTAACAATCTAAGGGAAAAGAGGTCAGTGCCGCCCTAGCTGGTTTGGCTCAGTGGATAGAGCGTCGGCCTGTGGACTGGAGGGTCCCGGGTTCGATTCCGGTCAAGGGCATATGCCTGGGTTGCGGGCTTGATCCCCAATGGGGGGATGTGCAGGAGGCAGCAGATCAATGATTCTCTTTCATCATTGATGTTTTGATCTCTCTCTCCCTCCCCCTTCCTTTCTGAAATCAATAAAAAATATTTAAAAAAAAAAAAGAGGTCAGTGCCCTGGCTCAATAGTCAGGTATTGAGTTTTAAAAATTCTTGTGGCACACAGGTTGAAAATCACTGGTCTGGACTATAAGTCTCTCCACTGAGGAGAGAACTCTGGCTCCTGGACTACTTGGAAAGGGATGATAACAATGATCTGTCGGGTGGCGTGTGTGTGTGTGTGTGTGTGTGTGTGTGTGTGTGTGTGTGTGTGTTAGACCTTAAAGGACTTACATATCTTCCTGCAACCACCTCTTCAAGCATCTCACTCCTTCGTGTTAAGTTCTATCTTAAGACCTAAATTCCTCTTGCTGCTATTTAAGCCCATTACATTTCATTGTTGTTAGGCCAGAACATGCCTGGGAAGCCTGTACTTGTGGAGCAAATAATGGGGACAGTGGGGGTGTATGTACACTGAAGCTAAACTGAAAAGAAGGCCACCTTGACCTTTGGCACCTATCTACCACCATTTTCCTCTACATTTTCTATTTCCTGATGCCACTTTTCTCTCCCCGCCCAGAGAGTCTTTTTCTGCCCTCTGCTGAAGGGTTTTTGAGTGGTCTCAAATTACCCTCAGCTCCCAAGTGCTCAACTCACTCATTCCTACAAGACAGGCATACCAGTTAAGCATTCAAATAAGAGCAATCTGATGAAAGCCCTTTCATCCAGGTGTGAATACCCAGCCAAGTTAACCTTCACGGGCCTGGTATGGAGACCAAATGGTAGCTCTCTTGTCAGAATGAAGGCTGGGAATGGTGGTGGGAATGGAGGGATTTCTGAAAGTGTGTGGAACTTTCCATGAGGTCTTTACCCACCCGCTCAGTGTCCCCCTTCTCCAATCAGTGATGTCACTCCAGTGCATAGGGCTTGGCTTGCTGCCATGCTGCTCTAGAAAGGCCACAGCTCCTGGAGTAGGAGAAGGGTCACCGTCACCTGCTTCACAGTGCTTCATAGATTCAGCCCCCAGCTCCTTCTTCCTGCTCTCCAATTCAGGGAAACAGAGGATCTGAGGGTGGGAGGGCCCACCTTAGAGATCAAAGCCCATCCTTCCCATTTTACAGAATGAGAAACTTGGGCTGGAGAGAGAGTGTGACTTCTCTCAGAGGATCCATTCCCCAGCCACTCTAACATCAGATGGCTTTCTATATCCCTTGGGATTGCCCATGCCTTGTAGCATCAGGACTATTCAGCTGACACATATCCAGCTTGTGGTCCACTAAGACCAGTTCTTTTTCTGATCTTTTTCTAAAATCTTTTTCTTTTCTTTGACAATCTTCTTGATCTTCCTTCTGTTAAATTCTTCCTTGTCTCCCTTTGGGCGAGGCCTGTGAATTTTAGTCTTGGCCTACCTGCTGCCAGCTGCCTTTACCTTGAGTCAAATTATATAAGGATTTATTAGAAAAAATATGCATAGAAGGATAAGATTGAATTCTTGCTCTACAGTGATTTCAGTCTAGGGGCTCTAGTTAAAAGGGAACACAGACATGGATGGAATGGCAGGGGAACCAGATAGGAGAATCTCAATCTTAGTTGTTGGTGGTGGGAGGCATATCCCAGCTCCTGGGCTGTGGGCTGGGGGGGGGGGGGGGAAGGGCGGGGATCTTGGTCTCCCTCTCTGTCACCCCCTACCCTTGGAGTTATAGCCCTGACTTGCTGTGTTTTGCTTCCCAGGGCAGTGGGCAGCCCCTTGGTCATGGACCCCACCAGTATCTGCAGGAAAGCACGGAGGCTGGCAGGGCGGCAGGCTGAGTTGTGCCAGGAGGAGCCAGAAGTGGTGGCTGAGCTAGCACGGGGTGCCCGGCTTGGGGTTCGAGAGTGCCAGTTCCAGTTCCGTTTTCGCCGCTGGAACTGCTCCAGCCACAGCAAGGCCTTTGGGCGCATCCTGCAGCAGGGTCAGTGTGAGGAGGGGACCTCTGGGCTCAGAGGAGAGGGTGGAGGTTTGAGGAGGCTGCCTGAGCCCCACCTCTCCCAGAATCTTTGGGCACCCTGCCCTGATCCTGTCTTCCAGCCCCACCTCACTGCCCCACCCACCACAGTCCCCTAGGACTCAACTTTGATGCTGTGCTGACTGCTCCTCCCTGTCCCCACAGACATCCGGGAGACCGCCTTCGTCTTTGCCATCACGGCTGCGGGCGCCAGCCATGCAGTCACGCAGGCCTGCTCCATGGGCGAGCTGCTGCAGTGTGGCTGCCAGGCACCCCGCAGGCGGGCCCCACCACGGCCTCCTGGCCTGCCAGGCACCCTTGGGCCCCCTGGCCTTGTGGGCTCCCCAGAGGGCAGTGCAGCCTGGGAGTGGGGAGGCTGTGGGGACGATGTGGACTTCGGGGATGAGAAGTCCAGGCTCTTCATGGATGCAAGGCATAAGCGGGGAAGTGGAGACATCCGAGCGTTGGTGCAACTTCACAACAATGAGGCCGGCCGGCTGGTGAGTATGGGCAGGGCTGTGCGAGAGGGTGTGTGCACGAATGTGGAAACATGTGCTTGTGTCAGAGGATGTGGGGCAGTTGTGTGGCTGGGTGGATGTGGGACAGTGTGGTGAATGTGTAGGAGCACTTTGTTGAAGTGTGGAGAAGTGAGGGTGTGAGAGAGGGTGTGTATGTGTAGGAGTATGTTAACGTGTGTGGGAACTAGCGTGGTGGCGGGGGGCCACTTGGGAAGATTGGTTGGGGGCCTAGGAGGGCCTGGGGCAGGGTAGGGAAGGTCACCCAGGGAAGAGGACTCGGTTGAGGCTTTTAGGGACCCCAGGTAGAGAGGGCATACCTCTGAAACAGGACAGGTGGGGTAAAGTTTGGGGGTGGGTAGAGATGTGGCTGCCAGGGCAGGGACAAGAGGATGGAGACAAATGTCTTGAGGTAGTGCAGTGGTCAGCAAACTGCGGCTCGCGAGCCGCGGTTTGCCGCTCTGTTGACCAATGAGTTTGCCGACCACTGTCATATACTACTCTTTACCTCTTTGCACACAATATGCCACAATTGCCTAATCCTCACAGCTTCCAACGACACGGTAACATTTAGTCTAGTCCAGTGGTCGGCAAACTCATTAGTCAACAGAGCAGCAAACCGCAGCTCGCGAGCCGCAGTTTGCCAACCACTGGGCTAGACCAAGGGGCAATGGGCTGGATCCTGGTGGAAGCAGGAGGGGGTCAGGCAGAGGCCAGGAAAGCTGTGACTGAATTGGGACTCTTGTCAACTGGCCTCCCAGCAACCCTAGACCAGACTCTGCCCAGAACTCTGGCAGCCTCTCCCCTTCCCTCTGCAATGAGGAGGCCCCAGGAGCTTGTTTAGGGACAAGAAAGCTGTCTGGGTCAGATGTCTCCAAGGGGAAGGACAGAACCTGGGAGGGGGAGGGACACAAATGTCTGTAATCAGATTGGTCCCTAGACTCTGAGATTCCAGAGATGATCTTCCTAGGGCATTGGGCCCCATAAATCTCTGATGAGGTTGTGACTCTTAGACACAAACAGCAAATAGAGGGCAGGACTCCTGGGGTTCTAGTTCTCAGTAGTGCGTCCACAGTGGGCACACTGCCTCAGTTCTAGAGTGCTCTAGAGGTATCCCCACACATATCCTGTATCTTCTAGAGTTTGGGGCTGAGGCATGGGCAGGGGGTAAGAAGGGGCCCAGAGAGGTATGTCCTGACAGGCCCACATACCTGTCAGAGAGGGTTGGGGAGGAATGGTGGAGACAGACGCCCAAGGAGCGGGCTCTGCGCCTCTGCTCAGCCCTGCCTGGTGCCTTGAGAGTTGGCAGGAGGGAGAAGGTGCGACAGCTACCACACCACCTCCCCTGCTCCAGGGAGATTCTCACCGGTGCTGTCCATTCTACTTTCTCCCCATTCTCTGGCTTTGGATCGCAGAATCCTTGCGCTGCATTCTTTCCCCCACTCCCCACTTCTACCTCTCCATTATTGTCATTCTTACCCTCCACTCTGGGCTGTCACTTCCTTAATTTCCTCCTCACCTTGCGCTCTCCTTTTTTTTTGTCTGCTCTTTCTTCTCTTCCATCCACCCCCCCCCTCCTTATTTTCTGTCAGTCCCCTGGGCCTTTCCGCGACCTGCACCCCACATCTGTCTCCATTTGCCTGCTCCTCTGCTCCCCGCAGGCGGTGCGGAGCCATACGCGCACTGAATGCAAGTGCCACGGGCTGTCGGGCTCGTGCGCTCTGCGCACCTGCTGGCAGAAGCTGCCCCCGTTCCGAGAGGTGGGCGCGGAGCTGCTCGAGCGCTTCCACGGCGCCTCGCGTGTCATGGGCACCAACGATGGCAAGGCTCTGCTGCCCGCTGTCCGCAACCTCAAGCCACCGAGTCGCGCTGACCTGCTCTATGTCGCTGACTCGCCCGACTTCTGCGCCCCCAACCGGCGCACAGGCTCTCCAGGCACGCGCGGCCGCGCCTGCAACAGCAGTGCGCTGGACCTCAGCGGCTGCGACCTGCTGTGCTGCGGCCGCGGGCACCGCGAGGAGAGCGTGCAGCTCGAGGAGAACTGCCTGTGCCGCTTCCACTGGTGCTGCGTAGTGCAGTGCCACCAATGCCTCGTGCGCAAGGAGCTCAGCCTCTGCCTCTGACCCGCCGCCGGCCTCTCCCAACTGCGCGCAGCGCTGCCTCTCGTACCTGTGTGACCTCTGGGCTCCAGCAGGGGGCGCTGCCGTGGCCCAATTTACCCTTGCAAAAGTCCATCTCCCAAGCCTCTGGAAACTGAGGTTGGAGTTATTCGCGTGCCCAGGAAGGCCCAGTGCATCGGAGGGATCCCCAGAGGTGCCTTAATGGGTTCTTGGGAGGCTATACGCTGTAGGGAGCTCTGCAGTTTTTCTCTTTTGGTCCCAGACGGAAACTTTTCTAGGCCTCTGGATGCGGGGTTCCTAAGAACTGCTGGCCATGTGTTGGGTGGGTGAGTTTAGTATCAATAAAGATATTTAAACCAATAGGACTGGGACCACAGTTTGGGAGGGGGGCTGGTCTCCTGCGGGTTAACATGGGGCCAGGCTCTGGAAGGAGTGTCTAAAGGGAGATGGTTTTGATAGAACTGGGTCCCTATCTCTTCCCCCCCCCCCCCCCCCCCAGCCACGGGCCCCCATGGGACTGGGCTCTCCTGGCAACCATGGTGAAGAGTGCCAAATCTCCCCTTGGCATTCTTCTTGTTCACTCTTGTCACACATCTAGGGCCTGGATCTACAAGCTGGGGAAGAAGTAGCAATCCCTCTTTAAAGGAACAGACTCTTGAGAGGGTCTGGGGAAAGCCTCTGCTGGCGTACTCAGCTCTCATCAACATTCTAGGGGAGTGTGACACCCTCATCTGCCCTTCTGTTTCTGTGATCCCTGGGGGATTTGTGGGTAGACTTTTAGGGCCACCCAAGCCCATAGGATTAAAGCACTTTATGAACCGTAGAATGTGATGAAATATGTTATTACTAACATCAGACTAAACATTTGAAACTAACTTTACCCCCATTAACACTGAAAAGACTGCTCAGAACAGCATTTCTAATTACACTTAGAGGGAGACAAAGAAAAGTTGTTCCAAGGTTTTTCCTGGCACCCAACTACATTTCCTGCCTTCTAGTTCTTTCTCAGGAAGCTGATGGTTAGTGTGGAGGGAAGAAAGGAAAGGTTTGGGAGATCTGGGCTCTCCAGAGCTGAACTTCATGCCCCCATCTTCCTCCAGAGAGAAGGGGGGAGGGGATAGCCGAAAGGCTAGGATTCAAAGCCCCCAATATTTTCATAGTCCAAATACTGTACATGCCCCCTTCAAGGTATGTAGGGCAAAGCAAGAGCTTTGGGTCTGAAGCTGGTGCTGCTGCTTTGAAGTTTACAGTACAGATCATGTGAGTCTTGGTTTCTTTACCTATCTAATGGGACTATCATCCTGTTTCAGTTATCCATTGCTGCATACAAACAACCCCAACATAACTACTTCTCACGATGCTTTTGGTTAGGAATTTGTCAAAGCTCAGCTCGGTGGTTCTGTTCCTATGGCAGAACTGTTGGCTGTAGTCATTCACCTGGCTGTACTCCACTGGTGGCTGGGCTGGGCTGGACACTCAAAGAGGCTTCACTCATATGTCTAGTGCCTCAGAGCTTCTCCAGTGGCCTCCTTCTCTCCATGTGTCTAGCTTGGGCTTCCTCATAGCATGGTGGCCTCAGTGTGGTGGGACTTCTTACATAAGGCTGACTTTTGAAATAGACTGTGCCAGACTGGGAGGCAGAAGCTGCCGTCTCTTCTTTTAGTTCCAGCTTTGGAAGTTGCACAGCATATCTGTTACTCTCTATTGGTCGACCCTAGTCATAGAACCAGACAAAATTCAAGGGGAGGAGAAATAGACCCCACCTCTCCATGGGAATGTGGCAAAGAATTTGCAGCCATTACAATCCATCCCACGTCCTCATAGAATTGTGGGGAGGATATCTTTGAAGTATGAAAAGCACTTAGCACAGAATAACTTATGTTAAATTTATGCTAAATAAATGGTAGTTGCTATAAGAATGGAAATAGAAAGCTGCGGGGATGTTGTTGTTGTTGTTTTTGTAGGTATTAGGCAGACCCTGATTGAAAATAAAGATACCCAACTCAAACTAGCTTGGTCCAGCGTGGCTCAGCGGTTGAGCTTTGACCCAGGAGCCAAGAGGCCACAGGTTCTATTCCTGGTCAGGGCACATGCCTAGGTTTTGGGCTTGATTCCCAGTAGGGGGCGTGCAGGAGGCAGCTGATCAATGATGCTTCTCTCTCATTTCATTGATGTTTCTATCTCTCTATCCCTCTCACTCTTTTCTCTAGAAAACTCAATAAAGACATATTTTTTTAAAAAACTAGCTTGGTCGAAAGAAATTTAATTAATGGGTCTTATACCTTGGAAGTCCAGGGGTAAAACTGAATTCAGGCACAGCTGAACCCAGGGTCCCAAAGCGTGTCATACATCTCTTTTCCCACCTCCACCCCACATCTATTGTTTCTGCTTACCTCTGCCTCTCTTTTCATGCCATCCTCATTCTCACCTACTGCAGATTGACTTTCTCTAAATGATAGCTCTATGCCTACCTTCTTAGAGCTAGTGATATGAAAAAGAATGGCCTTCTACGCAGAAGTCCTGAGGAAGACCCTGACCGGGTCAGCTTGGGTTTCTTGCCTATTCCTGAAGCAATAACAGTGTCCAGAGAGATGTACTACTTTGGGATTGACAGCCCCACCAAGACCACAGGGAATAGGGGCACAGGGAGGATGGCAGAGTTCTTCAAATGAAACAGAAGGAAGGAGAACTCATCCTGGACACGCCAGACCCTAACCATGGCTTCTAGTGCATCTGTCCTCCCCCTTCAATGCCCCTCCATCCACATCTATGACCTAGCCTGTCTCAGCCCTCAAGGATCAGGTCGGGCCCCAGTATGTGGCATGTATGGAGAGGGGGTATAGGCTGCTGTGGGAAGGAAGGAGCATCTGGGTTTTCCTCCCTGCTTCTCCTGGCTCCCTCGGGTCAAATGCCTGGGCTTCAGGGAAGTGTCATGGAGAATTTGGACTCAGAACTTCTCGTACAAGAGGACTTGGATAACTTACAAAGGGAAGAAAGTGGAACTGGCATTGTGGGCCATGTGGAGGCAAAATGAAGCTTCCTACAGATAGGGTTTTTATTCACATCTCTGCTTTCCCCAGAGCGCTTTGATGGGTACAATACTTTTAAAAATAATCTCCTGAACTTCTTTCAGAGACCACCAGAGGGTGCACAGAGCCCAGTTTCCCTATTAAAAGGGACCATCAGAACCTGCAGGACATTTAGGGAACTCAGAATGGTAGGCAGGAGAAAGGATGAAAGGAAGCAAGGAGACCCAGAGACAGTTTAGGTTAAGCTGCTAGGGTTCCAGACTATCTGGGATGCCTGCCTCCCCATCTTTACTTCCAGGTCCAGGGGAGAGGGGCGGAGTGGAGAGTGTATGGGGTGGGTGATACTGGACATTCTTCTCCATGATGCCAGAGAAGGAAACTGAGGCAGTGGCATGAACTGATACCAACCCAAGCATGTTAAAAGGAATTCAGAGGAAGTAGCATGATACAGTGAACAAAAGGCCTAGTTTGCTAGCTCGACCTTGATCAAATCAGTTAATCTCTCTGAGCCTCAGTTTTCCCGTTATGAAATGGGGGGAGGGGGGTGCCTGGTAGTTTTTAGTACATTGTAAGAGTACACTGCAATCTTTAAAGTGCTAGTCACTTGTTAGTGGTCCATCTTCTGTAACTGAGCCTAGCAGGAGTCTGGGAACAGCTATCTGTGAAGGGTGAGAGTAATGGCTCGATAGGCACCATTTTAACCATTATCCTGGCCCTCTTTAAGATCAGGCTCTTGCACTGCTGCCTGGGAAGGAGGCTGGAAGCAGAACTCAAAAATATCCCATCATACCCGCCCCCTCACTTGCTGACCCAGTTGCTCAGCCCCAGACACAATCTGAGCCACCAAGGCTTCCTGCTGGCTGAGTGATGGAGGACATGTGGAATCAAGGAGATGGGGGGAAAGTACTGAGATGCTCCAGATGTGTGAGTGACCATATCAGGAACAGCCTGAATGCAAGATAGATGGGGAAGCTGGCTGGAAGGGCCAGGAGCAGCTGTAGGCTGAGAGCTCAAGAAACATTTCCCCTTCCCTTCAGTGACTAAACAAACTAGATGTTTGGGAGACTGAAGCAACAAGCTATGCTCCCTTACCTTGCTGAGGGGTGGTGGCCCCTGAGACCTAGACAATAGGACAACAAGCTGCCTTATCAGTCTGGGACTCCTTCCCTCTCTTCTTCACCAAGACAAACTTCTCTGGCAGAGCATCAGGACCGAGGGTCCACCTGTTCTCACCCTGGTGCCTCCCCAGCACTCCCTTCCCTGCAACCTCCTCCAGAGCTGCCACAGCTGGAACCATTCTCAGAGCTGCCTTTCAGCCATGGTGCTCCCCCACCCTCAGTGGCCCCTGTAATTGTGGTCTCAGGCTGCGCTGAGGCTGCTGCGGGGGCTGGGGCTGGGCTGAGGGCCAGAGCCCAGGGCAGGGCCAGGGTGGGGCCTAGGGGCTGCCCATGGTGTGGGTCATATGAGGCTGGGGCAGGCACTCTTTCTGGGCTTCATCTGCACATAGGCCAAGACCCTACATATGCCCTCTCCCCCCGAACTACGGAGAGGTGCCCCAGGCTTGGTGCTTCTAAACCCTCATGACATCAGGCCAGAACCACGCCCTAGTGCAAGCAGGGCTTGGGCAACATTATTTGCCTCCTGGGGGTTTCGAAGAAAGGGCCTTCTCCCTCTCCTCTACATGTCTATGGTTCATGAACAGTAGAGGGTGGGAGAGCAAAGAGACCCTCCCTCATTAGATGGAGGCTGAAGGAAAAAATCAGCCACTCAAGAAGATCAGTGTTTCCCAAATGTGATCCTCACAAAAATCACTTGGGATGCCAGTTAGAAATGCAGATGTCCAGGCCTTGCCCCTGGAAAGGATGATTCAGCCTCTTGGGAGTGGAAGCAGTATTTCCCACAATGGTCCACCCCAGGGGATACATATGATGCATGGGTACTGGGAAATGCTAGTGTGAGCACTAGACAGGGAGTAAGGATTAGGAACCCATTCCTAATTGAGCGTGTTCCTTTCTGGACCTCAGTTTCCCTCGCAGCCAATGGGAGCATGACTTCCCAGTCTAGCTTGCCCCTGCTGGGGCCCTCTCTCACCCTGGGTTCATGCCTCCTTCCTGTGTTGAGTCTGGTGTTGCCCTATCCCTCTCTATACCCTTCCCAAAGTCTAGTTCCACATTTCCTGTGCCTGTAGCATGGTGCCTGCAACATGGTGGGAGAGAGAGGTGGGGGCAGAGGGCAGCTGGGGTCAAACAAGGCTCTGGCTGACACAGACTGCTTCCTCCCCCCCCCCCCCTGCTGTTTTTGTGCTGTCCAGCCAATCTTCTCCCCCTCCTCCTTGCCACCCCCATCCCCCACAGCCTCAAGCCCTTAATTCCTGACAGCTGCAGTGGCTGCAGGCAGAGATGGGGAAATGAAGGAGGGAGTATGCCATCAGCCTGCTGTTGCTCAGGCTGCCTCCACCACCTGACAGTCTAGGGACAGAGAGGGCCCCACCCCTCTCCACCAATTCCCCAGGGTGGGCCAATTCCAGGAAAGGGCCCCTTTTGTCTCTGAGGCCAGAGGTTCCGTAGTTTGTCCTTAAACCAGTAGTGGCTCTCTTCAGAGAGATTAGACAGTGAGGTTGGCAGGGAGGTGTGTATATAAAGTGGGAGGCTTGTGCCCATTTTAGAGAGGAGGATGCTAAGGCCTCAGCGGGAGTAGGATTCACTATCAGGGCACAGATTAGAACCAGAATCAGGCACTGAAGCCTTTATCCCAACCCTCTGGCTCTCTGGCGCTTGCCTGGATCTAGTACACTCACCCTATATTGAGGTGAGCCCAGTGTTCAGCTACGGAGAGAGGACAGGAAGGGATCCCAGAGAGGAGTGGGCCTGGGACTGAGCCGGAAGCTGGTGTTGGGGAGCTCCCAGAGGACCAACTACAGGTGGCAGGGCCAGGGAAAGCAGTACTCAGTGTTGGGGCAGTTGCTGCTGTGCTCAGGATCAAGCAAACTGGTTTTGGTTCCAACTCTTCCACCTACTTGCTGTGTGACCTTGAGTAAGTCACGACCCTCTCTGAACCTAAATATTTTCTTGTGAATAAAAGAGGGTGAAATAAGGCGCCCTTGAAGCACACCTTTAGGATTAAAAGGCTCTCTAACCCCACCCCTCCCAGGGTGTGCCACCTCTGGGTGCTCTGCGCCCAGACAAGCATTTACTACTAGAGTCCCAGCAATTTTATCTTCACTGGCTGGATGAGATGACTAGATGAGGGGGGCCTCATTAACCTCATTTCACAAAGGAGCAAAGGGTGCCTCAGTAAGCAGCAGGCACCTGTTTAAGGTCACACAGCGAAGGAGAGCAAGATCCAGAAGCTGCCAAACCCCTCTTTGCAGGATTCAACACCTGCCTCGCCAGCCAAGCCTGGGAAGTCCCCCCTGAAGTTGGGGGGGGGGCGAGCCCTTCCCCCTCCAGCCCTTGCAGGTGTGTGTATTGGGGGGGGACCGCTCCCCAGCAGCTGTGTCTCAGCCAGGCACCCACACCTCCCAGTAACACACACCTTCCAACACAAACCAGCACATCCGTCCGGAGTACTGGCACCTCCCTGTGCCTGCGCGCACAGACCCCAGCCCTCTCCTCCCCTACCCCCCGCGTGTCCGCTCCCACCCAGAGTCCTGAGCGGACGCAGTGGCCTCAGGACGCGTACACGCCTCCACTCCTCCACCCCGTCGTGACGTCACGTGGGGTAGAGCCCTGAGACACTCTGGGGGGTGGGGAGGCGGCGGAGCTCCCTGAGCTGGGACAGTCACTCACTCTCTGGGCGGCGAGGCCAGGCACAGACAGCGCCGCCCCCCCACAGCCCCCACCCGGCTCGCCCTACACGCCCTTGGAAGCGAAGGCTCTGCGGGGCAGGGCTGGGGGGCTGCCCGGCACCCCAGCCTCTCGTCCCCAGCCCGCAGCACCTCCGGGCCCCCCTTACCCTCAAGAGGCACCAGGAGTTGTCGCAGGGGGGCCTCGGGAAATTCCCTGGACCCCTGTGCCAGGAGGTGCCCGGTGCGCCCGCCCGCTACCCCCCCCCCGGGGGCGGTGCCCGGGGGCGCTGCCCCATGGAGCGGGGAGGCGGGCGCCGTCTGCTCCCGGAGCCGTGACCCAGGTCGGAGCTCTGTGTCGCAGCCACCCCGACCCCCGCGGATCATGCGCCGTTGCCCCTGGCTCGAGGGTCCTGCCGGGCTGTGAGCCCCCTACTCCCCGCCCATCACGGCCCGCGCGCCATGGGCAGCACCCACCCTTGCCCCTGGCTGCGGCTTCTCCGACCTGGGCCCCAGCCGCGGCCCGCGCTCTGCGCGCTCCTGTTCTTCCTACTGCTGCTGGCTGCCGCCCTGCCCAGGTGAGCCCTCACCTTATGCTCCGCCCTCCTAGAGAACTGGGACCCCCAGCCACAGAGGCCTCTGGGGACCCTGGAAGGAGGGAGGGACAGTGTCGCAGGAAAGTCCTGCTGCCCAATGAAAGACAGTGTCCTCATAGGAGGGTGTAGAACTGGTGACAGAATATGGGCAGTCCAGGGAGACAGGGCAGTGCCCAGGAGAGTGATGGCTACTAGAAGGGAAGGTGTGTGTGTGTGTGTGTGTGTGTGTGTGTGTGTGTGTGTGTAGCAAGTACCAAGTTGGAGTCAGTGCTGTGCTGGGGGCATGCATCCCCACCCCAGGAGTAAGTTCAAACTGCCTTGCTCCACCTTGGAGATGGCTCACAGGCAAGGACAGGGTTGGGGGTTGGAAGGGTGTAGCCCAGGTGGGGTCAGTGAGGTACTGAAGATGGAAGGGTTCTGTGTGTGTGTGTGTGTGTGTGTGTGTGTGTGTGTGTGTGGTGTTTGAGTGAGCCCAGCAAGCTGTGTTATGTAAATGGCAGTCTGTGTGCACATGTATGTGAATGTGAGAGCTCCTAGATGTTAAGATGAACACATGTGTGTACTTGAGTGTCTGTGAGTGCAACTATGTCTGGTGAAGTATGCATGTGTTGTGTGTCTGTGTGTGTAACTATGTCTGGTGAAGTGTGCATGTGTTGTGTGTCTGTGTGTGTAACTATGTCTGGTGAAGTGTGCATGTGTGTAAGTGGGTTTGGGTGTTCACCTCAATGTGTCTTCAGGAATATGTCTGAAACATGTCTTAAAGAGTGGTCTTCTGGGGAGTGCTGTGTGGGTAAGCATCTATGTCTGCAGATGTACTTATAAAATACTGTGTGTGCAGGCATTCCAAATGTGTGCATTTGCACATGTTTATCTGTGTGGGTGTGCAGCTGGGTGGGTTTTGTTGGAGTTGATGCTGGTGAGAAGGTCAAGGATGCTTTAGGGGTACACTCATGGGCCCAAACTCAAAGGCCAGGGGATTATAGCCTTTGGGACAGACTGTATTGTTAGATGGTGTCCTCCTAGTTCCCCAAACACTCACCCACCCCCATCCCACTCTGCAGGTCTGCACCCAACGACATTCTGGGCCTCCGCCTTCCCCCGGAGCCCGTGCTCGACGCCAACACCGTGTGCCTGACATTGCCCGGCCTGAGTAGGCGGCAGATGGAGGTGTGCGTGCGCCACCCTGATGTGGCTGCCTCAGCCATCCAGGGCATCCAGATTGCCATCCACGAATGTCAGCACCAGTTCCGGGATCAGCGCTGGAACTGCTCTAGTCTCGAGACTCGAAACAAGATCCCCTACGAGAGTCCCATCTTCAGCAGAGGTAGCTCCCCCTCATCTTGCCCCTCTGCCTGCCCCATCCAGCACCTCCACCTTAGAACCTATCTGCCAGCCATCCCCAACCCACTCCCTCAAGCTGGCAACCTCCTCAGGTGCCCATTTGCCAGCCATGCTATCTTTATCTGGTCTCAGAAATGCCCCGACAGTGAGGGGGGTGAGGGGCAGACAAATGGGGAAGAGTTGGCTTGAGGCTGGGCTGTGTGGTCCCAGGGTGGCAGGTTCCATGCCTGAGAAGAGGACCCCTGAGTTATCCTGCCCTGTCATTGGCACTGCATTATCTCAGGCCCAGGAACTATCTATATCTGTGACCTGCCTCAATTACCCTCCACCTAGCAAACAGCATTGAGGTTAGAGAGCCTGTAATAAAGTACCCAGAATCAGCATGAAGAGGCATGGGGGACTTTTGCCAAATGGCGTAGGTGAGGGAAACCTGGGCAGGTAAAAGGTCTGTACTTCCGAAGAAGCTCTTCCCAGCAGGGTATGCCACCAGCCTCTGTGTCATCCTCACCTCCCTGGAAAGCTCTCTCTGAATCAGAGGCACTGGGTGTGTGTGCCTCCAGCCTAGTAGGCCTGGAGGCCCTGCCAATTTCTTTTTCCCTCACAACACAGAGAAACTTAAGACTCCTGCCCTCCCTCCTCACTGCTAGGTGACCCAGGTCTCACCTGGGCAGTCCCTAGAATGGCTTGGGCTGGAGATCTAGGAAGGTTTTGTCACTCATTTCTGCTCACACCTACCTCCTGGGTTGATATCTTAGGCCTTGACTCAGGTGCTGTGGGAAAGATGGGGGTCCTGCCTCCTAGCTGGGCCTGGCTGGATACCTATCTCTCCTACTCAGCTGCTTAGGTGAGACAATGTGGGGACCTGTGCGGGACAGTGTGGGGACCTAGCTCTTTGGGACTTGTCCAATTCTTGGTTGACGGTGAAGGGGGAAGGAGGGGTACTCGTATACCCTTTGGCCTAGGGGCCTGAGGCTTTTGGGAGAATAGGCTCCAAGGGACCCCAACTTCAGAGAGAACTTAGAAAGCCAGCGCCTTCCCTTTTTCACCAGGACCCCTCCCAGGACCCCTCTGAGTATTCCCAGTTTCCCCCAGCCCAACCCCAGGCCGCCCGCCCCGCCCCCGCGCGTTCTCCCTCCTGCCTCCCCCGCGAGCCCGGGGCGCTGTTTCTCCCTGGCGGAGCCCAGCCCGACGCGTGTGGCGGCATGCAGCCGCGAACTAATCCCCGCGGGCCGCAGCAGACGGCTCCCGGGCCCAGCCGCGCCGCTCTGAGAGGGCGCCCCCCGCCCGGCCCTGCGCTCCCGCCCCGCCCCGCCCGCCCCGCTGCTCTCGAGCCTCTCCAGCCACTGGAGGGCGGCGGGCCCGGACCCCGGCTGGCCGGCCCACCGGCGCCCGCCCCGCCCTGCTCCGCTGAGCGCCGGCCAACACGAAGTGACAGGCCTCCGCATATGTCACGCCCTGGCCAGGCCGGCGCTGGCCGCCGCCGCGCGCCTGCTCCCACTCCGGGTGGGTCTCTAGGTCACTCGAGTTCCCCGAAGCCACGATCTCCCCGCAGCGCCCGGGCCGCACAGTGAGGACACCGTAGTACTTTGCTTCGGTTCCGCTCCCTGGGACTCAGGCGGGCTCTGAGCTTCTCAGCCCTGCCGCTTCCGAAGGGGCGAGGCAAAACTAGCTCTTTACCCCTCCTGGCCTCGGCGCCCCTCTTCCCTTCCGGTCCTCCTGAGTGAGCCAGGCGTTCCGATGGCTGCGCCTGGCGAGGCCCGTGCGCCCGGTGGAGGACGCAGGGTCTTGGACACTGGGGGCGAGTTCCGAGCGGTGGAACCGAGCGGGCTTGGCGCGGCGCCAGGCGCTCCCGGGTTCACCTGCAGTTTAATAAGCGGGAGGTGAGCTGGGGGGACGGTAGGGGGAGAGGTTAGGGGTGGAGGGGGAGACTTGCCAGGGCTAGCCGGGGCGGGGCGGCGCCCAAAGCGGGGAGGGGGCGGGACAGCGACTCCTGGGCTTGGCAAGGAGGCTGGGCTCCTTCCTTCGGCCTCAGAACACCGTCGCACACCTCTGCGGCTTCTGCTCCCAGCATTGCGACACCTCATTTGTACCTCTCCCTCGAGGAGGGGACTCTAGGCTTCTGGAAAGGTATTGCCACTCCCCCCACAAAGGACCTCTCTCATCTTCACCTCTCAGTTCACCCTCATCGGGGTCATTTCCTGGTCTGCCCTGGCCCATCGACCTGAAGGACTAGCTGAGTTTAAATCCCATGGGACCACTTTTGGTGGCAGCCAGGCCCTGGTATAGGCCCTTTCCACAGTTTCACTTCTTTTAAAGCTATGTGGGACCAGGTGACCTCAGTTCTGCCACATAGAATATCAAGGTGCTGAGCCCCCTTCTGACCCAGGCTGCCCATAGGGTTTCTTGAAGGTGCATCCGCCATGTTTAAAATACAGAAACTGCTAGGAAGAGGTGGTCCCTTGGGCCTTCCATTTTAATGCTGTTACTGTCATCTAATTGTTCTGGCACCTTTCCTGAGATGGGTTGGGCTGAGGGATGGGGTTCTAATGTAGGAGAGAGAAGGAAAGGAGGTTGAGTACCTGGAGTGTGTTCTTGGGAAGGCAGGGCATATAACAGGGCTTTACCAAGCCAAGGAGAGGAGATCGGTGTGTGTGTGCTGAAGCCTGGGGTTGGGGGATAAGAAGAGGGGCCTCTAGGAAGCTAGAGTCAGAAAAAAAGCTGTGAGAGGACTCCCAGTCCATACTGGCTGTTTTATCCAGCCCAGGGGCAGCCGTGACCTAAGTGTCAAGGGCACTGGTATTCCCAGCTTTTAGTTCTAGGACCCAGAGGGTTAGTGCCTGGGTGGGTGGAGTGTTGGCAGAAGACCAGCTAGAGGGAAGCTCTTCCTTGTGAGAACTAGAGAACCCATATCTCACTCAGGGACCAGAGGGAGATTTGAGGAAGGGGCTACTTCAGGCTGGACTTGGACTCTGGAGTGAGAAGGGATCCGAGGACAGGGAGAGGTTTGATGGAGGAGACTGCAGTAGATTCACACAGCAGGTTCTGGAGCTCCCACACAGTTTAGGTACTGCCCTCCCTAAGGCCCAGACCCACCGGAAAATGATAGAAGGCACAGAAAGCCCCACAGCAAGCCAGGCTCCTAGTGCAGGAGAAGCCAGCAAATTAGAGTCCAGCCTCTGTTCTCCAAGGTTTTGGTTCTTTCTTCTCCCACGTCCTTTTCACATTCATCCTCAGAGAGTCTTGGTTTCATGCCTAGGTCTCCAGGCTTGGGGTATGTGGTAAAACTCAGATGGGGACACAGAGGCACAGGCAATCATATCCCAAGGTCACCTAAGGTCCCATTATTCTAATGGCATCCAATAAATCAGACAACACATACTAAGTGCTTGCTGTGTGCCAAGCACTCTTCTAAAGCACTTTATCTGTACTTTAGGGTCCTCAAACAATCCCCATTCGTAGGTCCTATTATTATCCTCCTTTTACTAATGAAGCTAAGAGTGGTTAGGTAACTTGCGTTTAGTCACACAGCTAGTAAGTGAGCTGTAGAACCAGGACTCAAGTGCAGGCCAGCTAACTTTAGAGATTCCACTCAACTTCTGCCATACTGCCTCCCAAGTTAAAGGCCACCATGATCTCTGTGCCCAGAGGTGAACTGGGCAATGTAAGAGTAGTCCAAGAAATGAAACTGACATGCACACACACTCCTACCCATATTTGTGCAAGCATGTAGCCACATTCAGTGTCATCCCTAAGTGTTGCCATATCCACACAACTCTCTCCCTCTCAGCCCAGGCACATGAGCACGCACAGATTGTTTGCACAGAGGGAATGGGGACCAGACCTTTCCCCTTTCCTGTCTGATTCAAATGGGCAGGGCTCAAGCTTCTCTATTCACTCCAGGTTCCCACTGGCTCCTGAATCCTCTCTCCTCCACACTCCCCTACCCTCCAAATCTCCTCCCCCAGCCCTTTCCTGGCCATTGGCTTCAGCCTGTAGCAGCAGCTGACTCCACTTAGATGCTGGCAGTCCCTGTCCCAGATCAAAGGCAGAGAGGCTAATTGTGCGTCTTAACGAGCCCCCCACCCCCACCCCAACCAATGCTCCGGGCAGCCCAGCTGGCCATGGCCCCACCCCTCTCCCCCTCCAGCTGGCCAGATGGCACAGTGCCTGCGTCTGCTCCAGACAGTCGGGGCCAGGACCGAAACTGGGGCCCTGAATGGGAACTGGAGGCAGACCCAGTGGGCTGGACTTCTCGAGGCCTGGATGCTTAGAACAGAAGGTGGCCACACAAACTCTGCCTGGTCACACCTACATGGGGCTGTGACAGCTACTAGAGACCATGGAATGGTTTCTTTTGCTGCCTGTGGTAGGTATGGGTGGTCATTGCAGGCTGTGAACTACATTTCTCCAGATTCCTCCAGCCTATCCTTGAATGTAACAGAGCCTAGAATATGATGGTTGGCTTAGCACATCCCCCTGGACCAGCCTCTTGCTCTTTCCTGGTGCCATCCATAGTCAGGGCCATGGGAACTGGCAACTGGGCTACCTGGTTTCTTACTCAGCAGCAGGTCTTCCCTGTCAAAAGGCCTTCAGCAGAAAGTTGTCAGGCCTGGAAACTGGGAGAGCTGGGGCTAGGTCCAGCTCCATAACCCCCATCACCTTGGGCATCTCCCTTTCACTGTGTGTGTGTGTGTGTGTGTGTGTGTGTGTGTGTGTGTTTGGGGGGTAGATTTCTGAGGTCTGGGCTTCCTCTCGAGGTCTGAATATTACCATTTGTCTAAGGAGCAGGCTGATGACTCCCTCAGCAATAAGAGAAGTGCTTCAGAGTTCCATAGACAAAAGGCAATGGATAAACACAGGGTGTGCTCCTCAGCGTGAATCTGTCCTCCTTTCTCTTGGGCCCCACCTCCCAGAGCAGTATCTACTCCTCTGCAGCTGCCACCAATTCCCAGTATCCCCTTTGAAGGCTCCAGCAAATACACATCCCTTCTTGTCTGTTCATAGCTGGCTTCTTATGAAAGATCCCAAAGATACCACAAGTTGGAAAGATAAAATAGAGAGGGACAGTCTGCTGTATGGGCTTCTGGTGACCCAAGTAATTTATTGTAGAGTGGGTTATGAGCTTCTGGGCTCTGTCCCCGATCAGGGAAACAAAAAGCAATGGCCTGAAACTATAGAAATAGTGAGTGAGGTCAGACAGCAGGAAGAACTTAATAGTTAATGTTTATATAGTACTTACTATGAGTAAGGTATTTTTCTAAGTACTTTAAATTTACTAACTCATTTAATCCTTGGAACAACAGTGAGGCAGATAATAATAACCCTGTTTTACAGATGAGAAAAGTGAGACACAGAGAAGTCAAGTCACTTGGCCAAGGTCATATAGCTATTGACATCTAGTAAGTGGAAGAGCCTAGATTTGAACCCAGGCAATCTGATTTTAAGTTCATAATCTTAACTACTACTATATATCTTGGGGTTTTTTGTTTGTTTTTTGTTTGGTTTGGTTGGGCAGGAAGAGAAGGACAGGGGCCTGTAGTGCACATGGTGAGGTTGGGCTAGGGTCTCTGTCCAGTCTTGGTTGACTCTCTGGAGCTGTAAGTCCTCTGAGAGCTTGTCCTTCCATTCTTTGATGCTGAATGGAAGGCCCTAGTTTTTCCTCCGAACCTTGGGCCTCCCCCAAGGCCTTCAGCCTCTGGCTAGTTTTGGGCTTCCTCAGCAGAGGCCCATGGCAAAGGTAGATTCTCCTCTTTGTATAAGGACTATTATTACTTTTAGCTTCTTTCATTGCTCACACAGGTTCAGAGACTGGTCAGAAACTTGTACCAGAACCTGCTCATAGCTGGTCCTTTCTCAGATGCAGAATAAGCAACAAGCAGCTGTGGGTCTGGGAGCCAGATACTCTTCTGCAAGTAGGCCTTCCCCTGCCACAGGCCCAGACCTACCAGGGATGTCCCAGAGAAAAGCTCAGGCTGGGAACACCAAGGAGGAAAGCAGTGTAGATAAGTCAGTGGCCAGGTTGACCCAGCCCTGAGCCCCTGAGAGTGGCTCATGAGGGAGTCTTTTTGCCCCCCCTCCCACCCCACCTACCACCACCAGCATCTCAGGGAAAGTGTCTGCCTTAGCTTGTGCTTCCCTCTCAGTTTTCAACACTTTTATGCTTGACCCCATGCAAGGCACAGGGCTCACCTCTAGCATCCCTCAAACAACCTTCAGCTGACCTAGATGTTCAGGAATGTCTTGTGGACAGAAAAAGGGGAAATTCTGCCAATTGATTTCCCTGCCTCTCAATTCTGGCCCCAGAAAGGTTCTATGGTGAACCTGGAGGCGGGGAGGGCACCAGGCAGGCAATCTTGGGGCCAGGAGCTTTAGGAGGACACCAGCGCCTCTGACTTACCCATCTGCCCAACATTTCCTGCAACCTAGAATTCCATCACTGGTGATTTATTCTTTAGGTTACCTAATTTGCCTTCTTTCTGCAGGCTTATTTTTACAATGCAAATATTATGAGAGAGGTAATAGATTAAGTCCCTGATTTTGTTTTATTTTAAATATATATCCAGTCCACAACCCAGGCATGTGCCCTGACCAGGAATTGAACCTGGGACTCTTCAGTCCGCAGGCCAACACTCTACCCACTGAGCCAAACAAGCTACGGCAAGTCCCTGATTTTAAAAAAGAATGTTTAACAGATATGGTACCTTCTGTCCAAAAGGAGAGATGTAGACACAAATTCTGAGCTTGCTAAGGGTGATGTTAATGAAACAGGGAAATCAGTGCCAAAAAGGGGGGTTATGAGGGAGACTCCCTCCACCTGCATCCTCTGGGCAGAACTTCTGGTGTGCTTTATGACCCCCTTTGACTCGGTGCCCTGTAACAGGCCTTCTCCCAACACTGGGCTTCAGTTTCCCCTCTGTATGGTGAGAAGCTTGGGTAGGGAAGGCAGAGGGATGGTTTGTCAAGGCTGCTCAGAGCCTAAGTTTCCTGGATCTCTACCTGCAGGTTTCCGAGAGAGTGCCTTCGCATATGCCATCGCTGCAGCTGGCGTCGTGCACGCAGTTTCCAATGCCTGTGCCCTGGGCAAACTGAGGGCCTGCGGCTGTGATGCATCCCGGCGTGGGGATGAGGAGGCCTTCCTTCGGAAGCTGCACCGCCTACAGCTGGATGCGCTGCAGCGGGGTAAGGGCCTGAGCCACGGGGTTCCCGAGCACCCAGCCCTGCCCCCTGCCAGCCCTGGCCTGCAGGACTCCTGGGAGTGGGGCGGCTGTAGCCCTGACGTGGGCTTTGGGGAGCGCTTCTCTAAAGACTTTCTGGACTCCCGGGAGCCTCACAGAGACATCCACGCACGCATGAGACTCCACAACAACCGAGTTGGGAGGCAGGTAAGAGCTACCCTTCCCAGCCTCTCACTCTACTCCCTCTGCCACGGCCCCTCCCCTTCCCCAGCTTGCCTCTCCTCTGGGAACCACATGGCTCCCCCTAACTCAGCAACTTTCTCATTGCCCCCTCCTAATTTAGTCAACGAACATGCATTGAATATCTACTGTGTGCCAGGCACTTGATTAGGCCTGGGGATAGAGGGCGGAAACAACCCCTGCCCTCATTAACTCACCCTCTGCTGAGCAGCCTGCTCTGCCCATTTCCTCTGGGAACAATGGTGAGAGACAGGGTTGTAGTCAGACCTCAGGGGTCTAGGCCTGGATCTGCCACACTCTCTCCTCCCCTATGAAGTGGGAAATTTGAACTGGATCATCCAGAAGGCCATCCACTCTAGTGTTCCATGATATCCTCTGCTGCAACCCCCTTCTCTCCCAACCATTCTGTGCAGAATGGGGAATTCCTCAAAGTGAGGTTCCTAGGAACCTCCGTAGAACTGTGTCCCAGTCTCCCCTACCCTCAAATGGTCATGCTACCTCCAATGTCTCATTCATTTAGAGAGAGAGAGAGATGAAAGTAATAATAAACTGGATTTATTGACTGCTTACTATGTGTTAGGTACTATTTGGAGCACTTTACTACATATTAGCCTACTTAGTCCATACAACTACCTATTGAGGGTACTATTATGAACCTCCAGTTAAGATATGGAAACTGGGGCACAGAGCAACTAAACTGACCGAAGGTGATGTAACCAGTGAGAAAAGCGTAGAAGCAGGATTTATCTCTGAGCACTTGAGCTCTGAGACCCTGCTCTTTTGCTTACAGCATAGTCTACTCTAGATGTACACCTACACTAAGGTGCCTCCTTAGCCTCATGGTAACTCAGCACTCCCTTTCCTGGCTATTCCACCCCTACCCTGCCCCTTCTCTTGCCCTGCCAGGCCTGCCCAGGCCTTGGTCCTGGGTTCCCTTCACTCTGGCTGGCACCTTCTCCATCTCACTCCCCTTTCTCCTGGCCCCTCAGTCAGGCTGGTTCACCCTCTCCTTCCAAAAAATCTCCAAGCTGATTTAGCTCTTCCCATTCTGCCTTAGAGGTGAAGTAAACTGAGGCATATCCACCCTCAGGTCAAGTCTAGCTCCCACCCAGCCCTGCCCTGTCCATGCAGCTCTTTTCCCAAGCTTCAGTACTATCCCAGCCCATACCAGCAGTGCCTCCTCCTCATCGTTAAACTGGTTAATTAATGGCTGCTGCCTGTGGGAAGCAGATGTTCTGGAGCTGTTGGCCAGGGGAGGCTTTGGGCTAGTTCCCACGTGGTGCTGACACCACAGGCTGCACATATAGGCTGAGGAGCCCTTTAAAACATGGATGAGCAGGGGGTCTGTCTGTGGCCCTCTTGCCCAGGTTGAGGGTCCCAGATCATTGCTCTCCCTGTCTGAGGGTGTATTTTTGATGTGGAATGGGGAGAGAGAAGGATGTGGTCAACTCCCTCTGGGTCCTCTGGTGAGGATAATGCCAAGGGCTTCTCTGGGAGGAGACTCCAGAGAAGAGCAGGGCGTGAGTAGGTTCTGTTCCCTACCTACCTCCTTTGGAGGTCTGGGAACCTCTCTCCACTTTCACTGGGTTGGCGGGTCTGGCTCTTTGGGTTCTGTTCCCATTCTGCTTTCAGGTAAAGCCTTTGAGCCCTGTTGGTGTTCTGTTTCCTAGGAGGGACTGTGGTACTCGGCATTGGACAGAATAAGCCCCAGACAGTATACTGTGGGGAGGGCTGTCTCTCCATCCCCTCCCCCCTCCTAGGTTCCCTGCAAAGGGTCTCATGGCCCAGAGGAGGAAAGAGGCTTTTTCAGACTCCCCAAAGCCCCCACTCACAGCCTGGAGCAAGGCCAGAGGCTTTGGGGCTGGGATGTAGTGGGGCCAGCAAACCCCTGCTCTTGGCCCCCACCTGAGGGATGGAAGGAGAGGGAATTTCCCTGAGGATCTGGGATCCCCCCTCAGGAAGCAAGAGCCTCCAGCCCCAAGGGCCCCCTGCAGGTGCTGGGGAAGGCGGGCAGGAGGAGGGGGGAGCAGGAAAGAGGGAATTCCCCCAAGGCCTGGCCTGGTGGGAGGTGGGTGCGAGAGCAGCAGAAGAGCAGGCAGATTTCTCTTCTGGACAGCCTGGCTCAGGGGCTGTGCGACCTCCGCCCTCCAACCCCGCTTGGGGCCTCAGTTCAATGGGAGGTGGTTTCAAAAGCCTCTGACTCTCTCAGACCAGTGTTGGAAGGAGGGCAGTGGGGTGGCCTGGGTCACTTCTCACCGTGCCTCCCTCTGCAGGCCGTGATGGAGAACATGCGGCGGAAGTGCAAGTGCCACGGCACCTCAGGCAGCTGCCAGCTCAAGACCTGCTGGCAGGTGACACCGGAGTTCCGCGCTGTGGGGGCGCTGCTGCGCAATCGCTTCCACCGCGCCACTCTCATCAGGCCGCACAACCGCAACAGCGGCCAGCTGGAGCTGGGCCCAGGGGGGGCTCCCTCCCCGGTCCCGGGCGTTCCCGGGCCACGCCGCCGGGCCAGCCCTGCAGACCTGGTCTATTTCGAGAAGTCTCCCGACTTCTGCGAGCACGAGCCGCGCCTGGACTCGGCGGGCACGGTGGGCCGCCTGTGCAACAAGAGCAGCGCAGGCCCCGACGGCTGTGGCAGCATGTGCTGTGGTCGGGGCCACAACATCCTGCGCCAGACACGCAGTGAGCGCTGCCACTGCCGCTTCCACTGGTGCTGCTTCGTGGTCTGTGAGGAGTGCCGCATCACTGAGTGGGTCAGCGTCTGCAAGTAGCAAAGGGCTCCCCTCCCTGAGACTGGCCCTTTCTCTGCTGCTTGAGATCTTGACAGAGTCGCCTTGGCTCCTGGGAGAGGAGGTTGAGTCACATGATCTTATAGGAACCTTACAGTTCTGAGGGTCCTCAAGTTTGTAATCACGGGAAAGTCTAGACCTCATCACTCACTTCTGTGGGCTCCAAGCTCCGGCTGCTCAGTTGGGCTGGGAATTGCCCCACATCCTGGGGTAAGTGTCAGCCACCAACCCCAAGCCTGTCTCCTTTCATCCTTCACCCCTTCCCCTGGAGTGGGAGGGAATGAATGGAAGCTGATAGGCAGCAGGAAGAGGATTGAAAAGAAGAAATGGACATAATTGAGCTGCAGAGATCCTAATGAGGCCCAGACATCCTCCCTGACAGGCTTCTGCCCCTCATCATTCAATTAACAAATATTTATTTTGCACTCTTTGTGGCCTGGTACTCTTCAGGGGATGAGGGGTGCTGGGAATACAGATGTGAATAAGAGAGACAGCACCTGCCCTCTTGGAGTTTACATTCTGGCTGGGGGAGATGGACAATAAACAAGTAAATACGTAAACAAGTTCATTTCAGACAATGTTCATTTCAAAATATTGCAATGCTATGTTCGATGAAGAAAATAAAGTGGGGTGCTGGATGTAGAGTAATTTGGGGGAGTGGGGCTCCTTTAGATAAAACCATTGATTGGTCCAGGAAGGCCTCTGGAGTTGTGATACTCTTGCTGGGGGCCCCATGATAAGGACAGTCACCCACAGATTGAGGGTGAGGGCTTTCCAGGCGGAAGCCATGTGAATGCAAAAGCTCTGATGAGGTATAGCAAAGAGGCCAGTGTGATTGGAGTGAAGAAATCAAGGGATAGATTAGCAGGAGAGTAGCTAGCTGGGTGCAGGGGAAGGGTCATATCATGTGTCCTAGGTCAAGGTAAGGAGTTGGGATTTTATTTAAGAGGAATGGAAACCTTCACAGGGTCTGAAGCAGGCACAGGCAAGTGTCATGGTCTAATTCCCACCTGGATTACTGCATGGGGAACTGGCTGAAGGAGGACAAGTTGACAGCAGGGGATCCAGTTAGGAGACTGTAGCTGTCTTCCAACCCAGAGATGGGGCCCAGACTGGATGGAGTGGAGGCAGGGGATGTTGACAAGGGGCTGGATCAAGAGCTCTTGATGCCAGAGCTCTAGCAGTCCAGCTTGTAGCTGAACCTTCTGCCACAAGCCAGGACGAGTGGCTGTGCCCAGCAGCACCCGTCAGCAGAGACAGGAGGCACTCTGAGAGGAGTAATCCTGGGCAAGACCCAGCTCAACCCAGCCCAGTGCCCCAGGGAGCAGGTGGGGTTAGGAGGTGCGGCTGGGAGAAGGGTGGCGGGGGAGGGCCAAGGAGACTCACTGTCTGGATTCTGGTCTCTCTGAGTCCAGGCAGGGGAGGTGGGGTATATAAGGCTGGGGTGGGGGAGGGAGGCATCCTTCCTGGACCTCTTGTGCCCCCAGATCCCCAACTCAGGGTGCCTTTAGGTCAGCAAGCACATCCCCATCTCCATGTCCCCATGAAAACACTGCTGAGCTGGTTCAGTGTCACACTCTCCTTGGCTCTCAGATCTGATGTTTTCTGGAACAGATCCTCAAAGAGGAGGTGGGAATGGAGAGGAAGGTGGGATCAGGATCTTAGGGAAAGAATACTTCACCTCTTCATCCAGGCCTCCTGCTGCTCACAGTTGGGGATCCTGCTCTCTGCCTCAGTTCACCCCAGAATGCCACCCTTCATGATCAACTGGACAAGGACAGAGTCTTATTCCTCTCCCCAATTGCCAGCCTACAAAAATCCCCCATATTTCCCTAGCCCTGTCCCATGTCTCCCTACCCCTAGGGAAGGGTAAGAAGGAAAGGACGCACCCCTGTAGGCCCACCAGCTGGGAGATTTGACCTCACTAGCTTGTCTTCAGCTCCTTCCCCTCCAATGCCTGCATCCCAGCAGCTCCCAGACATGCTAAGGCAGCATGGCCTTCCTTTCACATGCTCAGTTCTTCTGCCTCTATGGAATACAGTGTTTCTCTCACCATCCCCCAAAAGACAGCTCCACAGGCAGGCAGGCAGGCAGGCAGGTAAGAGTCCCCAGGGAGGAGGGGTAAGCAGGAGCAGCCAGACACACCTGCCTCATTCCTTTCCTCTTGTTCACCCAGGAGAGCTGTGGGGGCTGGGTTCCCTGCCATACCATCCTGAGGAGGAGGAGGGAAGGGGGGGTAATGGTGGCACGTGGGGAATGGAGGAATAGGGCGTGGGCACTTCCTCCCCCAGCAGTGTCCACTACAGCATAAGCTTTGGCCTCATCCTCCTCTGCCTTCCATGCTTAAGGAAGACAGAGCTGGGGGAGGAGAGACTGAAAATGGGCGATATAGGATCAGGGGTGGAATTTGGAGGCTGGAGGTGTAACTCTGGAGAGCTTGCTGCCTCTAGAAGGAAGGGTGGGCGGTGAGGTGTGGCAGGGGGCTGGACACCAGACCAGTTGAGTCATGGTGATCTGACATATGCTAGTCTGACATGTAAAGGAAGACAGGAAAAGTTGCGGAAGGAACAAATAGGGTGTTGCCCACCCCCATCCTCTCTGGGCCAAAAGCTGACTAGAGTCCTGAGACCAAAGCTGGATCCCATAATTGAACAGGCAGGGGTGTGTGGAATTTGGTAAGGGCCCGAAGGGAGATGAAATGGGACCCAAGAGGCATTGGGCTTCTGTATACTGGCTGAAGGGCGAGGCAGGAATCAATGTACTGATTGCAAATAGGGGAAATGAGCTGAAATAAAGTGGGATAGTGGAGGTAGATGGAAAAACTTTCCAACAGCTCAGAGAGGATTATGGCTGAGATTTGGAAATGATAACAGAAGGTGGACCAGAGAACATTCAGAGGAGAAGGGGACCATCTCCACCCTCAACACCTTTCACCTTGATGGACACTGAGTCATCTTGCAGAAGGAAAACATAGTTTGGTCTAATGGAACCTGGAAGGTCCCAATGGGAGGAAGGGGAGGAACTAACAGAGAATGAGGGTGGTGGACAGAGCAGCAGGCAGTGGTGGGTTCAAGGTCAGGGAGAAGCAGCCAGATTAGTGTGGGGATCAGAACCCAATCATCCTGCTTTACAGTCTCCCAAGGTCCTACGGTTGGAAAAAAGAGGAGAGAGGCAAAGGTAGACTTTGGTAGCTGTAGGAGGGCCCTGGTGGGTGAGAAGCAAGGTCAGGGGCATCCTCACCCTACCCCTCCTTCCCCCAAATGAAGGTGCCCCCAGCTAGCCCCTGGCAGGGGGCCTTCCACATTGGAGTTTGGCCAGGCCCTAGTCGCGGTCCCCCTCCTCCCCTCCCACTCCCACTTCTTATGTGGTTGCCGGCAGCTGCCTGCGGTCGCCCCAACCCCTGCGCTCAAGGCGCGGGGACTTTCCAACAGGGGAAAAAATGACTTAATGAGAGTGGGAGCCGGGGGCGGGAGGGACAGGTCCCTGTAATCACCGCTCCGCTGTTGGGCCTGCGCGCCTCCGGGCCCTACCCTAGCTTCCTGCTGCCAGCGCCCCCCTCGGGCTCTGCTGCGAGAGGAGGACGGGCTGGGGACAAGGGGGATTCCTTCTTAGGTTCCAGGCTCTGTGGGGCTCTCCAACTGCTTTTGCTCCCTAGGCTTGCAGTGTGTCGAAGCTGTAACACCCCATGATCCCTCTCTGGACTTTGTCCTGGAAGTTGGGGGAGGGTAGTCTCCTGCAGGAACCAGGGTCCTCTGCTGGTGAATTAGAGGGGCGAGGGATCGTGAGCAGAGCAGAGCCCTTTGCCACTTCGCGGTTGCGCACTTCGAAACGCCTCCGGTTGCTGTGGCAACCAGGGCAGTCGAGGTGTGTCCGCAGGGCTGGGAGGCGCCCCCCGCCTCTTCTCACCGCCCTTCGGGCCAGGCCGGGCTGTTGCGGTGCGCGGGGGTGGGGGTGTGCCGTTACCATGGCAAGGGTGCGCTAGTAGGGCACATTCTTCCCCAGGGTGGGAGCGCCTTAGGGATACGAGGGGGGGAGGAGGTGACGGGGGTGGCAGAAAGAGGAGGGGGGGTCAGGACGAGGGAGGAGACTCGGACAAGACTAACCAGGACTTCTGGGGTTGGGGTGGGGAGTTTGGAATCTTCCCCCTCCCCCCACCCTCCAGCTCTTGGGGACGTTCCCCTCCTCCTCTTGCATTCTCGCTGGGGTTTAAACCCCCAACTCCCAGTTTCCGGGGAAGGGATCCCCGACTACCGACCCGAAAGCCCTGCAATTAAGCCCCTCGGCTGTCCTCCGGTCCTCTTCTAGGTAGGCCTACACCGCCAATTACAACAGCGCGCAGCAGCTGATTACTCCCGGGTCCGGGAGGCAGCCAGGGGTGGGTACAGCAGGCAGGTCAAAAGGGCGGTTCCCTGGGGTTGTCCCCTGCCCAGGGTCCTTAATTGGAGCGTAGGGGTGAGGCCTTCTTAGGCCAACTTCTCTGCTCCAGACAATATGCAGAGGATGGCTCTACTAACTGTTCCGTCCTGCTGTGCCTCAGTTTCTCTCCTGGAAAGCACACCGCACCCAGGACAGAAAGAGCGCCAGGAGGATCTGTGTGTGTGTGTGTGTGTGTGTGTGTGTGTGTGTGTGTGTGTGTGTGTGTTTGTTGGAGCGTCTGAAGTCGAGGGTTGGTTATTCAAGAAGCTCAAAGCCCTCAAGGCCGGTTCTCTTTCCCGCTGCAGACGGTCGCGTGGATCTCTCCTGGCCCGGGGCCCACCCCGTGGACCCGGCTCTGTCTTGCTGAACCAACCCCAGGTCCCCTGCCAGTCCATACCGCACTTCTGTGGGAATCAGAAAACGGCGCCCCCTCTGGGCGGGTGGCTACCCGCTTCTGTTACACAAGTGAAGGCAATCTGGGAGCCTGCAGAGCAGACAGAGGAGAACTCTGCCACTCCCCTTATCCCCTGCCATCCCTTCTTCGCTCTCACCCCGCCTGCGGGTCTGCAACGGCTGGGGTGGAGCTCAGTTCTCCCGTGGTCCAGCAGTACACATCTGGCGGGCAGCTGGGACCCGCCCACTGAGAACTACTGCGGACCCAGCGCCCTCTGTTGGTGAGGAACGGCGGCGCACCAGCTTTTGAGCCTGGACCGCACGCTGTTCCAGCAGGCCTGGGGTGGGTTTGGGGTTCCACCATTCCGCGCCTCTAGCTCTTGGGTACCACCCATCCTCTGCCGCCCACCGTTCCCAAATCGACTCCTTTAGGCCCTATGCATTCCGCCGGTCGCACCCTCGCTGACCTTCTTTCCCCCTTTTCTGCGTGCTTAAAATCTTGTCCGGTGACTTAACCATTCCCCAATCTTCCATCTTTTCTAGTCCTTTTTGGCTTCGAGGGCTCTTGCTGCGGCGCGATCTCTTGGAGCCCACGATAAAAGTCTGCAAATAGGAACATGATTACATAAATCACCGCCTATCTGCTCAATGGAATGCCTCACAGCGTCCTTAAAAATGAGGTGGTTGAAGTATATTTAGTGACTGACACAATATTTGCTCTATTTGGGGTGTGGGTGCAAGATATAAAATAGCACAGGGCAGGATCCCTCCTTTATTGCAACACAAAATTGTAGATGTGTTTTGCATTTAAAAACACAGTCTAAAATAGGCAGCAAAATGCTAACAGAAATTATTTTTGGATGATGGGATTATATGATTTAAAATTTGTATCCTTTTTATCTACATTATTCATTTGTCCATAATGAACATATATTACTTGGGTACAATAATAATTCCACATCCAGGATATTTTTGCCCAAAGTGTGAGCATCAAATTATATCATTATAATATACCAAAATTAAGAAAGACCATTTTTAAAACTAGGTGTTAGAGAGACCTGACCTCCTAGCTAGAGCTAATATGATTATGTCTCCGTCTCCGGGATTTTTCTTCTTTAAATCATACTGAATGCAATGGAATCAGGTTTCCAACCTTTGAATCTCAGGGCTCAGAAAACCCAAGAAATTATTAGAAGGGTCCTCAAATCCATATATCCATCAGTATTGTTGTGAATGGAATAGCTGATTTATTTTCCATTGTACTGCAGATGTATAAAGATGCTGCCATAATTCCCAATATAAAAAAAAATTAAGTTTTAATACCTTTTCCCAATCTTGATCCTCTTTGATGTCTTTGCAACACTACACATTATTAAATGTCCTCTGCTTTGACATATTTAACCTTTTAGTGAACATATTTGATGTTATACTGCCTGGCTCTCCTCTCATTCTCTACTGCCTCATGTGTTCCATTCACTCTTTCTTTACCTTTTTTCTTTTGTTGTACCAGAAAGTTACAATAGTACAAAGAAATTTCCCCTCCCTGAAACCACTTGATGGTAGGTTGCCTACATGATACCAAATCACCCCTAATACTGTAGTGTTTATTTCTTACAAATAATAACATTCTCTTACATAACCTAATACAGTGCTCACAATCAGGAACTTAACATCGATACATTAATACTATCTAACCCCCAGACCTTATTGGACTTTCATCAGTTGGCCTATGATGATAGGATCCAGTCCCGAGTTTTTCACTGCTTCAGTCTGAGGCAATTTCTGAGGCTCTTTTGCTTTTATGATTAGGACAGTTTAGAAGACGACAGACCTAGTGCAAGAAGAATGTCCCTCAATTGTGGTTTATCTGTTGTTTCCTCACGATTAGATTGGGGCTATGTATCTTTGGCAGCAATATTACAGGTGTGAGTATTTTACTCATTGCCTCATTATTTATGTTCATGCTCAAAATTCCCCAGAATTGGCCAGCTGCCAAGCTGGCTCCTGTCACTATAATTCTTTGAGTACTTCCTTACTTTCTGGCACAAGATGTTCTGGGCTCATCTTATACTTTCTCTGCTCCAGCCCTGAAAGCAGCCATTTTTCCAAGGGACCTTTGTTTCTTTTAATGGAGAATAATTGGTAGAAGTCAAGATCTGGGTGCTAAGGATGCTCATTGTCTCTCAGTGGACAGTGCTAGGAAATAAAAGTATGATTGATTATACATTTATATCTATTTATCATCTATCAATTTTTCTATATAGAAAGTCACGAGTTCACATACCTTCAATTCCAATCCAGTACCACAGGATTTATTCTAATTTTCTCCCTATTTGTGTAACTTCCTTCTCCCTTCTTGTTGGATTAATCCCTTTGTAACCAACCTATTCCCCACCACTACTGCTACCCCCTTCAACTCCCTTGCTGATGTCATCTTCTCCCATCTTGGCCTTGATAACCTGTCAGTCAATATTTCCTCTGCTCCCACATAGATGCTTTACTTTGCTTGGTCCAAATCATGGCTTTTGAGCTAAATTATTTAAAAAGGCAGGTAGGAAGGAAGGTTAGAAACAATTTTTCTCTCTGTTTGAAACTTTAGATATAATTCTCATCGTTTCTATTCAGTGAATGGCAACTGCTCTTTCAGCTATTCTTGTTGAAAACTTTGGAGGCGCTGGACTCCTTTATATTTCTGACATCTCGTATCCAAACCATCAGCAGATCCTGGTCCATACCTCCTTTGTTTTGAATGACAGAAGTTATCTCCTAGTAGGTCTCTGCTTCTGCCCTTGTCCCCCCACCCCCATCGTCATCTATTCTATACACAGCAGCCAGAGTGATCCTTTTAAAGTGTTAGTCATATAGTGTGCCTCCTCTGCTCAAAACTCTAAAGCCTTCCTTTCTCACTCAGAACAAGAGAAAAATTACTTACAATGCCTTACAAGGCCTTACAAGATCTGGCTCCCATGACCACATTCACCTTGCCTCCTCCTACTCACACCCTCATCCATTTTGCTTCAACACTTTGGCCTCCTGGCAGTTCTTTGAACAAACCAAATTATCCTGCCTCAGGGCCTTTGCATTCATTATTCTCTCTGCTTGAAATAGGTTTCTCTTAGATAGCCACATGGATGTTGCCTCTCTTCATTCAGGACTTCACTGAAATATCTCCTTACAAGAGAGGCCTTCATGATCATCCTGTGTAAAATAGCAAACCACCTCCTACCCTTACCTTGCTTTATTTTTCTTCATAGTACACATCACATCTTTGATATATTTGTGTATTTGTTTATCATCTGCCTACACACTGTTTAATGGCAACTCCATGAAAGCTGAGATTCTCTCTCTCTCTCTCTTTATTTTTTTGCTGTATTTCTATAGCAAGAAGGGTACTGCCTACATAAGTAAGTCCTCAATAAATATAAATGAGTGAGTGAATGAATGTCTTTGGGAATGACTACCAATCTGCCCTTAGAACCAGCCTTTCTTCCTATGGTCTTTATTTTTATTTTAAAATATATTTTTATTGATTTCAGAGAGGAAGGGAGAGGGAGAGAGAGAGATGGAAACATCAAAGATGAGAGAGAATCATTGATCGGTGGCCTCCTGCACGCTCCCTACTGGGGATCGAGCCCACATCCGGGCATGTGCCCTTGACTGGAATTGAACCCCAGACCATTCAGTCCACAGGCCAATGCTCTATCCACTGAGTCAAACCAGCGAGGGCCCTATGATCTTTCTTAAAGTTCTGGCTGCCAGCTATACATGCTTTGCTGTGTGTCTGTGGCTCCACAAACTAAAGCTTTATTAAGGCAGCTTCATTACTTCATGTACGTATTTGTTAATTTAAGGACTGAAACTTCGTTATCTTATTGCTTCTTCTCACTGCCTAGAACAGTGGCTGACATAGAGCAGACGTTTAATATTTGTTGAATAAATGAATGGTTTCCTTCTCCAAACTAGTTCTCCTTGACTTGCTTGTTTCTCTTTGTAAAACTATCATTTTCCTAGTTATTGAGGCTCAAAACTACTGCCAATTTGGACTTTCCCTTCTCTTCTTTCTATATTCAATCAGTGGCCAAAACCTGCCCATTTTCCTATTTCATCAGCACTGTCAATATTGTAGTTCATCACACACCTCAAATGTTACAACAGCCTCCTAACTAACTTCTGCCATTCCTCTTTTTTCCTCTTTAATTCACCTATATCAGATTTTTCGATTTTTCTCTCCCATAAAGTGCTCTGATCATGTTATTTCCTCTGGCTGAAGCATTCATTGGGCTCTTTGTACCAATCGGGGTTCTTAATTACAAACAACATAAATGGACTCTGCTTCACTGAAGTAGAAAAGGAATTTACTGGAACGATATCAGACAATTGTAGAATTGACAGGTACCCTCAAGAATCAGGATCAGGGAATAGGCAGGAACCAAGAGAAGCTAAGCAGCCAGAACCTCAGCAAGGTCTTGCCCCAGGAGCAGCCTGATAAGGGGGCTGCTGCTCTGGGCTCTGGGGGCCGTCTCTCACACAACCATCACCACCTGAGATCTGGCTGTTGCTGCCTCTGGGATGAATTATAAACAATTCTCTGCTTCCCTGGGTCACTTACTGAAGATTCATAGTCCTGAGTGAGGTCATTGATTTGGCACACTTTCGATGTCACAGTTCTGTGACCTTCCTGTCAGGGGTCAAGAGAGCAAGTATCTGACTTCCCATTAAAGATTTCCATTAAGGAGGATCCTCCAGCACAGGAAGGAGACTCAGATGCTGGGCAGCTGATGACCCCGGTATGTACCCACACACAGGTTCCTGGGCATGTCATTGAAGCCCTTCACCATCTGACACAAGTGATCACTTCCAGATTTTTCCCTTGCACACCATGCTGCACTAGAACAGGACTATATGCAGTTCCCTCAGTTGATCCTTCCTGCCTCAGCCTCTTGTAGCAGCTTATCTCCAAAAATCATTGAACCAAACTTCCTGGTATTCATACCCATGTATCATCCATTCTCCTTGTGATTCATTTTCACTTATGCCGTGGAAGTGATGCAGCATGGCTTCCAAAGAGAGGTCCTAAGAAGTCTTGCAGCCCTAGCCAGGTTGGCTCAGTGGATAGTGTCGGCATGTGGACCGAAGGGTCCTGGGTTTGATTCCGGTCAAGGGCAAATACTTTGGTTGCAGGCTCCTCCCCAGGCTGGGCTCTGGTTCGGGTGTGTGCAGGAGGCAACCAATCGATGTGTTTCTCTCACATCGATCTTTCTCTCTGGCTTTCCCTCTGTCTTCCACTTGCTCTAAAAGATCAATGGGGGGAAAAAAGAAGTCGTCTTGCAGCTTCTGCCTCAGCCTCTTAGAATGTTTACTTTGGGAGAAGGCAGACACCATGAATGAGGTCTGTCTACTCTGAGACCACCTAAGCATGAAGTGGTCTCATGCTATCAGGAAACCTAAGCAAGTCACATGGAATGATTATGTGGAGAGAGAAATGCCTGGCCAGTCCCCATCTGTTCCAGCCCATTCAGATGAGGTGCCAAACATGTGATTTTGAAAGTCATCATGGACATTCAGCCCAGTTGGCTTTCAGATGACTCCAGCTCCATACGATCCCAAGTGAGAACTGCCAAGCTGAGTATACTCAACCCATAGGAGTGTGAGAGATAAGAAATTATTATTTCAAGTGACTAAATTTTGGAGTGGTTTGTTACACAGAAAACCGATACAGCCCCTTTGTGGTACATGTTTTGCTCTCTCTGAAATGTTCCCCCCCGCCCCAAGTCCTATTCTACCCACATACCCATTCATGTCTGCACTTGTCAAGATCCCTCTGCTTAGTGTGGCACAGGGCAGAGGAAAGAGAAAGGCTTTGGGGTCAGCCTGTGGGATGGAAAAGGTTGAATCCTACTTTAGTCTCTCACTATCCTTGTGACGTTGGGTAACATAATTTCTCTGGAATTCAGTTTCTGCATTTTCCATATGGAAATAAAACACTTATCTCCTGGTGTGGTTTTGAGGAGTAGATATGTAAAATATATATACATCTGGTCCATTTCAGTCTCTTTAAGACATACCCAGCCTTCTAGACCGGCAGTAAATGGCACTCCAAGGTCTAATTCTTAACACATATGAACTATCTGTTTTTGGACAAAGCCCTTAAACATCTGAGCCTTACCCTTCTCATATGTAGCATGAGTTTGATGATATCTGTGTAATGGAGCTTCTTAACTGGGCTATGGACTGGGCTGTCTCATGATTGTAGGCAACACTGCCCCCGCCAGGCAGAATGCCCAGAACCCTTAAGCCTGCATGGCATCAGGAATCCTTTGGAAGAGGATGAAAACCATGCTCACAATTAGGGTTCAGGCATGAACAGACAAGTCTAGTGGGCCAGGGGACTGTGGTCAATGCCAAACTGCAGGGAGGAACAGTGGAGGCCCTAAGAGTTCATCACCCTGAGCGAGAAAGAGTTTTTCATGAAAGCGGAAGGGGTACACAGAACAGAGCAGAGGGAGGAGTGTTATCTGGAATGATGTGAAGATGGGTATGACCATCCTGTGGCTCAGCATCAGTGATACCTTACTCTACCAGGGTCGGATTTCATTTCTCCCTCCATTTATTCACTCATTCATTTATGGTTTATAACAGCAGCTCCTACACATTGAACACTGTACAACATGTAAGGGGATAAAAAGATTAGCAGTAGCTTCCATTTATTGGGGTGTTTATTTTGGCGTAGGCACTGAACAAACACCCGACACTCACAATGATCCCATGAAGTATTATTATTCCCATCTGTCAGTTGAAGGGTCTCAGAAAAGTTAAGAAAGTTGCTCAAGGTCACACAACATAGAAAGTGTCTGGATTTTCATTCCAACCTTATTCTGTGTGAATCCAAAGCTGGGACACGTTTCACTAAGAATCTAGGATGTGGCGGGATATGCTAACAAACTGCTCTACCACAGCCATGAGGCCTCAGAGCTGGAGTCAAGGCTGTCTAGGTTTGAATGTTGGCTGCATCCTTTCTGTGGTCCTCCTCAGGCCCCTTCTCTTTTAGTAAGAGTCCCCCCTCTGTATAGTAAGAGTCTAAAAACACACCTTTCTCTCGGGGTTACTGTGGGGATTAGATTCGATGGACGGGTGTAGAGCCGGGTGTCTGGCACCCTGTGAGCGCCTAGAACAGGCAGTCATTCGTATCTGAGTCCTTATCACCCAATACGCGGCAGAACTCCACCCGGGCCGGGGTCAGGCGGAACATGGGGTGGAAGGCGGTTCCCTGCCCTTCGGTTTCTGATCTGAACCTTTAGGACACGATGGGCCTGCAGAGCCCCATCTATGCCGCTAGGAAACAGGTTGGCCTAAGAGCTCCGTCCCCATCGCCAGCCAGAGCAATCAGACCCAGCACCTCTGCGGGTGCGGCTGTCCTGGTCGGCTTGGGAAGGCGAGAGGACGTGATGTCGCGAGACCTGGCGGGACCAATGAGTTTCCAGGCCGGAAGTGAGGGGTGGGAGTGAGGGAGCGCGCCCCTTTTGAACCCGGAGACATGGGTCTGCAGAGGAGAAGGGTAGGTTGGGGTTTTTTGTACCTCCAGGGAATAGAGGGGAGGCCGCAGGAGGGAGAAGTTGGCTCAGCGGAGACGTAAGGTTGCGCTGGCAGCGGCCACAACTTAATTCACTGGGCAGCTACCATGGGCCGGCCACCTTCTGGGAACCAGATTAGAGAGGTCATCTTTGCTTCCCCAGCGCACAGCCAGGTCCGCTGCGCCTTCCTCCAAACATGAGTAACATTCCCCACGTTTGTTGAGCCTTTGAATGAGCCTTGTGGTAGCAGAGGTGGTTTTCCCGACGCCAATGAAACTTCACCTTCAGGGCCCTCTCTTGCCCAGCCCCCTCTATGGCATGAAAGAGGCCTTACGATCATCTTTTCATAAAATTAGCCAAACTAAATTATTTTAGCTTTTGTCTTTCCCCTGAAACTTCCCTATCTGGGGGCATTGAAGTGGCTGCTTTTAGGCATTTTGGAGTAGGGGATATTCTTAATTTAAGTGGGATCTATCTATCTACCTACCAACCTACCTATCTATCTAAGGTTCGTGCATACCTAAGTTATTGCCAGCCTTTCCAGTGAAGGAGTGGCTTCTAGGAATACTCCAGGGCTGAATTACAAGCATGGTGACCTGAAGGTGTCAGAGGTTAAGCAGCAGAAGAATGAGGAGATATAAAATATCACTGCACAAGAAATGTGAAATTCCTAGAAATCTTACAGCTCACAAAGAAAAGAAGCGTGTTATGTCTAAATCTTGATTTTTGCCCAAATTGACAATCAGCCTAAAATAATGAATTAGGAAGCTGTAAGAAGCTTTTCTAAACTAGCAATAATAAAGAACAAATCTTAATCAACTACAAGAGAGAACAGACTGATTTATCTTCCTGTTCCTCCACAGAAAGCATTACAAAATTGTTGCCTTTGAGGCCATTAAAGAATATGCAGCCAAAAGTAGTGAGGAAAAGAGTGTATAGGCCAAGAAGTTAATTTAACAAATATATTAATTTTTGTGTGATTTCGGGGGTATTCATTAACTTAAAAATTGTAGCTTGATGTAATTTCTCATTATAAATACATGTTCACATTTGTACCTAATTTTGTGTTTATAATTGTATATTTTTCTTAAAAGGGTCCCATGAAATGATATAAACTTCAGGCCCCACAAAATCTAGATCTTTTTACATGGTTGTCCATTCCTCCTAACCACTCTGATCAGGGCAGGACATGTGTTTATTCCCTTAATTTTTGAGATGAGGTGATGGAAGCCCAGAGGTGTTAAGTTACTTTCCCAAGGTTTTGCTACTGTGACTGGTAGAACTAGAATTAGAACCTAGCTCTTTTGATTCTCACTTCAGGTCACTTCAGGGGCAGGTGCCCTATTCTAAAACTTTTCACCTTTTAGTGAGTAGGGCTTGAGTGTTTGGTCTGCCTCCAGGGTCTGAATTGTAAATAGTCCAGATGAGAGGCCCAGTAAAGCTAAAAAGAAACAAATTGTGTTTCTGAACTGCCCCTAAATCTCAGATGATGGCAGCCTTCTCTGTGTCCTCCCTACTAGTGATGAAAGAGGGACAGCATCTGGTGGGAGAGAATGGCAGAAGAACTGCAGCCATGGGTCCTCCCTCTGTGTCAGGGTAAGTGTGGAATCCTTGAATAGAAACAGAATCATCTGGTGAACTGGCTATATGTGAATATGCATGCAAACATGTCTTTTGTTATTTTTCAAGCCAAGTATATTTTTGGTCGGTTTCCCTGGAGACTTGAGAATATGGAGAGGCCTTACCAAGTGTAGTTTAATTTTGCCAGCTCCGCTTCCTTTCCAATTCCCAAAATTAGTCATCCCATCTCTCCATCTAGACCGATTTTGTCCAAGGTCACTAAATTTTGTTAAATCCAACTTTTCAGTCCTTATCTTAACTGACTCTTCCCTGATGCAGGTATTCTTTTTAAATGTAAATCTGATCCATCTTCATTTTGAATCCCTCAGTAGCTCCACATTGCTTTTAGAATTAAGATCCAAATCTGAGCTGCCTGATCAGATCCAGTCCTCTCCAGGTCATCTCAGTCACATACACTGATCTTTCATTTCTCTAATGAGCCATATTCTCTTCCTTCATCCATTGCATATAAATATATATGAAATATATGTGTGTGTATATATATATACTATTTTATTTATACTAATGTATATATGCTTATATTTTGGCACCAGTATGTGTGTATGTATGTATATATACATATATACTATTTTATTTGTACCTACATATATGTATACTATTTTACTTCTAACTGTTATTTTCCAGGCATTGTTTTGGTGCTGGGATACAACAGCAAACAAAGCAGGCAAAAATTGCTGCCATTCTGGGATTCACCTTCTGGTGATTGTTTTTTACTGGAATGCTCTTCCCCTTCCCTCTTTTTATTTTTTTCATGTTAAGGAGTTTATTTATTCATATATATACACTGAGTGGCCAGATTATTATGATTTCTGAACATATAATAATCTGGCCACTTAGTGTATATCCTATATAATAAAAGGCTAATATGCAAATTGTCCCCTCAACTAGGAGTTCGACCAGCAGGCAGGCTGGCCAACTGCCCATGTCCCCTCCCCCTGGCCAGGCTGGCCCCCACCCATGCACGAATTCATGCACTGGGCCTCATATATATATATATATATATCTCCTATCTAATAAAAGAGTAATATGCAAATTAACCACCACTCTGCTACACTCACAAGCCACGCCCACCAGCCAATCAGGAGTGAGTATGCAAATTAACCCAACCAAGATGGCTGTGGCCACTGAGGGAACAGGAGGCTCGGTTGCCCCTGGTGATGGAGGAAGCCAAGTTTTCCGCACACCCTGGCCAGCCCAGGCCTCCACTCAAGGCTACAAAGTTTCAATTATAGAAGATAAATAAATCTCAACAAAAATGGCTGCGGCCACAGAGCAAGCAGGAGTCTTGGCTCCGCTCAAGGCTACAAAGTTTCAATTATAGAAGATAAATAAATCCCAGATACCAGGGCCTCCGCTTGGGTCGCTGGGGGGCGTGGCCGGCCTGAAAACCACCACAGGCCCCTCACCCAGGCCGACTCATGCCCCAAGGGAACCCTCCACCCTGATCCGGGACACCCTTCAGGGCAAACCAGCTGGCCCCCACCCGTGCACCAGACCTCTATCCTATCTAATAAAAGAGTAATATGCAAATTGACCATCACTCCAACACACAAGATGGCTGCCCCCAGATGGCTAGCAGGGGAGGGCAGTTAGGGGTGACCAGGCCCGCAGAGGAGGGAAGTTGGGGGCAACCGGGCCTGCAGGGAAGGGCAGTTGGGGGGGACCCAGGCCTGCAGGGGAGAGCAGTTAGGGGTGACCAGGCTTGCAGGGAGGGCAGTTAGGGGCAAACAGGCTGGCAGGGGAGCTGTTAGGCATCCATCAGGCTGGCAGGGGAGTGGTTAGGGGGTGATCAGGCTGGCAGGCAAAAGCAGTTAGGGCCAATCAGGAAGGTAGGTAGGCGAGCAGTTGGGAGCCAACAGTCCTGGATTGTGAGAGAGATGTCCAACTGCCCGTTTAGGCCCAATCCTACCAGGACATCCCTCGAGGGGTCCCAGATTAGAGAGGGTGCAGGTTGGTCTGAGGGACACACACCCCTGTGCACGAATTTTGTGCACCAGGCCTCTAGTACACACACACACACACACACACACACATTGAGTGGCCAGATTATTATGCGTTCAGAGATCATAATAATCTGGCCACTCAGTGTGATATATATATATATATATATATATATATATATATATATATATCACACACACACACACACACACACACACACACACATATATATATTAACAGCTTTATTGAGATACAATTCATGTACCATAAAATTTATCCATTTAAAGTGTACAATTCAATTTAGTATATGCAGAGTTGTGCAACCATTGCAGCAATTTTAGAACATTTTCATCACCCCAGAAAGAAATAATTTTAGAACATCTTTGTCACCACAGAAAGAAATTTTATATTCATTAGTAGTCACTCTCCTTCCCCCTTGCAAATCTCCCCAGCCCTGGGTAACCAATCTACTTTCCATATCTATAAATTGGAAAATTCTGGACATTTCTTATAAATGGAACCATGCATTATGTGATCTTTTGTGACTGGCTTCTCTCACTTAGCATAACATTTTCAAGGTTCCTCCATGCTATCATGCTGAGGCATGTATCAGTACTTTACTTCCTTCTTTTTTTTTTTTTTTTAAATATATTTTATTGATTTTTTTACAGAGAGGAAGGGAGAGGAATAGAGAGTCAGAAACATCAATGAGAGAGAAACATCAATCAGCTGCCTCCTGCACACCCCCCACTGGGGATGTGCACGCAACCAAGGTACATGCCCTTGACCGGAATCGAACCTGGGAACCTTCAGTCCGCAGGCCGACGCTCCATCCACTGAGCCAAACCAGTCAGGGCTCTTCTTCTTTTTTTTAAATTGAGATATAATTGGCATATAACATTGTATAAGTTTAAGTACTTTATTTCTTTTTATTGTGAAATAATAATATTCCATGGTATTCTATGTCACATTTTGTTTATATGTAAATTGCAGGACATTTGGGTTATTTCCACCTTTTGACTACTGTAAATAATGCTGCTATGAATATTTGTGTATAATTTTTTGTATGAACAAATGTTTTTCTTTTCTTGGTTATATAGCTAGGAGTAGAATTGCTAGATCATATGGTAGATTCATGTTTAACATTTTGAGAAACTGCCCGACTGTGTTTTCAAAGTGGCTGCACCAATTTACATTCCCACCAGCACTGTATGAAGGTCCCAATTTCTTCACATCCTTGCTGTTATGGGTTGAGTTGTGTCCCTCCAAAATTCATGTTGAAGTCCTAACCCAAAGTGCCTCATAATGTAAACTTATTTAGAATTAAGGTCATTGCAGATGGAATTAGTTAAGATGAGGTCATATTGGAGTAGTTCGGGCCCTTAATTTAATATGACTGGTGTCCTTTATAAAAAGGGGAAATCTAGACACAGAGACTCACACTCAGGAGAATACCATGTGAAGATTGGAGTTATGCTGCCACAAGCCGAGGAACTACCAGAAGCTGGGAGAGGGGCCTGGAACAGATTCATATCCCAGCACCTATGGAGGGAGCATGGCCCTACTGACACTTTGATCTCAGACTTCTGGCCTCTTTTAAAAACAAGACAACAGACTCAAAATGGAGTCACTTATGCTAAGCCCCATGTCACCAAATGGAGACTTAATTAGTTTTGGCTCTCCCAGAATGGAATCTTAAATAAATCTTTATTCAGATTATTACAATTATTTCTCCTTTTCCCCCCATAGCTCCCCTCCACCCCTTTCCCACCCCACCTTCTGCCCTTACCTCCCCCCCAATGTCCTCATCCATAGGTGTATGATTTTTGTCCATTCTCTTCATGAACCCCCCATACCCCTTTCCCCCTGAGAATTATCAGTCCACTCCCTTTCTATGCCCCTGATTCTATTATATTCACCAGATTATTCTCCTCAGGTTTTTAATTCACTTGATTTTTAGGTTCGCTTGTTGATAGATATGTATTTGTTGTTCATAATTTTTCTCTTTACTTTTTTCTTCTTCCTCTTCTTTAAGAATACCTTTCAGCATTTCATATAATACTGGTTTGGTGGTGATGAACTCCTTCAGCTTTTTCTTATCTGTGAAGCTCTTTATCTGCCCTTCAATTCTGAATGATAGCTTGGCTGGGTAGAGTAATCTTGGTTGTAGGTTCTTGCTATTCATCACATTGAAAATTTCTTGCCACTCCCGTCTGGCCTGCATAGTTTCTGTTGAAAAGTCAGCTGACAGTCGTATGGGTGCTCCCTTGTAGGTAATTAACTGTTTTTCTCTTGCTGCTTTTAATATTCTCTCTTTGTCTTTTGCTCTTGGCATTTTAATTATGATGTGTCTTGGTGTGGTCCTCTTTGGATTCCTTTTGTTTGGGGTTCTGTGCGCTTCCTGGACTTGTAAGTCTATTTCTTTCACCAGGTGGGGGAAGTTTTCTGTCATTATTTCTTCAAATAGGTTTTCAGTATCTTGCTCTCTCTCTTCTTCTGGCACCCCCATAATTCTGATGTTGGTACGCTTGAAGTTGTCCCAGAGTCTTCTTACATTATCTTCAACTTTTTGGATTTTTTTTTTTGCTTTTTGCTTTTTCGGTTGAGTGTTTTTTGCTTCTTTGTATTTCAATTCTTTGACTTGATTCTTGTGTTCCTCTATTCTGTTTCTGGGTCTCTGTATAATATTTTTTATTTCAGTCAGTGTATGTTTAATTTCTAGTTGGTCCTTTTTCATATCTTCGAGGGTCTCGTTATATTTATTGGCCTTTTCTAGGATATTCTTAAAAAGTCTTATAACGGTGGTTTTGAATTCTATATCCAGTCGTTTGTTTTCCTCCATTTCTTTCGTTTGTGATCTGATTCTTTGACCCCGCATTTTCACTGATTCCCTGAGTTGGTAAGGTAGATATTTGTGCTAGGTTTCCAATATGGCCCAGTGGGTCTGCTTCCCCAGTTAACCTGAGGTGGACACTCTTGGTGCACCCCTTTGTGGACTGTGTGTACAGCCTTGTTGTAAGTAAGTCTTTATTGTTGTTGGTATCACTGGGAAGAATTGACCTCCGGGTCAGTTGGCTGTAAGGATCAGCTGTGTCTATGCTGGGAGAAGCCCGGTGCTGGAGACAGCCCTATAGGATTAGACTTGCCAAATTGCAATAGCCTCTGTGCTCAGCTTGGATGGGGTGGAGCCTCAGTCTTGGCTTCCTGTCAGCCCCGCCCCTGCGCGCACGTGCGCTTTCAGTCCTCCGCCTTCCCCAGCTCGAGTCTCCGCCTGAGAGTCCAGACTCCCCCCACAAGAGCGTGGGTCCCCAGGGGCTCGCCTGGAACCGGGGTTCACTGCAGTCAGAACTGGGGCACAGTGCCGTCAGGAGCCTCTGACTCCCCTCCACCAGGGAAAGCCCGCGGCAACCTCCGCAGCCCTTGTGCGCACCGGCGCGGGCGCGCTTTCAGTCCTCCGCCTTCCCCGGCTCCCAAGTCTCCGCCCGAGAGTCCAGACTCCCCCCACAAGAGCGTGGGTCCCCAGGGGCTCGCCTGGAACCGGGGTTCACTGCAGTCAGAACTGGGGCTCAGTGCAGTCAGGATCCTCTGACTCCCTTCCACTAGGGAAAGCCTATGGCAACCTCCGCAGCCTTTGTGCGCACTGGCCCGCGTGCGCCTTCAGACTTCTGCCTTTCCCAGCTCGAGTCTCCACCCGAGAGTCCAGACTCCCCCCGTAAGAGCGTGGGTCCCCAGGGGTTCACCCGGAACTGGGGTTCAGTGCAGTCAGAACTGGGGTTCAGTGCGGTCGGAGGCTTCCTTCCCCCTTCCGCCAGAGGAAGTCAGCCAGGCTCTCAGCCGCCCTTCCTCTCTGCGCGCACAAAGCCCCTTTGCCGTACCTCCAATTCTCTGTGAGCTTTTCTCCTTCCTTCTAGTTGTAGAATTTTCACTCAGCCTGCTTTCCTGTGGTTCTGGATGGTGTCCGTTCTGTCTTTTAGTTGTAGTTTTGAAATTGTTGTGCGAGGCAGCAGTTTAGGTGTTTACCTATGCCGCCATCTTGGTTTCTCCCAGAATGGAATCTTAAACCAGTCAATCAGGAATCACTGATCAGCACTAGTTAGTTAATCTGCCTGATGGACCCCTGCCATGCATCCCTAAAGAAAAGTAACCAACCCGCTTTTTGCTTAGAATAACATTCTCATTCCTGCTTCCTTATGCCTCTAAAGGTCTTTCATTTTAATTATTTTAAATGTTTTTATTGATTTCAGAGAGGAAGGGAGAGGGAGAGAGAGATAGAAACATCAATGATGACAGAGAATCATTTATCAGCTGCCTCCTGCATGCCCCACCCTGGGGATCAAGCCCCCATCCGGGGCATGTGCCCTGACCAGATATCAAACCATGACCTCCTAGCCTAGTTCATAGGTCGACGTTCAACCACTAGGCCAAGCCAGCCAGGCAAGTTGTTTCATTTTATACAGCTCCTCAGAGCTCCTCGCTATCTGCTAGATTGAATACTGCCTAATTCAAATCAATGTTTGCTCAAATAAACTCTTAAAAAATTTTTAAAATGCGCCCTGCAGGCGTGGCTCAGTGGTTGAGCATCAACCTATGAACCAGAAGGTCACAGGTTCGATTCCCAGTCAGGGCACATGCCCAGGTTGTGGGCTTGATCCCCAGTATGGGATTTGCAGGAAGCAGCTGATCAGTGATTCTCTCTCATCATTGATGTTTCTATTCCTATCTCCCTCTCACTTCCTTTCTGAAATCAATAAAAATGTATTTCAAAAAAATTTTAATATGCCTCATTTTATCTTTTAACACATCCAAAACTGTGAGACAATTGTGATGGCAGCTTTAGCAAACTAATACACTCACAAACACTTGTTATTTTTCATTTAAAAAATATTATTATAACCATCATTTTGGCTGTCAAGTGGTACCTCATTTTGGTTTTTTATTTCCATTTCCTTAATGTGAATGATTTTGAAGCTACTTTCACATAATTATTAGCCATTTATGTATTTTATTTGGATAAGTGTCTATTCAAATCCTCTATTCATTTTTTAGTTTGGTTAGTTGTATTTTTATTATTGAGTTTTAGGAGTTCTTAATATATATTAAGTAGAAGTCCCTTATCAGATATATGCTTTGCAAATATTTTCTGTGCTCAGGTTGTCTTTTTTCACTTTCTTGTTTGTTTTTTTTTTAATATATTTTATTGACTTTTTACAGAGAGGAAGAGAGAGGGATAGAGAGTTAGTAGAAACATCGATGAGAGAGAGACATCGATCAGCTGCCTCCTGCACGCCCCCTACTGGGGATGTGCCCGCAACCCAGGTACATGCCCTTGACCGGAATCGAACCTGGGACCCTTCAATCCGCAGGCCGACGCTCTATCCACTGAGCCAAACCGGTTAGGCAATATATTCACTTTCTTGATGGTGTCCTTTGAAGCACAAAAGTTTTTAATTTTGATGAAGTCCAATTTATCTGTTTTTTTTTTCTTTTGTTGCTTGTACTTTTGGTGTTTTATCTGGTGCCTTTCTGTCTTGATCTAGCTCAAATGTCACTTCCTCAGGGAAGATAGCTTCCCTGTGATATATGCTCGCACCAAAACCATCTTTATAATTACAAATTTATTTGATTGTCTTTCCCTGTAGACTATAAACTCCAGGAGAGTAGAGAGGAATTTGCTTTTTCTTTTCCCATTGTATCCCCAGCCTAGTACTTGCATAGTACCTGCTATGTAGAAGGTGCTCTGAGTTGTCGCATGAGTAAATGCAGTCTTGACTCCATGGACCATTCCCTACATGAAACACTGTTTATGTAGTCTTGATAACACCCACACTCATTCTATTCCTCAGGCTGCTCTGCTGATTCCTCTTCCTTTACCATACTTCAGGCATACCCTCCTTTCTTTTCACCCTCCACACTCTTTGCCTTCACTCCCAAGCCTTTAATTACCATTGTAAAGCTAATGATTTTCAAGTCTGTTTCCTACATAGATGACTCTCCTAAGCTACAGTCCTGCATGTCCAGCTGAAAAGAATGTGTATTTTGGTGTTGTTGAGAGGAGTGTTCTATAAATGTCAGTTAGGTCAAATTGGTTAATAATATTGCTCATCTTCACAGCAAACAGGCAAAAAAAATTAAAAAAAAATCCCAGCTGCACTATAGATGTTCCTTCTGATCAAAGATATCCATTCAAAATTTATTTATGAAATGGTTGTTGTCTCCTGGGCACTGTTCTAGGCATTGAGAACATAACAGAGAACAGAGCAGATTCAAGGAGGAGAGTCCAGAAACACTAAAAAGAAATATTCAGAAGTGTCTGTAGTTTTGAACCTCTGATCAACACCACCAGAAAAGGAAAAAGAGAAGCACTGTTATATTTTTCACCGCGTACCATGAAACTGTGCCCTTGCGTAATTTCATTTCAGCAAGTCTTTATTGTGAACCCTTTATGTTCCAGGTGCCACATGTGGAGACACTGGCCCAAAGATGGAGAAGATGAGGTTTCTATCCTTGAGAAGTACAGTATGGGAGACAGACAGATAAGTGGATAATTATTTTACAGGTGATTTGTGCTATGATGAAGGTGTGAATAACAATATCCTATAGAGCAGAGAAAAGTGACTAATTCTGACTGGGGGTGTCAGATAATGTTTGATGGAGGAGGCGACATTTCAAGTGGTTCTGAGGGAGGACTAAGAGATGGCCAGGTGGAGAGGGGTAGAAAAGACATCTAGTCATTTCGGGTAGAATGACCAAGTTACAGATGCTGTCTAAGTTCTGAAATATGGGCAAGAGGACAGTGCACTAGAATCAAGCCTTAGAATGTGGAATTCAAACAACCCACTCTGCCCACAGGAGGACCGAGAGAATCCACACTTGCTATAGTGACTGCAAAGCTGAAAACTCTAGATCAAGCCATGTGGTCTGAGAAGTCGTCCACACAACTAAAATTGTCCTGTCAGTATCATCCAGACAATTTTAAGGACTTTCATGACTTACTTGTCCATTCATTAAAGAAAAACAAATATTTGTCCCCTGCACTCTGTGACATGCTAGGAATACAAGTGAGCAGAACTGAAATGGCCTTGCCTTTATTAACTTACAGTCTAGAGGAGGAGATGGCAGTTAGTTGAATAATTATCAAATAGGTGTACAATTATAACCCAGTTAAGTATTATAGAGGAAGGGTTCATGGTGGAAAAGAGTAGTTAAGGAAATATCTATTTTCGAATGGAATCAGGAAAGTCTGCCTGAGGAAATGACATTTGAGCTGACATCTAAAGAATGAGTGGGAGTTAACTTGGTGATTGTGGGGAAGAGCATTCTACAAAGGCCTTGGGGCGGGGGCTTGGAGTGAGCATGGAACACTCAAGGAACTGGAAGAAGGAGAATGTAATTGGAGGACAGAGACTGAGAGGTTTGTGCTGAGAAGTAAGGCTGGAGCCTGGCAAGTCAAAGCCAAGAGGCATGTAAAGTATTTTTTGTGAAAGCAACGGAAAACACTTGTGTGTGGGTCTTCCAGCCCCAGTTAAAATCTCCAGATGACTTAAGTCCTCTCTTGGTTACCTTCATTGTGACTTCATGGGAGACCCTGAACCAGAACCATCCAGCCAAGCTACTCCCAAACTCCTGATCTCAGAGGCTGTGAGATAATAAGTGTTTATCATTTTAAGCCACTAAGTTTTAGAGTCAATTATTTTTTAATGCAGCAATAGGTAACTAATGTAATGGGCATTAAGATAGCTTCGAGTATGGGACTATTTCAAATATCCCTGTTGTGTACATCCTAATGTGTGTCTTATGGTGAATATATGTGCATTTCTGTGGGGTATGAACCCAAAAGTGAAAAAGCTGGGCCATAGTATACACATATGTCCAGCATTAGTAGGTATTACAAAGTTTTTTGGTGTTTTCCATAGTACTTATATCAATTTACACTCTCATCAGCAGTGTGTAAGAGTTCTTGTTACTTATAATCTTACCAACATTTGATATTTCTGTCTTTTTAATTTTAGCTATTTTGATGGTTTATAGTAAAATCTCACTGTAATTTTAATTTATGTTTTTGTGGTATCTAATGAAGGTTAGCATCTTTTCAAAAGTTTAATGTCCATTTATTTTAAAAACTTGCCTATTTTACCTGTTGTAAAAATTGAGTTGTCTATCTTTTTTCTGATTGGTTTTTATAATTTTTATTCTTTTTATGATTCTTGCCTGGCCCCAGAACATCAATAAGTAAGTTTCAGATTAATATAGTATAGTTTTACTTACATAAAGTTAGAGTATGAACAAATGTCTCTCTGTTGGAAGCCACCCATTGTCTTCACTAGCAGAGAGGTGTGGACAAGGAACCCGGAAAGCTGGAGACCTTGAGCTCTGAAAGGTCAGAGCTCTGCACCCACTGTTTAGTTGAGACAATGGTAACTGAAGCAACTTCCACCTTTTAGTCTTATGTAAATCCTTGCTAATGGGCTATCATGGATCTATTACTGGAATTGCCTGCCTAAGAGCTATGGGTGGATCCCAAACCTGAATAAAAGGGATCACAAGGCCAGAGCAAGGCGGAGTCCTTCCTCTTGAGCTGGGCTCCCGCTTGGCCCCCAATATTTCCAAATTAATATTTTCTAGTCTCTTTCATTTGCGTGTGGCCTCCTTTAGAGCCCGAACCCTGAACCTGAACCCTGAACCACTCGGGACATGGGGGGAACACTCGCAACTGGCAGCCCAACATGGAGGGGATCATATTCGCAACTGGTGCCTTCGACGTCGGACCTCTGGAGGGGATGATATTTTGCCTAGAGCAGTGGTTCTCAACCTTTCTAATGCCGCGACCCTTTAATACAGTTCCTCATGTTGTGGTGACCCCCAACCATAAAATTATTTTCGTTGCTACTTCACAACTGTAATTTTACTACTGTTATGAATCGTAATGTAAATATCTGTGTTTTCCGATGGTCTTAGGCTCTGCAGCAGCGGTTCTCAACCTGTGGGTCGCGACCCACAGGCTGAGAACCGCTAACAGGGTCGCCTAAGACAATCGGAAAACACAGATATTTACATTACGATTCATAACAGTAGTAAAATTACAGTTGTGAAGTAGCAACGAAAATAATTTTATGGTTGGGGGTCACCACAACATGAGGAACTGTATTAAAGGGTCGCGGCATTAGAAAGGTTGAGAACCACTGGCCTAGAGCGAAGAAAGGAAGATTACACCAAAAAGGTGAGGGAAATTCACTGCACGCAAAGCCCACTATCAGCTGCATAAGTCGCTATCTGTAAGTAGGGTGGGAACATCTTTTTCAGCCAGGCTAAAGGAGCAGAATTAGGTTATAAAGTAAACTTTATTATAGACTTTTGGTTTGCATGCTTAAGGAATGTGGTTTCTTGTTCAAATTAAAATCTTAATTTGTATTTGGAATCTAAAATCTGTAATAAGAAATGAAACCCCGCTGCCGAAACCGCCTCTGGTGCGGAGAAATTCAAAGGTGGCAGAAGAGGGCATGGCTATCCGCTCTGCCGCAATGAGGTTACTTAAAGTTTTGTTTAAAAATTATAGAAGAGCCAAAACCAGTTTGGCTCAGTGGATAGAGCGTCGGCCTGCAGACTGAAGGGTCCCGGGTTCGATTCCGGTCGAGGGCATGTACCTTGGTTGCGGGCACATCTCCGGTGGGGGGTGTGCAGGAGGCAGCTGATCGATGTTTCTCTCTCATCGATGTTTCTAACTCTCTATCCCTCTCCCTTCCTCTCTGTAAAAAATCAATAAAATATATTTAAAAAAAAAATTATAGAAGAACTCGCAGGGAAATGCAAAATTTGGCAAAGGTCACCTTGGGTGCTAGTAATTACTTCGGACCTTGGGTGCTAGTAATTACTTCGGAAAGCGAAAAAAGAAAAAATTTAAGATCTGTCTTTTTCTATTAAGCATGAAAAGATACGCGGCCAGATCTGTTACTGAAAGCTTCCCCCAAAGCAGTGGTTGGCAAACGGCGGTTCACAAGCCACATGCGGCTCGCGAGCCGCGGTTTACCGCTCTGTTGACTAATGAGTTTGCCAACCACTGCCCCAAAGCAAGCAGGATGTGGAGGAAGGGAGACACGTGGCAATCCAATATGGACGCCCACTCTCCCAGTATGCTAATTTAAAGTCTCCTTTCTCACCATAAAAATTTAGAAATGCATCTGGGATTTCTGTGCACGTGTAAGGAGAGAAGCTGGCTTAGGGTAGAATGTGCGCATGGTCTGATTTCGGATATTAGATCGGTCTTAAGCTGGACTTGACTCTTTACAAGGGCTACAGAAATGAAAAACCCAAGACTGGTTTTTTCCTAAGAAAAATGGTGGATTTGAACCAAAAAAGAAAGAATTCAGGATAGGTTCCAGCAGCAAGACTGGCATTTCCATAATAAAGAGTAGTTTTTGAAATGCTAATGAACCACGTTAAAAAGTTAAAATTAAAGCCTCAGAGAAAATCAGTAAATTGTCTCTGTTACAAAAATTGCCAAAGAAAATGCTTTAAAATAATTAGAATTGGATTTGAATCTCAAAAATTGTTGAAAAGTATATTATAAAGATCTAAAGTAGCCCAGGTAAAGACTGGATACACCCTTTGTTAATGGAGGAAGAGGGGTGGTCACCCTTCCCCCAGCAGACAGGTAAATCAGTTTCCCGCCAGCAGCCATCTTTAAGGAATGTGGTAATTTGCATTTGAATACCTGCAAGTTTGCTTCTCAACTTCCCCAGGCAGAAAAAACATGGTCGGTTTAAAGTTAATTATTGGATTTTTGAAATTTATTCTTAAAAATATAAGTTAAAAAAAAATAATAAGTTAATAATCAAAGAAATGCTAAATATTTGACTTGCCAGCTCCAAAAGTTCAAAGATTCAAATTAAATTGGGGAAAATTATATAATTGTGGCAATTAAATGCCAAAAGTATAGAAATTTATTTTTGAGAAAATAAAATGTTGTGTTTTCTCTAATAATTAGGAATTCAAAATATGTTGCTTATTGGTCTAATTAAATAAGAAGGATTAATTCTGTGACCCCAACCAAAATTTTTAATGCAAAAACCAGTTTAAATTTAATTGATATCTTAAGATAATTATAAAAAGTATTATAATCTTTAAATCATATATATGTGTGTGTGTGTGTGTGTGTATGTGTATATATATATATTTGATGGTTTTTTTCCAAGTTAAACTTTCAAGGCTTTAACCGAGAGATGATTCTTGGAAAACTCCAAGGGCCCGGAGTTATTCAAAGAAGTTATTCTCTCTTCTTAAAGGAAATATTTTTAATTTAACCAATCTAATATACTTGAAATTGTTTGGAAAGCTTTATCAAATAAAAATTAATAACTATATTTTACTTATAAATGTTATAAAGGTTTGGGCCTCTAAGAAGGGCAAAATAAGTAACTAAATATTTCTTAAGCCCTAGCCAGTTTGGCTCAGTGGATAAAGTGTCGGCCTGCGAACTGAAAGGTCCCAGGTTCGATTCCGGTCAAGGGCACATGCCTGGGCTGTGGGCTCAATCCCCAGTGGGGGGCTTGCAGGAGGCAGGCGGTCAATGATTCTCATCATTGATGTTTCTATCTCTCTGTCTCTCTTCCTTCCTCTCTGAAATCAATAAAATATTTTTTTAAAAATTTCTTAAAATCCAACAGCAAAATTTTAAGACAGAATTTAAAAAGACAAAAAGCCCATAGCCACCTGCATTTTTAATTAGGACAGAGGTGGGGCAGAGTTTGTGCCTTGTGAAATCAGATGTAAACATTTACTAAATTTGCCTTGCTTTGCTTTTAAATAAAGATACCTACTTTAATTACTTTATAAATTAGCTTTTTAAATTACAATCAAGGTTTTATATAATTTCAGCTAAATGAAAAGCCAATATTTTTATAAACAATTAAATTCTAATAAAGCCACCAGAAACAGCTAGTGAGATTTGTTTGTCTGCAATATAATTTTGATTGTCTATCTTTTAGGAATTTTGGTTTGCTCTTCCCTTGTTTACTGTGAGAATAAGCAAACCATCTTTTCTGTCAAAGAACAGTTTAGGCAGCTGCCATGATGGCCAAATGTCTTGCCTCTCCCCTGAGGGCCGCCATCTTGAAACAGCAAAGGTCAACCCCTCCCTTTGAATAAGCCAATGTCTTCATAAGCAATTTAATTAAGTCTTCTAAGAAAATTACTGAGACCTCCCATGATCCCTCTGTATATGCAAATTGGCCAAAGGGGATACTCTTTAAAAATAATATTCTAAATTTAATAAAAAGGAGAAATTTAAAAATTTTGAAATCTCTTCCACTAATATTTACAGTGTAAACTAAGATTGTTGTTAAAATATTAAATTTGACAATAGAATAGTAGTCAACTTTATGTAAAGTTTCTTGTAATATAGCTAGCTATTCGGCTGTAGGCTTGAGCTCCAAGCTGCAGCCCTGTAGGTTGCTTGGTGTAAAGAAAGACAAATATTTTTAAATAAAACTCTCTGTAGCCTGAAAGTTATTCTGGAAGGAAATAAAGAGAGGTTTTCTTCAAACATCTGAAGAACTGTAACTAAAAGTTAATATATTTGGCCTCTTAAACTAAAGTAAGGAAATTGTGTTTTTGCCTCCCTGACAGAGTGTATGTTAAGTTACTCAAAGACTAATTACAGAAGTTTAATTAATGTCATTTACTGTCTATAACCTAGGACAAGTAAAGTTAAAAAGTAAACTTTATTTCAAATAATTTAAATTAGCTATTGAAATAAGTGAATATTGAAGAAAACTTAATTGTACTGGACAAAAAACTGTTCCTGAAGTATTAACTAAAATTTTTATTGATGGTTCATCTCACAGTAAAATTGCTTAACATGCAATGAATCCAAAGCAGTCATATTTCTGTACAAAAAATTAAAATTAAAAGTTATCAAGACTGCATTGTAAAATTTCCACAAACCTCCTAATATTTAAATCAAAAAAAGGGGGGATCGTAGAATAATACCCTGTAAGAAATAATACCGTGTAAGAAGATTACATCAAGAAATTTTTTACTTTGGAAAATTAATTTTCACTTGTAATACTAATAGCAGGACACCCATGAAAACACACATGGTATCAAAATAAGCCAAAGGAAAATCATTTGGGCAAAAATGAAAAAGGATCCCATGTCGAATTTATAGAAAAGATTCCTTTATTAACCTTTGGTCGAGAATATGTTTGTATATTTCCAGAAAACCTCTCCAAGCCCCTGTGGATTCCTGCAACAATGGATCCCAGAGAGAAACTGACCAGATTGCTCCAGCCATGAAGATAAGAGGAGAAACAGTATAGAGATGGAAGATGGTGAAGACGCCTTGCCATACTAGCAGTCAGCAGCTGTGCATCGCTGCAGATTGCCCAGGACCAAACCAGAGAGGGTTGGACCTGCATTGCCACTGTTTGTCCACCAGCCAGAACTGAAATATGATTGCTGACATGTACACATAAGGAACTGTTGGATGTTGAAATTGGGACTCAAAACTGTTGGATATTGAAATTGGGACTCAAAACTGTTGGACATTGAAATTGGGACTCAAAAAACTGTTGGCCCAGAAAGAAACTTACTACAGACTGATTCATTTGCCTCTCAGCATAACCACTATTGCTTGTCTCATTTTTGTTCTTATATGTTTATTTCTAGTCTGCAGATGCAAGATTTTTTAAGGAAAAGAAACAGGGGAAATGTTGGAAGCTGCCCTTTGTCTTCACTAGCAGAGAGGTGTGGACAAGGAACCCGGAAAGCTGGAGACCTTGAGCTCTGAAAGGTCAGAGCTCTGCACCCACTGTTTAGTTGAGACAATGGTAGCTGAAGCAACTTCCACCTTTTAGTCTTATGTAAATCCTTGCTGATGGGCTATCATGGATCTATTACTGGAATTGCCTGCCTAAGAGCTATGGGTGGATCCCAAACCTGAATAAAAGGGATCGCAAGGCCAGAGCAAGGCGGAGTCCTTCCTCTTGAGCTGGGCTCCCGCTTGGCCCCCAATATTTCCAAATTAATATTTTCTAGTCTCTTTCATTTGCGTGTGGCCTCCTTTAGAGCCCGAACCCTGAACCTGAACCCTGAACCACTCGGGACATGGGGGGACACTTGCAACTGGCACCCAACGCGCAGCATGGGGCGGTACACACACATCTCTCAATAGATGGACAGTTTCTTTCTATAGAAAGACAGAGAGATAGAATTCTGAGATAGCCTTCTTCGTCCCTCTTTCCCATGTTACTCCCATGATTATGTAATGTTATGTAGCAAAGGGGATTTTTTCAGATGTAATTGAAGTTACTAATCAGTTGACTTTAAAATGGGGAGGTTATCTGGGTGAGCCTAACTAATCTACTAACATGAACTCTTTAAAAGCAGGAAGTTTTCTCCAGTTAGTCACAGAAGTGGACCCCCCCCCCCCCCCCCCCGCCCGCCTTTGTCTGCACCACCATAACCATACCCCTGGCTTCTGTAATCTCGCTTGCTTCTTGGCGGGTTGACAGTGAGAATCGGGAGGTCTGCTTGGAGGTCTGCTTGCGTCCATGTGGTACTCTCTGCCCGCAGTCTGGGGACTTCCCCCTAGGCCAGTGGTCGGCAAACTCATTAGTCAACAGAGCGGCAAACCGCAGCTCGCAAGACGCATGTGGCTCGCGAGCCGCAGTTTGCCGACCACTGCCCTAGGCGCAGATAAAGAACTGAGTCCTCCTCCATCTGTAGCCTAGGCAACAGGCCTTCAGCAAGAACTGCAACGGGTGTGGAAAGCCCACGGAAATACCCGGAAGTATAGCATGTAACCTAGAAAGAAATCTAGAATGTGTATGTATGCCATATATGGGAGACAAAGAACCTAGGGATGTATGTAAGGCAAAACCCCACCACGTTTGGCGCTCAGCCTCTGCAGGGGACTCTGCTGGGCCAGCGCCGGTGTGAATAAACAGTCCTTTTCTGAACCTCCGAGTGCATTTGGTTTGTTGCTTCCCAACGACCTGATTTCTGCCATAACATAAGTTTGTGGTAATTGTTATGATAGCAATAAAACACACACATATTTGCTTAATCAGCATCTACACGTGTAGTAAGAATGAACAAATATATAGAAAAGATAAACACCAAATTTAGAATATTGGTCATTCTGTTGGGGGGGCGGGGTTGCTGATAGGAAGAGGAGACTATTACGGAGGAGACAATAAGGATTCAAGTGTGTAAGGCAGTATTATTTAAACTAGGTGGTGGATATACTATTTTATTTTTATACCTTTTTCTATATCTCACATGTTGCACAACAATTTAAAAAATTCTTGATCCTCAGCCACAGACTAGAAACAGTATAAATGCCAGACTTTGAGGGGACTATGAGTTCCCCCCAAAGGACTATGCTAGAGACTTTTCATTTTCTGGAAATATCACATAACCTTTGGAAGGAAGATAAGAGTCCCCATAAAAACTAAGATTGAATTTCCTTCCTCTCCAGTAGGATTGAGCTAGAAATCAGATTTAACAAACAAACAAAAAAGAAAGGAAGAAAATTTCTTTTAAACTCAAATTTGTGGAGTGAATAAATGAATGACTGAATGAATAGAAAGATGAATTACGAATGGATGCCCAAGTACCCATAGAATCATCATCAAGATTGTATATCTGGACAACAGAGTGGGAAAGGAAAATATTGTTCCATTGTAGAATAACCCACAAACTATTTGAAAGTAAACAGTCTTGGAGTTTATGAAAAAAAAAAAAAATGTGAGCCATGTTGTAAATTTTGGTTTGATTGGAGTTCCAGCCACTCCCCTGAGAGAGCTCCCCAAAGGAAGGCCAGATTAGGAGTGCTGGAGTCCTGGACCAGAACTCTGGAGCAGTTTACTAGTGAAACTCAAACCCACTTCCACTCCTGCCCCCAGAGACACAGTGCTAATGGCCCTGATAATAACAAATGGTTCTGTGTGGCCACAGCTGCCTCTTACACTGGTTGGGGGCAAACTTGATTCAAAAGCATAATGGAGGGTGAAGCATCAAATTTCTTTTTTGAGCAGGAAGCTGATACCTAAGGAATACAACCTGGCAGCAACCCAGAAAGATTTGAGAATTGTGCAGGCTGTAGGGAAATGCTTTCTTATCCCAAGGCTTTTACTTTGAGGAAGGGTCATGGGACCTGAAAAAAAAAACACACACACACAAAACTATCACCAGCTATGGTTTGGACACACTGGTTTGAGGAATCCAACAGGAAATTGGCCTTGGGTTCAAAACCCAGGTTATTGGTCAATAGTGTCTCTTTCAGAATCAGTCCTTAACTGACAATTGAATGTGAGAGAGCACCCTTCTTCGTCACTAAGACCAAACATGTACTTCTTTAAAGTTATGGATACATTTTCAGAAGAAAAAAATTTAGGCATGAAGTTCTGTTAGAAATTTTTGCTTGCAAATATTAGATTTGCAACTCAAATTACCTTACGATTAGAAAAAAAGTGGGGAGGAGGGATGTTTATTGGCTCATGGACCTTCATCAGGCCCAGCTGGATCCAGGAGCTAAAATTAAATCAGGAATCTCTCCTTCCAACTGTTGATTCTGTTTTCCCATGTGTTGGTTCAAATGACCTCTGTCCATGTGGGGGCAAGAGAGTCACCAGGATCTTAAGACTTTCATCCTACCAGCTTAGCAAACCTTAGAGAAAGGAAAGCATCTCTTTCTCTAGTTCTAGTAAAACTCCAAGAATTGAGAGTGTTAATTGGATTGATTTGGGTCGCCAGCCAAGCCCTGATCCATTGTGACTAGGATGGTAGCTGGTCAGGTCTGTGTTCTTATACCCAATCCTTGGATCTAGAGAGGGATTGGCCCCATGCATATCACATGGATTTGGAGTGTGGGAGAAGTGATTTCCCAATGGCAAATTTGGTCCTTCCCACAGGGAGGCTGGATGCTCGGCTGTAGCAATGACAATGGTGTGCAACAGAAAGAACAAGTGGGATCTAGCCACCTCCCAGATTTTTCTTCTCCCTCTTAACATTTTCTTTCCCTTTTTTGTTTTGTTTTTTGGTTAATCCTCACCCGAGGTTATTTTCCCATTGATTTTTAGAGAGAGTGGAAGTGAGAAGGAGAGACAGAGAGACACATCAATTGGTTGCCTCCCACACATGCCCTGACTAGGGCCAGGGTTTGAGCCTGCAACCTAGTTATGTACCCTTGATCGGAATTGAACCCAGGACCCTTCAGTCTGCAGGCTGATGCTCTATCCACTGAGCCAAATCTGCTAGGGCTTCCCCTTAACATTTTCTGATAGTTATCCCACCTGAAGAAATTGTAACTCCATAGGTCTGAGATAGAGCCCAGAAATGGCATTTTTACTAAGTTTCCCCAGGTGGTTCTTCTGGGCAGAGTAGTATAGGAACTACTAATTAATGTAGTAGACAACCTTCTTATTCTTCTCTACTCCCTACTCAAAATCAAAAGTGAGTATATGTGTGACTCTAGCTTATAAAAGTAGCATTTCCCTTTGTAACTCAAAGGAGGTAAAAAGAAAGAATTGTCTGTATATTTTGAGATTAGGGAGAGGAAAGTATAAATTAATAAACCTGTTTCAAAGCCTATCCCCCACCTGCCCCTAATCCTGGACAAACAGCAGATAAACAGAAGAGGCTCCTATCCAACTAAGTTGTTGGGCCAGTAAGCAGGCCCACCGGGATTCTTCATACAAGCAGTTACTCATTAACCCTCATGCTCACAGGGCAGGAATCTGTCACTGTGAGCAGGGAGTTGCTGAGGCCCGGCTCTGCCTTGGGAAAGGTGGTTATCATCACAGCTTGGAGTCAGGCAGGGAAAGCTATGGACTGGAGAGTACATAATAACAACTAGAGGAACTGGACCTCAGTTAAAAATTGATTTTAACTCCCTGTCAGTGTTTGTTGACCAGTGAGAACTCAGGACAAATGAGATGGATTAGCTGCAAAGGTGGAAGGTGGAGGGGGATGGGCAGGATTAGCCAAATCATCCAATCGCATTCTCTACACCTAATGGGAGTACACTGATCAATTTGCTACTATTTATTGTTATTTTTCATATCTCTGTCATCTCTGCTATACCTTCCTTGTACAGGGAGCCCTACTTCACAGCATTTCATGTTCCCAGAGTCTAGCCCAGTACCTTGTAGGCCACAGTTTCTTGAATAGTATTTGCGAAAATTGATTTTTAAATTTTGCAGAACAATTTCTCAAAGCCCTTGAAAAGTAGAGCTAACCCTGCATGAAGTCTCTGGAACATTGGAGAGATAGCAGGTGTGTGATGAGTAGCCAGAGCACACCCCCTGAAAAGCACAGTCAGAAGGGGTGAGGGTGGGGTGACAAGCATGGTGCCTGGCACGTAGCAAGTACACAGAGGTTCATCAAATTAATGAGGCGTGTGGTGGACCAGAGAAGAGAACGGTGCCTGACATGCTGTTAGGTCTTTGTGACCTCAGGAATCAAATCCAGCAATCCCCTAGGAACAGTGGGAGTAACAATTGCCATCAGCACAATAGCCAAGAAGAAAGGACAGCTATAAATTCCAGACTTAAAAACCAAACAAAAAGAAATTTTAATAGTACCCTGGCTCATTAATGAAGAATATTCTAGTAAGAAAAAAACAAATAAAAAAGGATGTTAATGGTACAGATCAAGCAAACCTTTCTTGCTCTGTAAAAATAATGTGATAACAATATAATTTGTAATAACTCACATTTTTAAAACACAAGCACCATATATATATATATAATATATAAGCATTGAGAGATTAAATAAAATCTTACAATAGCCCTGCAATGGTCCACTTTGATAGACCTCAGAAGAGGTCTCAAACCTCCTAGCTCATGAGTGGAGGAGCAGGATTTGAACCCAGACCTGCAGCTCCAGAATCCACATAGGAATTCCCATACTGTCTTTCTCTTATTTATTTATTTATTTATTTAATTTAATAAATCTTTATTGTTCAGATTATTACAATTGTTCCTCTTTTTTCCCCCATAGCTCCCCTCCACCCGGTTCCCACCCCACCCTCTGCCTTTACCTTCCCCACACTGTCCTCATCCATAGGTGTACGCTTTTTGTTCAGTCTCTTCCCGCACCTTCCACACCCCTTTTCCCCCAAGAATTGTCAGTCCACTCCCTTTCTATGCCCCTGATTCTATTACATTCACCAGTTTATTCTGTTCATCAGATTTTTTATTCACTTGATTTTTAGATTTACTTGTTGATAGATATGTATTTGTTGTTCATAATTTTTATCTTTACCTTTTTCTTCTTCCTCTTCTTAAAGAATACCTTTCAGCATTTCATATAATACTGGTTTGGTGGTGATGAACTCCTTTAGCTTTTTCTTATCTGTGAAGCTCTTTATCTGACCTTCAATTCTGAATGATAGCTTTGCTGGGTAGAGTAATCTTGGTTGTAGGTTCTTGCTATTCATCACTTTGAATATTTCTTGCCACTCCCGTCTGGCCTGCATAGTTTCTGTTGAGAAATCAGCTGACAATCGTATGGGTGCTCCCTTGTAGGTAATTAAATGTTTTTCTCTTGCTGCTTTTAATATTCTCTCTTTGTCTTTTGCCCTTGGCATTTTAATTATGATGTGTCTTGGTGTGGTCCTCTTTGGATTCCTTTTGTTTGGGGTTCTGTGCGCTTCCTGGACTTGTAAGTCTATTTCTTTCACCAGGTGGGGGAAGTTTTCTGTCATTATTTCTTCAAATAGGTTTTCAGTATCTTGCTCTCTCTCTTCTTCTGGCACCCCCATAATTCGGATGTTGGTACGCTTGAGGTTGTCCCAGAGGCTCTTTACACTATCTTCAAATTTTTGGATTCTTTTTTCTTTTTGCTTTTCCGGTTGAGTGTTTTTTGCTTCTTTGTCTTTCAACTCTTTGACTTGATATTTGCGGTCCTCTAGTCTGCTGTTAGATCTCTGTATAATGTTTTTTATTTCAGTCAGTGTATGTTTAATTTCTAGTTGGTCCTTTTTCATATCCTCGAGGGTCTCGCTAAATTTATTGGCCTTTTCTAGGAAATTCTTGAAAAACCTTATAACCGTGGTTTTGAACTCTATATCCAGTCGTTTGTTTTCCTCCATTTCTTTCATTTGTGATCTGTTTCTTTGTCTCCGCATTTTCGCTGCTTCCCTGAGTTGGTAGAGTACCTTTGTGTGGTAGGTGTCCTCTAGGGCACAGTGGCTCAGCCTCCCCAGTTACCTGAGGTGGACACTCTTGGTGCACCCCTTTGTGGGCTGTGTACTCAGCCTTGTTGTAGTTAAGTCTTGATTGTTGTTGGTATCACTGGGAGGAATTGACCTCCAGGCCAGTTGGCTGTGAGGATCAGCTGTGTCTATGCTGGGAGAACTTCTGTGCTGGAGACACTCTTATGAGACAAGACTTGCAAAATTGCAAAAGCCTCTGTGGTCAGCTTGAATGGGGCGGAGTTTCAGGGTGGAGCAGACAGCCTTGGTTTCCCATCAGCTCTGCCCTATGAGGCCCCTGGGTCTCAGTGTCCCTCAGTAATCACTGCAAGCACCTCTGAGAGAAAGCCACCCTCGAGTTTCGCCCGCTGCCAGACAGTCCAGTTTCTCCCCGAATGAGTCAGGGTTCCCAGAAACTTGCCTGGAACTGGAGTTCAGCGCAGTCGGGAGCTTCTGTCTCCCTCCCGCTTTAGAAAGCCAGCCATGCACTCAGCCTCCTGTGCATTCAGCAGTCAGTCCTCTCTGCGAGCATGTACCTCTGGACCTCTGCCTTCCGCAGCTCCCGAGTCTCAGTGTGCTTTCTTTTTCCTGACAGTCCAGATTCCCCCCGAATGAGTCTGGTTTCCCAGAGTCTCACCCGGGACTGGAGTTCAGCACAGTCGGGAGCTTCCTTCTCCCTCCCGCTTTAGAAAGTCAGCTGCACACTCAGCCGCCTGTGCATTCAGCCGCCCGTCTTCTCCACGTGCGAGTCTCCGTAACTCAGCCTTTTGTAGCTCCTCTGAGTCTCAATGTGCTTTCCTCTTTTCTTCTAGTTGTAGAATTTCCACTCAGCCAGCTTTCCTGTGGTTCTGGATGGTGTCTGTTTTGTCTTTTAGTTGTAGTTTTGATATTGTTGTGCAAGGCAGCAGTTTAGGTGTTTACCTATGCCGTCATCTTGGTTTCTCTCTGTCTTTCTCTTTTAAAAAGACAAATGTTCTCTATGCTATTTGTGAATGAGTCAGATCTCTTTCTGGCCCCTTCCTCTATTAACAACAAATGTGGGCCATGAGTTCCTTGTTCAATCCCAAAGGAGGACTGGACCCCAGGGCTCAGCCTCTCTCAGGAGTAGGCTCCTGGAACTCCAGGGACCCTGAGTCATTCCTGAAAGTCAAGATAAGAAAGGCTCTCATGGTCATGGCTAGAGTCTAGGGACCAGGTAAGATGGAGGGTTTCTTGGGGGACTGATGAAAGTGAGCTTGGTTGGGGCCACAGAGATGAAGGCTGTGTGTGGATTCAGGGAACTTACAAGCTAAAGTTCTCGAAGGTCCCAAGAGTCCCTGATCAGTGTTTTCAGAATTCATTGGGGCTAGGCCACAGCAGAGGGTACCCCCTATGCCTGGGCACAGGGGTGGGAAAGCAGGACTCATGGAAGGTCTATGCTCACAGATTGGAATTGAGACAGAGGAAGACATGGGAACAGGGAGAGGGACAGAGAACTAGAGGAAGACCCAGTCACGGCAGCAGCCTCCCTGCAGCCAACTGCCTGGTTGAGATGGAAACGCTGATTCCAGCTCCAGCCTCCAGACAGGCTAAGAATATCTCAGAAAAGCAACAGCCACCACCCCCGCCCTTTTGATCTGCTCCTACATCTGGAGTGCTATGCTGGGCGCCAGCAGGGGCAGGGAAGAGAAGGTGTGTGTGTGTGTGTGTGTGTGTGTGTGTGTGTGTGTGTGTGTGTGTGTGTGTGTGTGTGATGCTTGGGATGGGGGGTGAAAGGGAGGAGGCAAAAAATGGGCTTGGTGGAAGTTTTTTCTGCCCAATTCTTCCAGCACTCTCCAGTAGCTTTATTTCTCAGTTCAACTACTCAAACTGAGAAATAAAGCTACTGTAGAGTGCTGGAAGATAGGGCAGAAAAAAAAAAAAACAGTTCTCAGGGGGCAACAAAGGGAGGTGAAGGCAGGAGCCAGGGTTTGGGAATAGAAGACCCAGGAGTGAAGATGAGGGAAGGCTGACCTGATGGAGAGACCAAGGCTTTATTTAAAAAGGAAGGAGAGCTTATGGCAAGGAAAAGGAGCTCTAGGTCACCCATGCCCTCCCCTGAGCCTTTATCCTGGGCCCTGCAGCATCTCAGCAATGGTCCCTTCTCTTCCTGCCCCAGAGCACCTTTTCCTCATCTGTGCTTATCAACTCTATTCTTTGCTCTTAAAAACCTACATTTGGGTTCCTCAATTAAGTCCTTCTAGCAAGGGGCCTGCTGGAATGGGAAAGGCGTTGAGAAGGTGGGGGTCTTCCTCCTGGCAGCCGGCAGCATCTCCTTGGTCAGGTTCATCTCTCTGCCCACCCTCTCCTCTACTCCCCTCTATTGCCAGGGGCAGGGTCCTGCTCCCTTTATTGCCTTCCCAGGGCCTTACTCCTCCCCACCCCAGCTCTCCTAGGCTAGAGTCCTTAGGAGAAGTGGGGGAGGTAGGCTGGTGCATATGCTCTCCCTTTGCACACCTAAGGAGCTGAGACACTGGATGGGGCTTCTGAATGTGTGTGTGTATGGGGGTGGGGGGTAGCAAGATCCAGGCATTCAGATGCCCAGGCTGAGTCTCCACCCATGGTGTTTTAACAATCTGCGTTGTCATCAGCCTCTTTGGAGAGATCCATTGGAGAAATGGAGGTGCAATGACTTTGGGTTCTGGGATCTCTGGTCTTCATGTTTACTGGGGAAACCCTGGACCTCAGCCATCTTGGCATCCTGTCCTTCGTCTCACCATCTTTCAGGGGCCCCTCTGAAGCATTGCTGAGAACCTGAGTACCCCTCTCTTTGTCTCCTGGGCTGAACTGCAGAAGTGCAGGCCTCACACAGATGCTGTGCACACAGAGACTTAGTCCATCAGGCAGAAACATATCAGGGAGAACCAGACAGAACTGGAGCTAGAGAGGGAAACAGATTCACAGCACAGATTAATTTTGAATCAGATTCATGGATTAGAAGAGACTTTAGGTATCACTTTAAGTTCAGTCCCCAAGATGTTATCTTATTCCTTTAGTATTCATTTTTATCTGATAATAAAAGTAAAATATATAGTTTTTACATTTTAATATGAAGAAAGGGAGGCCAGAGAGCTGAAATGACTTCCCCAAGTCATACCGTTTATAAGCCATGGACTAGAACTCCTGCCTTTAGACTCTCAGAGAGGGAGATGAAAACAGCCAAAGGGCATAAGAGTTTGAGCTGCATTGCATGGAGATATTCCCTTAAAGGTGGGGTTCATCTTCCCAGAGGTGGAGGTGGGAGAGGTCAGTGAAAGGCTCATCTCTATAGTGAAAGTACAATTCTCATCAATAAGGCCATGTTCCTACACTGGCTAAAATCTTGATCTAGGTCCTCCATTTCTTGGTCTAGGCCAGTGGTCAGCAAACTCATTAGTCAACAGAGCGGCAAACCGCGGCTCGCGAGCCGCATGTGGCTCGTGAGCCGCATGTGGCTCGTGAGCCGCAGTTTGCTGACCACTGGCTAGGCCTACAATTCTGGTCTTAAAGAGCCTTCAGGAATAACTGCTTATCTGGACAGGGCATTGTTCTCCAGAGTGATGGAGACAGACAAGGAGTTTCTCATCTAAAGGAGTCTCATCCAGCCAGCACTGTCCCAGAGGAGTGTGTATGTCAAGCATGTCAAAACTCAAAGGCTAACACAGGCCAAATAAAAAAGGATTAAGTTTATGTGGGCCACAAAAAAAACAAAAGCTTCAATTTTCATAGAAACATAGGTTTATTTTGATAGAGACATGCTGAATATGAAGGGCTGAAATAAATAAGTCATCGTTAACATAAATAATAGAACATTTTAATAAAAATTAATATTTTTTCTTTAACATTAACTTATCGGATACTGAATAACTGCACAAATTAATAAGCATAATGCAAATAAACCTATTTTTCTTGTTCTCCAAAAGCGAAATATTTCCTGTTGTGCACGCCAAACAAGACTAATGATGTGGCAGTCGGCTGCTAAAATATTTGCTGCTAGTATTAGTGGAAAGAAATGGTGCGCCTGTGCATAATGCGTGTAAAGGAAATGAATGCAACACGATTATAATAATCAGCCATTAGCGAATGTTGTAGTTCGTTAATGATTATGTATAACAGGATATTAAAAATTAAGTTACAAAATTTTTATTGAAACATTTCTTACATATTGTTATATTGGCTGGGCTGCAAAAATATTCGTTGTGGTGCCCTGACTGGTTTGGCTCAGTGGATAGAGCGTCGGCCTGCGGACTGGGGGGTCCCAGGTGGTCCCGGGTTCGATTCCGGTCAAGGGCATGTACCTTGGTTGTGGGCACATCCCCAGTAGGGGGTGTGCAGGAGGCAGCTGATCGATGTCTCTCTCTCATCGATGTTTCTAACTTTCTATCCCTCTCCCTTCCTCTCTGTAAAAAATCAATAAAATATATTTTAAAAAAAATATTCGTTGTGGGCTGCAAGTTTGACATGTTTGGTGTATGTCCATGGGAAATGGACAGACCAGAACCAACATACATATAAATGCATCAGTTACAGAATATAGACCTGAAATATAACCAAACCAGAAAAGTACACTTGTAGATGTGGCTGGGACATCATTGTCCTTCTGTAAAGCCTGCCTTCTTATCAAGTCTTTCTGGTTTCACTACGCTTAGCCCTCTAGGTCTCCACCCTGTAGAGGCATAATCTCCCTCTCTCCTCACTTAATATCTCTAGCTTTTTAATAACAGAAATGCTGTCACTCTTTAAGGATTAGTTTTGATTATTTTGTTTGCTTTTTAAAAAAAAATTCCACCCATATCCATCCTGCACATCTTGGACTGGGGACTCAGAGCCCAGCCCTTAGCCAAGTTGTTATGTAGTAGCTGTTGCTCAGGGGAAGAGGTTAGAAAGACTGATGTCAGAAAGAGCATTAGGTCCCTTCCAATCAAGCTTCTTGGAGGAGGTAGAATTTCAAGGGCTTGACAGGAGAAGGCAAAGTAATGTTTATTTTTGAGGGTGTCTGGCCCAGTAGTAGGAATTTGAGATTCAATAGAGATAACCACACTAGGTGGAGAGTGGGTGAGCCAGAGAGTGGGTATGAGGCAGGGTAAGGTGAAGAATGAGAAAGGGAAGTGTGACCTTTTAAGATACCTGATCTGGGGACCCTGACACAGAGAAAGAGACTCTTGATTCTGACCCAGAGGACAACAGGAGGTCACTGCTGGGCCTGTAGTGAGGGTACTGTGGTGGTGACATCTGTGGGTAGTGCATAGAAGATCTTGTCCTAAACACCATGTTTACATCAATGAAGGACTCTGGGAGCAGAGCTGGGAGGACCCATGTGCCATTGAGATCCATAGGCCTGGTGTTTCTGCCAGTGCAGCTCTGTCTCTATGGGGCCTGATAAAGGCTGACTCAGAAGGCTTTGTAGGAAGAAGTGGGACCAGTTCTAGGAGCTGAAAAAAGGGAGAATGGGGAAATTGAGCAGGTCAGCTTGGCTGTGAGAGACTAAAGATCAGATCTAAGGGAGCAAAGGAGACGCTGATGAGACCATGTTCATGGGTGCTGAGTCAGGGAGGGTTACAAGTCTGCATGTGTACAGTGGAATCAGGGAATCAAGACAGGCAGATCACAGGCCTCCAGGTGTGAGTACTAGTAAGCAAAAATTGTGAGACAGCTGAGAAAAGCTGGTGGCAGGAGCTGCAGCCTAAGGGGATTCTGGAACAGTCTATCTGGAATGAACCACAAGCTCATGTGCATACACACCAACCCTGACACCAGTGGATGCTTAGAGCTGTGTTGGTGGTCTGTGAGGAGCATGGAGGTGACTCCAGAGATGGTTCTGAATATTTTGCTGAATCTATAGGTAGGGGCTTATTTTGCCAACATCCCCACCATCAAGGCCCACTTAAGAAGCTAAAGACTTGGGCCCTAGCCCTGACTGGTTTGGCTCAGTGGCTAGGGCGTTGGCCTGGGGACTGAGAGGTCCCAGGTTCGATTCCGGTCAAGGGCATGTACCTTGGTTGCGGGTACATCCCCAGTGGGAGGTGTGCAGGAGGCAGCTGGTCGGTGTTTCTCTCTCATCGATGTTTCTAACTCTCTATCCCTCTCCCTTCCTCTCTGTAAAAAATCAATAAAATATATTTAAAAAAAAAAAAGGACTTGGGCCCTAGCCAGTTTGGTTCAGTGGGTAGAGCATCGACCTGCAGACCAAAAGGTCCTGGATTTGATTCTGGTCAAGGGCACGTACCTTGGCTGCAGGCTTCTCCCCAGCCCAGGTCCTGGTCAGGGCTCGTGCAGGAGGCAACCAATCGATGTGTTTCTTTCACATCGATGTTTCTCTCTGTCTTTCCCTCTCTCTTCCACTCTCCCTAAAAAAATCAATGGGAAAATATCCTGGGGTGAGGATTAACAAAAAACAAAAACAAACAAACAAACAAAAGAAGCTGAAGACTTGGGGGGATGGGGAGCGGGAAGAGATTAACCAGAGAATTTATATGTATATACCAGTATGCATAACCCATGGACACAGACAATAGTGTGGTGAAGGCCTGGAGGGGGTGGGGGTTGAGGGGTGGAGGAGATCGGTGGGGGGCTCAGGGAGACATCTGTAATATTTTCAACAATAAACATAAGTTTTTAAAAAAGAAGAATAAGGAGACTCCTGTGTTGGGGAGTCAGTGAGCAGGCCTGGAGAAGGGCAGACACTATCCTACAAGGCACATACAGCCCAGAACCAGCTGGGCTCAGAACCTGCAGTAAGCCCTGGAGAGTCTGAAATACAGGACAAAGACTTTGTGGGCACTGAGGAGAGAAAAGGAAGGAAGGGAGGGAGGGAGGGAGGGAGGGAGGGAGGGAGGGAGGGAGGGAGAGAAATGTGCAGAACTCAGCCTAATAGCTTGCAGCTGGGAGTGGGGATAGAATGGCAGGAATCATTTAACAATGAAAACCCACCTCAACCTGAACCTGGGACTGGGCTGGAGGTTGTGCCAACCCGTTTGGGCCTACCTCCACTCAGAAGGCCCTATCTGCTGCCTGAGCCTGTGGAGACGAACCTATTCAATTTCCAGCATTGCCCCATGGACCAACCATCCATCATCCACCCAAGTGTGGGGTCAGGGTATGTTGGTGAGGATGAAGAGCACAAGAAGAGCCATCCAGGGACCAGAACCCCAGGACCTCTCCCCACAGAACTCAACTACAGAGAATCAGACCAGAGAACTCGGCCTCAAGGACATATATAGAGGTCTTGCGGTCCCTATAGCAAGGGCCCCCAAGGAGAATTGTGACCTTCAGGAAAACCCAGGTCCTCCCAGTACCCCATCACAGGCAGAGCAAAAATGTGCCTACTACAGCTCTCTGTGGTGGCCTCGTGAGGAGGTAAGATAGAGGAGAAGATCTAAGAGGGAATAGGTCAGACGCCCAATTGAAGGAGCCAGTGCAGTAAGACCCCGCCGAAGCCAGAGCGCCCAGATGGCGGCACTGCTTGCTACCTATGCTGTCACCAACACATAATCAAAAGGGGAGGCTGTTCCCATGGCTTCTCTTCTACCTCGATTCAGTGCATCAAAACAAGCTGACCCAGGTCTTAAGACCTGTATAGGGAAGTGGGAGCAGCTACTCTGTCTCCCCAGCTCAGACCCTACGGGGTCCTCGAACGACCGCCACATCCTTCTCCATACCCCTTGCTGGTGTAGGAAAAGGACCAGCAACAGAGGGTGGAGGTGGGCGGGACTTAGGATTGGCATGTGAGGTTCTATTGGTCAGAAGAGCTGCCGATTAGGAGGGCAGCTCGGGCGAGGATTGGCAGCGTGAAACGGGGCGCGGCGCAGCGAAAGAAGAGGCCCTAGGGGTGGGGCTGACGCTGCAGCTGGCGCAGCTCAGACTCCGAGCAGCAGTCGCCGAGCAGCAAAGCAGCCAGCTTTCCCCGCCCGTTCCCGCGCCCCGGTCGGGGCTAGGCCCCCCCCCCCCCGCCCCGCCGGGTCCCCGGGGGCTGCAGTAGCGGCGGCGGCGGCAGCGGCGCCACCCGTGGTTCCCGCTGGGGCCCGGGCGCCGGCCCCTCTCTGCAGGATGGGCACGGTGCTGTCTCTTTCCCCAGCCTCCTCGGCCAAGGGCCGGAGGCCCGGCGGGCTGCCCGAGGAGAAGAAGAAGGCACCGCCCGCGGGGGACGAGGCGCTGGGGGGCTACGGAGCGCCGCCAGTAGGCAAAGGCGGCAAAGGCGAGAGCCGGCTCAAAAGGCCATCCGTGCTCATTTCGGCGCTCACCTGGAAGCGCCTGGTGGCCGCGTCTGCCAAGAAGAAGAAAGGCAGCAAGAAGGTGACGCCCAAGCCAGTGTCCACTGGCGCGGACCCCTTGGTCCAGCAACGCAACCGCGAGAACCTACTCCGCAAGGGCCGGGATCCCCCAGACGGCAGCGGCGCCACCAAGCCCCTGGCCGTGCCTGTGCCCACAGTGCCCGCGGCCGCCGCCACCTGCGAGCCGCCGTCGGGGGGCAGTGGGGCCGCACCGCCGCCAGGCTCGGGCGGGGGAAAGCCGCCGCCGCCACCCCCAGCCCCTCAGGCGGCGCCACCGGTGCCTGGCGGCTCGCCACGGCGGGTCATCGTGCAGGCGTCAACGGGCGAGCTGCTGCGCTGCCTGGGCGACTTCGTGTGCCGACGCTGCTACCGCCTCAAGGAGCTGAGCCCCGGCGAGCTGGTGGGCTGGTTCCGCGGAGTGGACCGCTCGCTGTTGCTGCAGGGCTGGCAAGACCAGGCCTTCATTACGCCTGCCAACCTGGTGTTCGTGTACCTGCTGTGCCGCGAGTCGCTGCGCGGGGATGAGTTGGCGTCCGCCGCCGAGCTGCAGGCCGCCTTCCTTACTTGCCTCTACCTCGCCTACTCCTACATGGGCAACGAGATCTCCTATCCGCTCAAGCCCTTTCTCGTGGAGCCCGACAAGGAGCGCTTCTGGCAACGCTGCCTGCGCCTCATCCAGCGGCTCAGCCCGCAGATGCTGCGGCTCAACGCCGACCCCCACTTCTTCACGCAAGTCTTTCAAGACCTCAAGAATGAGGGCGAGGCCGCCGCCGGCGCCGGGGGTCCACCCAGTGGGGGAGCGCCCGCGACCCCCGTCTCCTCGGCCGCCAGGGACAGCTGCGCGACCGGAGCCAAGCACTGGACTATGAACCTGGACCGCTAGGGATACCCGACGGCCGCTCCTGCTCCCGCCCCAGCCCCTGACACACACTCGGAGCCCTGGAACCATCAAGCTGCTGTCTCTGTTACCGCCCCGGCCGGAGGAGGAGCCGCCCCTGCCCCGCCGGGGAAGGTGGAGGCCAGGAAGCCAGAGGCCGCGGCGTCTGGATTTGCTGGGCGTAGGGTGGGGCTGTGGAATGAACGCGGAAAGGGGATCCCCCTACCTCAACCTTTCTGTATGCGTCCTCATCTTTCCAACTCTGCCCAGGTCTCCCCTTTCCCTTCTGTGTGTGTCTATAAGCCCAGCTTCCTCGGTTTTGTCCGTTTCCTCACTTTCTTCCTGTATCTTCGTCTTTCCTCTTATCTGCCTTTCCATTTTACGTTCCTTGGGTATTTACGTCTCCATCTCACCCCATACCTATTTCTCTTTGCCCCCGTATCTCTTTCTGCACCTGTGTCCCCATCGCCCATCTTGTTCTCTTTTTCCTCGCTCTTGGCATGTGTCACCACCTTCCTTCCTGTCTGCCTCCCCCACCCCGCCTGTGTCAGCCTGCATTCATTCCCCCCAAATGAGCCCCCATTCCTCCCTCCCCAAACCAAAAGGAACATTAGTTCTTAATTTGGATGGACTGAGGTGCAGCGAGAAACTGTATTCCCAGAGGCTCAGACAACCACCAGGATGGTCCTTCACCCCACCCCCACCGCCTCTCTCTACCTTTCCAACGTGTTGCATGCCGGGAGTTGGGGGGAGAGGATTGCCGACTGCAAGAGGCTGACCTTTGGGAGCAAACTCAACCTAGGAGGCCACCCCGGCGGCAGCGGTGCCTCAGCGGAAGGATGGGAAGAGACAGAAACTCTTCTTACTTAGGGGGAGGGGCACCCTCTTCCTTATCCTTAGGTGTTTTTTGTTTCCCCCTCTTTTAATTTATTCGGTTGTTTCTGGAGGGTGGGGGGAGGGAGGGTTGGGCAGGGAGCTGTCTGAGGTGCTGATCCGAGGCCGGACTGGAATCCTCCCGGGAGGGTACCAGGGACTGGGTTGGGCCTGGTGCGGAATCCAAGGTGCCAATGATGCGGGCCGACGGCGCGGGCCGCACTGTCTATCTGTCCGTTTGTCCGGAAGATAACTATAAAGCGCTTGAAGCGCCTGCAGATGGTTTTGCGCCGGCCTTTCTTTGGGCCCCGGGAGGGAGGGAGCAGGAGCAGGAGTGGAGCCGCCACAAGCAGGGCAGGAGGTCCCCAGGGGTCTAGTGAGGAAGGTCTGGTCCCTGACAACTGCTACTCTTTCGGTCCCATTTACTGCCATCCCCACCTCCACCTCCATTTTGTCTGACCTAGCTCCTCATTAATGGCCGATCCATTTCTGGATTAAGTGATGAGGACAGCAGAAGTTGTCCCCCTTTTACAGAGTGGTCCATTGAGGCAGAACTAGCTGATTATTGTGGCTACTTTTCTCTTCCTCCATCTGTCCCCGCCATATATCCTGTCAGGAGTCCAGGCAGACCTGACTTAAGTCTGTGTTCACCACTCTTAGGTGGGGCCTGACTGCCACACGCAGCCCCACACGCTTCCCCTCACCCACTGGACTGCTTCAAGGCTGCTTTGGTCACACGCCTACCCAGAGCAGACTTGGGAGGACCATTCCTGCTTGAGATTCAGACCTGGCTCTTTATCCCTAGGGAGGCTTGGACACAGGCAACCTGGGAGACAGGAGCCATTAATTGGGATTGAAAGAGAAATAACCTTATTTAGCCTGCGATCCCTGTTTGGTCTCCCTTGCCTTCTTAGCCACATGGCTAAGCGTTCCATTCACTGTTTCACTGGCCCAAGGAAGCCTGTCTCCAGTAAAAGCGCTGGCGTCTCTGACCCTAAGTCACCGGGAGACCTCAAGAACGAGGCTCGCTGTCCGTGGTGCTGACCCGCACGCAGGGGCAGGAAGAGCCGGGTAGGGGCCTGTAGGGGTAAGAGGAGTCGCGGATTGGGTCTCAACTCCGTCTTCCGGATAATTTGAAAGTGGGGTGAGATCTATTCTGTTGGTGAGTTACAGGAGTTTGCCCCCAAACCCAGGAATGACGGCTTCCGCTTGCCCTCCTAAGAGGACAGATTTCGACTCTCTCCCAGCCTCTGCCAAGCACCCTTGGACCCGGCCTGGAGCCGGAAATCCCCAGTCCAGATTTGTGAATCGAGTTCCCCCGGGAAGGGGGAGAGAACTGGCGGAAGGGAAGGCGGGAGCTGCCGCCCATTGGCTGGAATTTGGCGCAGTCAGCGCGGTGCCGTCATCTCTCTTAGTTTGGAAGGAGGGAGGGAGGAGCACTTGGGTCACCTCGCGGCTGTCGCCATAGTAACCAGACTGAGCGGATGGGCGGGGCCACCTCTCCTTTCTCTCCTCTTCTAGCGGGGGAAACAGTCCTAATCTTCCGTATTTGGAACTAGTTAGCAAGACTACTTGATTGGAGTTACAGCTTTAGGTATTGCCCTTGAACCCATTGACGGAGCATCTTCCCTGTACTGCACACACACACACACACATCCCTCCAGGAACCTGTGGTTTGGCACTTGGAGACCTGGAATGAGAAAAAGTCTCAGTATGTGGAGTCAAATTAAATCTCACTTTCCTTGCCGTGCCCCAAGGCATGACGCTTTGCCATAATCCGATTAGGGGTGAAGGACTGGAGGAGGATCAGCATGAATACATGGAAGAATTAGCCTTCTGGGTCAACTTGATCAGACTCCTGTTTTCTGGGAGAGAAGGCAATTGTAAGGTGAAGAGCTCAGAACTGTCTTCTGAGAAGGCAAAGTGAGAAGCAAGTAAGCTTAGAAACAGAGCAAAGTGCCTCCTTTTTATTGCCAAGAAATGGACCTCAGGAAAGTGAGTCCAGGCTCAGGAAGGGGGTTTTGAAGAAGGCCCAGAGCTCTAAAGAGATCCCAGCAGGGGTGAGGAGTGGACTGAGGAAAAAATGGAGATGAAGAATAGGAGACAGAAACCCAGCTGGAGCCATGACTCAGCATCTCTCCTGGTTGAGGGGGAGGAGGTGACTCTCCCAGTACAGGGGCAGTAGAGAGGGGAGGGGAGCAAGATAGCAAATGGGCGTATAAACAGTGATTCGACCATTTGCATAATACATGCATTGATATACAACAAAAGGCACACATTCTAACCCAGAAGTAGGTACATATGCATTTATACTGCTGAAAATTTATTCAATTGTGACATACACATCTCCACTCCCACCTTCCCTGCCCCACTTCCTGGTGCAGAGGACATCCTGTCCTGAGAGTTATGCTTGCCTGCCCTTGGAATACCTTAGTACTTAATGGGAAAGGAGAAACAAAAAATTGCAGAGTTGGGGGGGGGGTGTTGTCATGGTAACTGCTTTGCTTGCCAGGCAGGATGCCCAGCAACCAGAGCATCTGGCAGTATCCAAGGGGACATCCTATGGTCTCTATCCACCTGAGGAGTCTGCCTCAGGCTTTCAAATAGGCATTTCCAGAAGATTTTTACAATAGGGGCTGGTTTGGCAGCTAGGTGTGGGGCCTGACCTTTATCATGTGCCCTACTTTAAGTGGTACATAAATGACATTTGCTGAGAGTGGAATCAAGACAGCTCAGAGCTCAACAATTTAAATACCTTTATTAAGACCATTACCTTGCCTCTCAGCACCTTGCCAGACACCCTACAAGAAGATCATCTATACCTACACAGGCTAGACATGTAAATGGGATGTAGAAAAAAATGGTTTTAGTTCAATGTGGTAAAAGATTGGGTACAAAATAGACCCCAGGGCATAGTCTTAGGATACAAGTTCCTTTGAGCAGATTAATACATAGATGAGGTTTTCAGAGTCAATTTCTCTGATGCACTTGCAGACTAGCTAGCTGACTTTTCACTCCAGTGGCCCCCACCACTGGTTTAACCTCTTAGTTTCTGGCTTAAAATGCTCCCAATTCAGTTTGGGTTTTCAGGATTTCCCTCCTAGATTTTTCCCCACTATTTCTTCAGCAATTAGCTGCTTCCAAATTCTCTTTCTACTTGGAGATATTGCCCACCCCTTGGTTAGGGTCTCCTGTGATTAATGTTTAGCTTTAAGCCCATAAATCATACAATTAGTCTCTCTGAGTACATTTTTATATGTGGCAACCTAGAAGGAAGGAGGGGTAATAATCCTGTATAATAAAGAGCTAATATGCTAATTAGATAGAACAGCCGAATGACCTTCCGGACAAAGCCGGGGCTGCGAGGGCCAAGCCCCTTGCATGAATTTTGTGTATCGGGCTTCTAGTAAACAATATAAATATGAAACGAGGTATTTCTTTACAATCTTTCTACATTTTACTCCTTTTAAAAATTAATTTGTTATCCCAGAAAAACACAGACTATGGAGAAAAGCCCAAAAAGGAAGTATAATGATGGAGAACTTGTCATACCAGCTATTAAAATGTATTACAGAGCTAAGTAGCTAAAATATATGGCACTGATACAGGAATAGACAAATCCATAGAACAGAAGGCATAACCCAAAGCTAAACTTCAACAATTTGGGGAATTTAATATTTGATAAAGGCACCACTTCAAATCCATTGGGAAAGATGGATTAGTTAGTAAATGGTTTTGCTACAACTGGGTAGTCATTTTTATGAAGGAAAAGGTCAATTCTTTCTCATTTTTACCCCAAAATAAATTTCAAATTGATTTTAAAAATTAAATAAAAAGCCTTAAAAGCCTTAGGAGAGGAGAAATTTCAAAGTATCTATTAAAATTCAAATGCACATACATTTTTACTCAGGAATTCCAATTTCTAGTATTGACCCTAGAGAAATACTTAAACATGTGCACAAGGAGACATAACAAATATTTTTAACATTGCATTATTATTTGAAGAAAGACAACTTGGAATCAACCTAAATATCTGCCCATAGGTTAGAGGTTAAATAAAATTTGAGACATCCAAATTACTAAATACTACGGTTAGTAGTATTCAGTTAAAAAGAGTGGATTGGACTGTATGTACTGATGTGAAAGATCTCCAAAACATTGTATTATTAATAGTTGCATGATAATACATATAGTATAATACCATTTATACAGAAGCAAACAAATCAAACTAAACTGTAATTTCTGTGTGTGTATGTGTGTGTGTGTGTGTGTGCACAATAGAAGCTTGAAAAAGATATACTAGTACATCACTCTTAAAAAGTGACTTCTGGGAATGAACTGGGATTAATGTCTAGAGGACTTTCACCTTATCTGTGGAGTTTAAATTTTTTCTGACTGTGTAACTCACTTCAATGCCTGCAGCCTATGGGCAGAGGCCAGACAATGGTTCAAGGCCACAGTTTGCTCTGACATGGGGCACTACGAGGAGTTTAATTTTTTAAAATAAAAATGCATGAGTATGTTGTTTTCATAATTAGAAAATAGTAATTAATATATGACTATATAGTCAAATATTAAATAAAAATACTTGAATAAAATATGATTTATTTATTGTATTGTTATTATTGCATCTTGGGTTGGATGGAGAACATCTTTTTAGAGATAAAGAGACCTTAAAGGAGAAGATTGATTCATCTGACTCCATTTGAGCTTTTGAATGTAAGTAAGAGAAATAGAGAAAGAAAAATAACAACCAAAGCAAGATTGAAAGACAAATGACAAGCCAAGAGTACGTATTTACAACACAATATATTTTCAATGTATACTTAAAACCGTAAAGAGGTAAGTCACACAAAAAATGTAAATAATCAATAAATACATAAAAATATACTTAACTTCATTATTGACCTAAGAAGTTCAAATCAAAACAGTAATGGGGTATTGAATCTTTTAGACTGACAAATGTTATAAAAATGGAACATTTGAAACCACGAAAAAACTGTGGTAAAATGTATACTTCCTCACCCTGCTTGTAAACATACATGTTTGTTTAGTCTTTTTGGAGAGCAACTTGGCTATTTGACCAGCTACCACATTTTCAGAAATTTACCCTAAGAAGGTAAGTAGTGAAAAACCTGATATAAGGATGCTTATCATAACTTACTTTATTTATTTATTTTTAATCCTCACCCAAGGATATTTTTCCATTGATTATAGAGGGAGTGGAAGGGAGAGGGAAGACAGAAAGAGAAGCATCAATGTTAGAGACATCGATTGGTTGCCTCCCACTCACACCTCGACCAGGGCAGGGGATCAAGCCTGCAACTGAGGTATGTGCCCTTGGCCAGAATGGAAGCTGGGACCCTTCAGTCTGTGGGCCAATGCTCTATCCACTGAGCCAAACCAGCTGGAGCCATAACATTATTTATAATGATAATAAATGGATACATCAATAGGAGAGTAAGTAAATTGTGATAAATCAATATTCATTGGGATATTATGGACCATTGAAAATTATGCATCAGTCTATATTTATTGGCATGAAAAATTACCACAAAAAAGTGAAAATAGCAGGTTAAAAATAATATGAGAGAGACACCTTTAAATAGCTGTCCTCTTCTTGTCATTCAAATCTCTACTTAATAGTCCCTGCTCCTGATGAATTCATCTCAGCCTGCCCCACAGTCACCCTCCATCACATACTCCTGATTTTTCTTCATAGCATTTGTCATCACCTGATAAAGTTCTATCTTGTTCACTGCTAGAGTCCTTGTACCTAGCATAGTGCTGGACACACAGTAGGCAGTCAATAGGTATATTACCGATTGTGCGTGTGCATGTGTGCACAGGTGGGTGCACATGTGCAGCAGTAGGAACTTTTAGGATGTTTATTAAAATATTAATAGTTCTAAGTGGTGGAATTTTATTTTAATTTAAAATTTTTAAGATTAATTTTATTGGGGTGACATTGGTTAATAAGTTTATATGTTTCGAGTGTATAATTCTATAATAGTTAATCTGTATATTGCATTGTGAGTTCACCACCCAAAATTAAGTCTGCTTCTGTCGCCATATATTTGACCCACTTTACCCTCTTTTACCTCCCCCAACTTTCTATATGGTGGGATTGTAAATGATCAGTTTTACTCCTTTAGTACTTTCCTGAGTTTTCTAGTTGGTAATGATGATAATGACAATGATGAAGAAGATGATGAGGAGGATGATGACCTAAAAAAAAAAGAAAGAAAGAAAGAAAAGAAAAATCATAAAGAAAGAAAAAGAGACCCAGATGGTTTGGCTCAGTGAATAGAGTGTCAGCCTGCGGGCTGAAGGGTCCCGGGTTCGATTCCAGTCAAGGGCACATGCCTGGGGTGTAGGCTTGATCCCCAGTAGGGGGTGTGCATGAGGCAGCTGATCAATGATTCTCTCTTATCATTGATGTTTCTATCTCTCTCTTTCCCTTTCCCTTCCTCTCTGAAATCAATAAAAAAAAATTTTAAAAAGAATGAGAAAAAGACAGGAAGGAAGGAAGGACAGAAGGAAGAAAGGGAAGAAGGAAAGAGAGAAGAAAAATGTGAGTCTGAGCAGTGTCTGGAAAAGTAAAAACACAGCCCTAGCCAGTTTGGCTCAGTGAATAGAACATCGACCTGCGGACCAAAGGGTCTCGGGTTCGATTCAAGTCAAGGGCACATACCTTGGTTGCTAACTCCTCCCCGGCCCAGGCCCTGGTTGGGGCTCATGCAGGAGGCAACCAATCCATGTGTCTCTGTCACATCAATGTTTCTCTCTGTCTTTCCCTCTCTCTTCCACTCTCTGAATTTCCTCGGGTGAGGATGTTTTAAAAAATGAGCCCTGCCACTCCTCTCTCACACATCTTCAAAGTCTCTTCACTCCCTTCCACCACCACCCCAAGCTGTTACCAAATTCCTCAGATTTAAGAACGTCCCTTGCTGGACAAGAGCAGTTATACACTTATTTAGCCCAGCAAGCATGTGTATGTACACACACAGCACAAGTATGGTGCATGCATATACACAGAATATGGACACACACATGTACACACCCTTACAAGGATCCATACAAGACCATTCAAAGAACACGTAACTGCCATAGAAGAACCATTTTTCCTTATTCAAATAATAAATTTTTCTCTTCACATTAACTCAGGGGTCCTCAAACTACGGCCCGCGGGCCACATGTGGCCTGCCGAGGACATTTATCCGGCCCGCCGGGTGCTGCTGCCTGTCCTGCTTAGCAGCCGACTCGTCCTGGGCCCGCAGTGCGCATAGGAATTTGTTCATTTTTTTTTTTAAACTATAGTCCGGCCCTCCAACGGTCTGAGGGACAGTGAACTGGCCCCCTGTTTAAAAAGTTTGAGGACCCCTGCATAACTTATTCACATTTTTTACTTAAACAATGAGCACACTGCCTGACAATGTAGTAGGGTCTCAGAAATATGAAATGGGTAAGTGATGACAGTTTCTATGCTTATCTTTGGTTGCCAATAGATACACAACTAAATATGGACACATATTTGGACACAACACACATTTGGACACAACTGTGATAACTATCTCCTTCTAGATGTTTGATATTTCTCTTCTCTTTTTGAATGCTCTTGGTTTTTTGCTGGATTTGGAGGTTAGGTTTTGCTTTTTAATTTTATTCTGGTACTTTTATAGTACCTTTATTTTATTCTTTAATCTATTTTGGAATTTATTTTTGTATGCAGCAAGAAATGGATAGTAAGTTGTACCAACCTTTGAATAGTTTTCCTGTTCCCCCATTGAATGCCATCTTCATTTTTTATAAAATTCCCACATATACATGGATCTGTTCCTTGACACCATTGGTCTACTTGACTATTTCTGCCAAACCACACCTTTTTAAAAATATATATATTTTATTGATTTTTTACAGAGAGGAAAGGAGAGGGATAGAGAGTTAGAAACATCAATCAGCTGCCTCCTGCACACCCCCTATTGGGGATGTGCCCGAAACCAAGGTACATGTCCTTGACCGGAATCAAACCTGGGATCCTTCAGTCCGCAGGCCGACGCTCTGTCCACTGAGCCAAACTGGTCAGGGCCAAACCACACCTTTAATGACTATAGTTTTGCAGTGTACTCGTTATTCTTTGGCTAAAATTGGCTTGGCTATTCTTAAACATAGCCCAGAAGAACTTTAGAACCAAGCCTGTCAATTTCCATAAAATTTCTTTGGGCCTGTATCACTTTTATAGATCCATTTGAACAGATTTGACATTTTGCAATACTGAATCATTCCACCCAGGAACATGCTAATTATTCCATTTATTCAGGTCTTCTTTTACATTCCATTGTTAAGATTTATAGCTTTTTCATTTAAATGTTTTTCATTATGTTTATCTGAGAGTATATTTTTAATTGTTGTTGTAAATCCACTTTTCCCATTATTTTTACAGAGTTATAGGAGAACCTTAAGTTTAAATTATGTTAATCTTATACCTTACTGGATATACTCATTTAATTTGATCTTAATTGTTTTCCAGTTGAATTTCTTGAATTGTCTAGGTAGGCAGTCATATTGTCTGCAAGAAATCTATTTTAATATCTTCCTTTCCAATATCTGCATACAGCATATATCTTTTCTTATCTTATTACTCTAGTAGAGTGTTTAGTGGTAGCAATAATGACAGGTCAGAAGGGATAAAAAGGACATTCTTGCCTTGTTCACAACTTATGGAAATTCTTCTCATATTTCGCCAGCTGCTTTTTTATTTCTTTTAAAATGGAATATTCTGTTTTGTGTATCTTGCTATACATACACAAAACCATTTTTTGGATGTCAATAAAACTTTGATCAAAATACTCAAATTGGCTGTTCAGTGTAGAACACCAACTGAGCTATGTTGGCCTACATGCTCCTGGTGTGTGTAATTTGGAAATAGAGGACAGGGTGGCTGAATGTCTCCCCGGGACTCCTTTCTCCCCTCTGACATGTAAAGATATTGTGATGAGATGAACAAAAGATTATGAGTCAGAGGTTTGAGTCCTTACTCTATCATTTACTAACTGTTGACCTAGGACAGCTATCCAACCTCTCTGAATTTCATTTTCTCATCTATCAGATGGAAACAAGGATATCGGATTTGTTGTGTCTATCTAATGCAGTGGTTCTCAACCTTTCTAATGCTGCGACCCTTTAATACAGTTCCTCATGTTGTGGTGACCCCCAACCATAAAATTATTTTCGTTGCTACTTCATAACTGTAATTTTGCTACTGTTAATGAATCATAATGTAAATATCTGTCTTTTCTGATGGTCTTAGGCTCTACAGCAGCGGTTCTCAACCTGTGGGTATTATAGTTATGAAGTAGCAACAAAAATAATTTTATGGTTGGGGGTCACCACAACATGAGGAACTGTATTAAAAGGGTCACGGCATTAGAAAGGTTGAGAACCACTGAAATGGCTATGATAGGAATGACAATATAACTGTTGCTAGGGTAACAACCATTGCTATGGTAGTCAGCACTTTTAATAAATATTGACAAAGGAATTAAGGGACCACTACAGAGTCCAGAATGGAGCCTGGGGCTGCTCTGACCACTCTGCTGGCCCCTGAGGCAGCACGGGACCAAGGAGGCTTGGGCCTCCCATGAGCTATCTGTGACTGGATGATTTATGTTTACTCCTTGCTGCCAGGACTTGGTCCCAGTAGGACCCACATGCCTCTCTCTGGAATGCCAGCCAGGAGACTTGCTTTATCTGCTGTATAGATATTTGTGCCAGCTTGGCCTAGCATAGACTGTAGGCCTTTGGGCCAGAAGGCCAGGCCCCTCTTGGTACTCTTCATTCCAGGGATCCCCCTGCCCCAGGCTGGTTGTGGCCAGCAGGGAAGAACAGCTGAACTCTGCCATCACAATGTACCTGCTTTGTGACTGGTGGGAGGGAAGAGGTACCTTGGGGCATCTGGGGACAGTAGGCATGAAAAAACTTCAAACTGAGAGCACATGGAATAGTGTGTGCTAATGCCTGGAGTAAGATCCATGCTACAACACGTAATGGAAATACGCTGAGATTTGTAGAAAATCTGGATCCTGCTATTCCCTCACTGTGGGACCTTGAGACTTTCCTCCTCATCTGTCACATAGAATTAAAGAGGCTGTTGTAGTATCAGGTGAAATCATATGGATGTGCTTTGTCAGCTGTAAAGCACAGTACACATTATAAGGTGGTCCTGAGTCTGGCCCTTAGGTACTTGGTCACAAGTGTGACCATTGCACAGATGTGTGTGCAAGACGAACCCTAGAACTTGCCTCTCTGCCTCTGTGTGTCAAGGGTAGAAAACCAAAGTGAAAGAGTTAGGGGATTGGGAAGGTGATCACAGGAATGGAGGATGAGGCCCAATGATTACCATCTGAGCCTGTGACCCTTCGCCACTTTTCCCATTCATTTTTTCACTTAGTGTCACCCCAGATCTCTCCCTGCAGCAGGATGCAAAAGGACAGAACTGCCTAGAGCCTTCCTGACAAATTCCTGCCGTATTGCTATCAACTTGGCCTCCTCTTCCAGAAAAAGAAATCCAATGTTTGGGGTCTGGCTTTTTAGCTCTTACCTACTTTCTTCTCCCCCAACCTCACAGAAACTCAAGGAATTTCTCTGACTCATGGAAGGAGAACTGGGGTGCAGAGTTGGAGGATTAGACTGGTGGGAGATGGTTTGCGCTCACAGGGCAGGTATCTGTTCTGGGCTGGTCAATGCTGAGGGGAATGACAATTATGGAGCAGCCTTTCATGATGGATTCTTTAGGCACATGCTGTTCCCTTGCAGCAAACCAAATCAAACGAGGTGGGTATAATCAACATGTTTTATTATTATTATTATTATTATTATTATTATTATTATTATTGATTTCAGAGAGGAAGGAAGAGGGTGAGAGATAGAAACATCAATGATGAGAGAGAATGATTGATTGGCTAACTCCTGCATGCCCCCTACTGGGGATCGAGCTGTTAACCCGGGCATATGCCCTTGACCAGAATCAAACCGGGGACCCTTCAGTCCACAGGCTGACACTCTATCCACTGAGCCAAACCAGCTAAGGCTAGTTGGGCTTTTGATTCCATTTGCACATGGACGCAAGTGGAGCTTGGGTGAATGGAGCACGTATTCCTGGAGGAGACATGGGTTTGTGTAATTCTAGGGGTTGGGGGAGGGTTTGACATTACAAGCAAGGTTGCCAAAGGCCACTGAGGACTATGGAGAAACCAATCAGAGCAAGTCACTAAGTACTCCTTCCCTGGCTCATCTGCTCCCTGGAATATATGAGCCCACCCTCCCACCCATGATGTCTACATGACATGGAACATCCACCCCAAATGCTAGGCGACTAGAGCAGACTACTGTTACATTCTAAAAGGCAGGAAATTATGACAAAGAGATATGAATAGTAGCCTCTGTATAATGGAACTGTAGGTGACTTTTTCCCATTCTTCATTACACTCTCATCAACTAATGTTTAATGGGGCCTTATGTGTGTATTTTCCAACTTTTCGATGCCGAGTGTGTGTTATTTGGAAAGCCAAAAAAATAAAATGAAACAAAAGCAAGACTCCCTGTGGACCTGGCTGGTTTCATCAGCCCTCTGGGAAGGGGCATTCAGGCTCTGGCTGTACTAACTGTCCAGCCTTCCACCTGCATTTCTCTTCCCTTCCCACAGGCTTAGGGAAATCTCCTTAACTGCCTTGTGGGAGCCCAGGCATTCTCCCACCAACCAGCGAGGAGCCTTTGGTCCAGGAAGAGATGTGCCCTTGGGAAAGAAACACCAGCACCAAGACGAAGGAGGAGCAAGGAGATGGCCTAGTTGTGCAGCTCGAGGTCCCGGCTATCACTTCAGGTACCTTCCCCGGTGTCGTTTCCATCTATGGGAACATGTTTAAGGCAGTTTTCCTGCCAATACGTTTTGTAAAAGGCGCAGAGAGAACGTAAGAGCCATGGTCCCCTTGGGAGCAGCATTCAGAAGGGCCTCTAGATGGTGAGGGAAAGGACCCAGCCAGAAGAAGGACCCACTTGACTCACTTCTCGGACTTCCTGAGGTCGAACCTGGAGTGCAGGGCTGGGGTTCCCTATTTTTCTCCCTCCTTTCTGAAGTGTCGGCGTCCTCCAGCCCTCGGTCGGGGGTTGGGGGCGGGGGGATGGTGGGGGGACACACCTGAGGCTCCAACACACCTCGCCCAGAGCAAAGCCTTCCAAGGTTTAGCTGCAAAACATGGCCCGGACTTACCCTCCTCCAACCAGCAGAGGGCGCGCGCCACTTGCAAGAAGGCGGGTACACAAGCCCTGGCTGGAAGTGGCCGGGCGAGGAAGGCAGAGGGGTCCCTCCTGAAAATGAGGCGGCAGATCCAGAGAGAACGACGGAGATGTGTGGGCAGGGCGGGGCTTGTGAATGAGGGTGAGAGAGAAGGTCTGAGTGAGGGTTAGAAGTGGATGAAATGGGAGAGACTAAGGAAAGGTTGAGTTTGTGTTGTGTGGAGATGAGGTGAAGTAGGATGGAGGTTAGGATGAGATGAGAGGCAGGTGAAGGATGGGTGAGATAGGAAACGGTGAGATGACCATGTGTGTTGGGATGAAATTGGGATAAAGGGTGAAGGTGTGGGTGGAAGGCAGGGTGAGGCAGACTGAGGTCGGCTGCAAGGTGAGTGTGTGTGTGTGTGTGTGTGTGTGTGTGTGTGGTGGGGGGGGGGTGTCTGGAACATGGCACTTCCCTCTTGGCTGGGCCCATCACCATGGGCTCCTCCCTCCCCTCCAATAGCAAGCACCCCAGCCTCTTTGCCCTCACTCTCTCCAGCTCTTCTGTGGCAGGCCTTTCTGCTCAGGCCTACGCTGAGCATCCCACTTCTTTTCTCCCTGAAACAAGGTTCTGGTGAAGCAAGGAATCGAGAGAGGAGGCAGCAGGGAACTTGGGAGCTTTAATGGGTCTGGAAGGGAATAGAAACACAACAGGCCTGTCCAGCGGAGAGAATAGAGGTGGGAGGAAGGGGCCCCAAAGCACCTAGATAAGTCATGGGGGCAGTGGCCCTGACCAAGCCTGCTGAAGTGCCCAGGAGAAGGTGGACTGTGAGAGGCCTCCACCATACTGGGGTAGGGGTAGCTCCATGGGGAAGATAAAAAATGAGAAAAGATTTGGAATTCAAAAGAGAGGGGTCATAATGGAGGGGGCTTCCAAGAGCCAGGCCTAAGCACAGGTGGAGGGAAGGAAACGACAGGGAAAGCCAGAAAACCTCCCTTCAGGGATCTGAGGTCTAGAAGAAGATGGAAGTTAGAGGAAGTTGGGGGACACAGTCACCCTCCCCTAGGAGTTGGGAGGTGGGGTGAGGGGAATCAACTGTTAAAGGAAGATTGAGACGGTTTCAGATCCCTTCCCCCGGGGCTGAGTGCGGCGAATGGAGTTAAATCTGAAGTCAAAGGAACGGTGGGGAGGCGTGGGGACTCCTCCCCAGGACGTAGATGGGATTGAGCGCGGGTCTGGGCGTCTGGGAGAGGCCTCGCGCCACCCCGCCGCTTGTCTAGTGGTAATGGCCCCCCAAGTGCGAGGCGGCGGCTACGGCGCCGAAGGGCCCGGGCGGGGGCTGCAAACCCGGGCTGGGGTAGAGCGCAGCGGTGGCGGCGGCGGTGGCGGCGGGGCCCGGGCCCGGCCAGTAGGAGAAGCCGGTGGGCGCGACGCCGGCAGAGGCGGCCATGAGGTTGAGTTTGGAGAGGCCGGGGAAGGGCAGCGGGGCCAGGCCGGCCGGCAGCTTGTAGAGTGCGCCATCCTGGGCTGCGGCAGCCGCTGCAGCGGCGGCGGCGGCGGCCTGGGCGTGCGTCGGGGGCGGCTGGCAGGCCTGCGCCAAGCCCTGGAAATCGAAGCGGTAAGCATAGCGCTTGCCGTGCACCTTGCTCATGATGTTCTTGTCGTAGTAGTAGCGCAGCGCGCGGCTCAATTTGTCGTAGTTCATGTTGGGCTTGCTCTTGCGCTCGCCCCAGCGTCGCGCCACCTCGTCTGGGTCCGTGAGCTTGAACTCGCCGTGGCCACCCTCCCACGCGATGCAGCCTGCGTTGGCACGGTCCGCCAGCAGCTCCAGCAGAAACTGCCATAGCTGGATCTGCCCACTGCCTGCGGGGAGGGGGTCGTCAGCCACAGGCGGGATGGGGGGCTGAAGGTGGGGAGAGGGGTGAGAAGAGACGGGAGACCGACCCAGCTGGAGCGGCTGGCCAGGGAGGGGCTGATCAGCAAAGCTGTCCTAGTCGTGACCGCGCTTTTCCACAATGGAAACACAACCCCCACTTAGGAGGACGAAGCCCCGCCAGCGCCTGGCTTTTTGAGAACTGGGAGCAAGGGTGAAGCATCACTTCCTCTGCATGGAGGCAGCCATGCAGCAAGACAGTGGGCTCCCTAAGGTGAGCAAGGACAGGATATCAGCCCCTGTGGCCACTTGGGCCAGAGTCCTAATTGGAGCAGAGCCTGCACAACCACCAGAGGGTAGCCTGCCCAGGTGTTTAAAATGCCACATCCCAGCTGGACCACATTCCGAGAGCCAGAGAGAGGAGACAACCGTGCAACAGGACCACCCGGGCCACTGGACAACGCCCAGCCCCAGCCCCTAAAGGCACACAGTCGTTCCACTGGTCGCCTGAGGTGGGGAAGAGGTGGGAGCTGGTTTCTTTGCTGAACCACTCAGACAGGAATGGGGACAGGGGCCCCCTAGGCATGAGAGAAGGGGCAGCCTCTGAAGGCTCTCGCCCCCTCTTCCCCTACTCCTCCCACGGTCTGTTGCGCAGAACGCAGCGCTGGCGCTGAATAGGCTGGGCCTCTTTTTCGGAACAGGCGGGATTCCTGGCCTGCAAAGTTGCCATACTTCCCCGGGGAGATGCACAGCTCTGAGGAGAGGGGCTGAGACTGGGAAACCGCCGCACTTAGCTCCCTGCCTTCTCCCATCTTTGGTTCGCCTCCAGGCTCTTCTGCCCTCTCCCTATTCTGGGGTTGTTGGGAGCGACAAGGAGGTTTCCCCCCAGACATTAGTGTGAGGAGAGTCAAATGCCCAGAACTCCCACTCCCCTGTCTTGGAGCCTCAATCAGACAAGCGGAGACAAATCTTGATATACACCCACCCCACCCCCTTTTAGAATAAAATGGATTTTCCTCAGAGTCTGATTTCATCCTACCGAGCCTGGGGAACCTCTCTTTCTTTTTCAATGACTCACTCAGAACCCAGACGCTGCCCCCCATAATTTTAACCCCAATCCCTCCACAAAAGTCCAGAGAGGAGCGGCCTGGCTCCAGGTAGGGAGCGTTGGGTTTTAGGTCAGAAACAAAGGAGGGTTTGGGTAAAAATGTGCAGCTGGTACAGATGCAAAGCACCATCAGAGGCCTAGAAACACATTCCTGATGGAAGTCCTGTTCCTTTTTGAATAAAACTGTTGCCAGCCTTGTTTTTATGATTACTGTAACCATGAAATTTAGGGTACCGACTGGATGGGGAGCTGTAGGGAGGCTTTGCCTGGAAGGCCAGTCAAGTCCCACCAGCAAGGCAAAGCAGAAGGTAATGCAGCCACCCTCCGAGAGCTGGCCTTGAACATAGGAATCCACAGCAATGACCCAGGGGACTTGGCGGGAAAAGCCTGGCCGCTACCGGTCCGTGAGTCAGGTAGGCGCTGGCCCAAGTGCTAATGGTGCTAGTGGTGCTAGTGGTCAGGGAGTAAACCTTCCGGTCTCTTTGCCCAGTGGTGCCGGGGCCTTGTGCTCCTGTTGCTAGCAAGGAAAGGATGCTAAGCGCCTCAGCCCTGTCCCAAAAGAGTGAGTGGGGGCCAGGATTCTCTCCCTCAGCCCTTGCCTGCAAGTCCAGCGCTGAGACTTAGAAGATGCAGGAGCTCAGGCCAAGTGAATGCCCCCCCTCCATCCTTCCCACAATTATGCCTGGACCCTCAGATTCCTGGAGCCCTGCAGTGCACATCCCTTCCACCCTCTGTTCTGGTAGCGGTGGCGCCTGTCCTTTTCTTGGGTGGATGCCCTGGTTCCCGTCCTCTGACTTCGCCCCCGCCTACCCAGTCCACCAGCCAGCTCACCTTTTTGTACTGCAGGGCTCAGCGGCCCCCACCCCGGGCTCTTCCCCTCCTTGAAGAGACCTTCTCCGACCGGATCTGTGGCAGCAGAAGAAAACAGTCAGAGGGACCTAGGCGGAGGTTGTGGGCTTGACCCAAAGGGCCTGGGGCCAAGGCTCCAGAAGGGGTGCCTTGGTTCCCGGCGTGAGGCTGGGGGTCCAAGCTGCCCGGCTCCTCCTCCCGGAGCCTGGCCCCGGGCGCGCGCCGCGCTGAGCCCCTCCATAACGCCCAAGTCAGGAAACGCGTCCAGGAAAAAGGAAATCCGCTTTCCGAACGGGTCGGCGGGAGCCTTATAAAGCGGAGCCGGGACTGCGCCTGTCGAGCCGGAGCGCGGGGAGCCCATCGGAGAGAAGAGGAGGGCGGAAGGCTGGGCCGGTGGGAACACTGGGAGCACGGAGGTGAGGAGCCACGAGGGTGCAGGGGCGGCGCCCGGCGGACTGCAACCTCCCAGAGCTGCACGCGCACCGAGTCCCCACCACATCGAAGACCGCTGTTCCCCCTCCAGGCTCTTTCAGCCCCCGAGCTGGCGCCCTCGGCCTCCCAGTCTCCCAATCTGCTCACTTCGAGTCTTCTAGACCTCACATGAAAGCCCCAAAGCTCTCCATCTGTCTTTACCGTCCTCCAATGCCCTAGATTGCTCAGTCCTTCCAACGATCCGAATCTCTGGACTGCGCCCCTTCCCTTGGACCCCAACAATCCATTTCCCACGCCCCAGATTAGACTTCCAGCCCTGGGTCCCGGTGCCTCCAGCCCCCAGCTGGTCCCTGGTACCTGGCAGGTACATGTTGATCAGCAGGGGCTGGGAGGCGCCGCTCTGTCTCATCGCCGCCCGAGGCTGGGTGGTGGGAGGTTGTGGGGGGGGGGTGAAAGAGGGGGGACGCGTCAAGCTTTGCGCTCTGGGGTACTGATCCCCGCCCGATGCGATCGCGGGTACTTGGGAGATGAAGACAGCGCCAGGTCCGGCAGGGCCTGGCGGGAGGGGGCTGGCCGGGCGAGGCGGGGATGGAGGGGGTCCTGGAGCCACGCTCCCAGCTACCAGGCAGCTTGGAACCCTCCGGCCCCCGGCGCGGGCAGGGGCCGCAATTTCCGTTTTAATTAAAGCGCTGTCGCCTCGGCCCCGGGACCCCGCCCCCGCCCCTCTTATCGCCCCATCGCAATAAAGTCTCCAACACGCCGTGCTGCAGCCAAGCGCACCCGGCAGCCCCCCGCGCCCCGCAGCCCGGAGACGCGCGGGGGATGGGCCTGGGCCTCGCGCTCTGACAGAGGTCAGAAGCGCGTTTCTTTTCCGCCTCCCTGACTCTTAGCAAACATCGGTGGGGTGGAGTACGCGGCCCCATCTCGGACCTTCAGGGCCACAGTTTCTGCTACCCGACCATTCCCGCCCCCCTCACCGCTTCACTCTCCTCCCCTTTCCTCCTCCCACCCCCACCCGGGTTCCCGTCTCCAGGCTGCGTTATCTGCATCTTCACTTTTAAATTTCCGCTTCCCTCCCTCTCTCCTGTCGCTGCGCTCCCGGGCCGGGCAGCCGTAGCTCCCTTTATCTCCGAACCCCTCCTCCCCAAGCTTTCTCCCTCCTCCTCCTCTCCTACTCTCTGCTCTTCCCTGGAGACCCGATCTCCTCCCTGTCTGCCTTTCCAGGGCTCCCAGGCCTCTGGGCCAGCGCTGGGCGTCTTCCCCACAACTGCTAGTGGGTTGCCCCTCCCCGCTTTCTGGGTCTCTTCTTCCGTTTAGTCTCTCCTACTCCCATCTCTCCTCCTGCCTCCACTCTTTCTCTCCCTCCTGTCTCTCTCCCCCTTTTCTCATTCATTTGTTCCCCATTAATTTGTGGCATACAGTATGCTCATGAACCCCCTTCCACTTCCACCACAATGACCGCCCTCCCAGCCTTCCCATTCCGTGTTATCCCAGCCTACATCCACCCTCACAACTACTGCCGTCCTGGTTATCCCTAAATCAGTTGGGAATTGGCACCTTGCTCTTACAAGAGTAAAGGGGCTAAAACAGGGTTGTGTACTGTACAAGGCCCCCAACTCAGGGGGAGTGGAGGCTGAAATCCACTCTGGAAAAGATGCTGATTGTGTATTAGTCAAGCTGATGTGGTTCCCAGGTGGCTTGGAGGCTCTGGGCACCTAACTCTGGATAGGCTCCCAAGGAGGGGTGCTGGCTAAAGGTTCTGGGCCAGGAGCCACTTGCAGCCATGAATAGTCTGGTGGCTACAGTTGGAATTGGTACTCTTTAGGCCTTTTTCTCCCACTACTTGAGCTCAGGAGGTGATGAGGCCTGGAACTCCAAGGCACATGGATTAGAATGGGCAAGTTTTCTGTAGGATCCTGGTTCTGGGGTGCCTGACTGAGAATGGCTGGAAAGTCTAACGTGGTGGGTTCTTGCTGTCACTGCCAGAGTGTTTGTCTTTACTGATAGAGGGTGTAAAAATCCAAAGGAGCCATGGAGGAGTATGGGGGTCAAAGACTAGGGGGAAATGGGGGGTCCCAGGACCCCAGAGGATCCTAGAGGGACAAGGATGGGGGCTTCAGTATAGGGATGTGGAATCTGGTGGGAGCAAAGATGAGAGGTTGGGATGCTCTTTGAGGACCAAACTCAGGGCTTCACAGGAGCAAAGGGCCTTGAGGGTACAGCCTAAGGTCCAATCCTCCCCCTTCTCCTTCCCCCCGCTCCTCCTCCTTTGGATAATCCTCACTGGAGGATATTTTTCCATTGCTTTTTTAGAGAGAGTGGAAGGGGGGGCAGAGACACAGAGAGAGAAACATCAATGTGAGAGAGACACATCATTTGGTTGCCTCCCGAATGCACCATGACCAGGGCCACCAGGATGGGGATAGAGCCTGCAGCTGAGTATGTGCCCTTGACTGGAATCAAACACCCTCCCCCTTCAGTCCGAGGGTTGATGCTCCATCCCGAGCCAAACCGCCTGGGGCACAATCCTTCTTCTTCCTGTTTTCTTATCACTTTCCCAGATAGAAAATAAGGAGCAGGTGATCAGAGCTGGGAGACACCAAGGTTCAGTGTCACTTAATGCTCTCATCTGAGAGGCTTCCCAGAGTGAGCAGTCTATCCAGACATCCCAACTCTGAACTGGTGATGGATCAACATCCCAGGTTCTAAGCCCTTGCCTCACTGAGGACTCAGGTGTTAAAAGGGTGGGTGGGATGCAGGAAGAATTTGTGCTTGTGCGGGTGTGGGATGAGGGGTAAGTGGGAGGGTAGAGGGTGGGCAGGTGTGGGGGGGTGGCAGATGAGAGTTGTCCTTTAACCCCATCTGGATCTTGGCTGCACCAGTAAGGAATTGTCCTCCTCTACCCACTTTGGCCTTTGGCTGAGTGCAGCCAATGAGCAAGTTCCACGCAGGGTGCAGGTCCCACAGGGTTCTGCAAACCATCAGTCTGCCTGCAATGGGCCTCTGCAGCCCCCACACCTTTGTTGTCAGTGTGGGGAGCAGAGTCCGACCCCCAGGTCTGGGAGAACTTGCTACAAATATTAGCTTCCCCAACTCCCTTGTTGTACAGGTGAGGACACTGATACTTAGAGACAGATAGTGCCCTGTTCAGGGCCACACTGCCAGTTTCTGAAGCCATCTTGCTCTTTCCAGCAGCCACAGGCATTCCCAGAGAGAGAGCAGTTCAGCTGATGGTAGAGACCAGATCTCCCTTTGCCCATTGTCTGCTTCCCAAAACAGGGAGTAGGAAGATGGGCTGCTGGGCTCTGAGGCCAGTTTGTCTGGGTTCAACTCTGGGTCTCATTTCCTAGTGTGACTTTTGGAAAAGTTACATAACCTCTCCACCTTAGTCTCTTCATCTGTAAAATGGGGATTATAGTACCTATTACATAGGATTATAAGGCTTATACAACACATGCTGACTGCTCAGACAAGGCTCTCTTTAATCATTTAGCTATTGTTACTGCTACTATCCCCCAAAGAGACAGTTATAAGCCTGTGTGACTAGGCAGGAACCCCAGGCTCCTTTGGGGCCCAGAAAGGTTTGGAGATTTTCTGAGGCCTGAGGCTTTAAGCAACAGCTCAGGTCAGCCTCCACTTAGCATGGATTGGGGTCAAGAGCCCTTGCTCAAGTCACCAATTAAGTGCGTAGCCTCACTGAGGTTTCTCCCTCTCAGAGGAGCTCCAGTTTCTTCATTGGTGAAATGGATGAAGCACAGAGTGTGTTAGGAGAATCATCTGCAATAGACCCACCTAGAACTCTGTCCCTTGGTTTCTGGGCCTAACTCTGGGATCCATGGGGGGACAGGGGAAGGAAAGGAGGCTCTTAATTGACTTCCTCAGTGCTTTTCCATAACACCACAAGCATTTTCAGGGGGTTCTCATTGAATCCTCCAAATATCCCTGTGACACAGATAAGGCAGGGATCACTAGTCCCATTTTACAAAAGAGGGAATCAAAGTTCAGGGGTGGTATGTGATTGGGTCTGACTTCTGGTGTTCTGACTTCTAGTTCAGGGCTCTTCCCCCAGGGAGCAGATGCCTGACTTTGCACAGCTGGACCCGTGGAGACTGCCAGGTTCCAGTCTGACTGTTTTTCAACATCACCCTGCCTCCCCTCAGCTGGCGCAATGATCTGAGCCACCCCTCTGCATTGAGAAGCCCACTAGGGGCTGGAAAACACAAGCATTCCTGAGGGAGGGACATAATGAGAGGAGTCCCCAGAGCCTTGGAGGCCCTGCCTATGTGGGACTAAGGGTGTTGTTACCTGGACAAAAGAGGAAACTAGGAAGAAACTACATTGGTGGCAGAGGCTCTGGTGGCTGCTGCCACACTCAGTCCTGCCTTGTCTGTGGGCTTCTGCTGCCTGCTCCATAACCCAGGCTCACTGTAGTCAGTGACTGAGGGGTTGCCTCTCCAGCTCACCAGTTCTCCTAAGAGCAGGAAGGAAGAGAAAGAATGAAGAGTGAGTTGTTTGGAACAGTAGAGAGGAGGGGTATGAAAATGCTTGAGTTCAAACAATGTGAGGGATCGTTATTATTCAGACAAAGGGTCTGGAAGCTCTGCTCAGAGAGAGGAAGTCTCCCCCTTAGAAGGTCCTGGTAGCCAGTGAAACTTCCCACTAATTCCTCCTCTCACACTCTTGCTCTTCTGTAAGGCAGAGATTTTATAAGGCTGGGAAGAGGATGCAGGCTTCTCTAGCCAAAAAGGGAGGTAGGTGACAATAAAGACTGGAAATGCCTTAGGGGTTAAAGAAGAACCCAACAGAGCTCCTGCACAGGGGTCCTGCCCTGCATGATGGTGCCTGGCCCAGGACTGAAATGCAGCATTAAACCCTGCTGTGGAGCTGTGTGCACTCCAACCAGGAGATAGCAACAGTGCCATTTGGCCACAGTGCCCATCCCAAGCTGATGGGCCTTTACCAAGGAGTGGTGTGGGACTAGTTGTAGTTAACAGGATACTCAAGGCTCTTACCAGCAGTTTCCTCTCAGCCCTATGAGTCTAGCCACACACATCTCAATTCAGTTATGCTCCATAATCAAGGGTCCTGGAGCCCGAAAGGAGAGTCAGGTTGGCAGGGAAGGACCCTCAGAAAGATGAGGATAGAAATCACAAAGCAAGACACCAAAAAAAAGAGGCAAGAGGGCAGGCAGGTTCAGGAGGCTTTATTGAGGGTCCTCAGGAGAGGTGTTGGGGCCATAGTGCCTATTGCTGTACTCTTTGAATGGACTGCAGCTGCCCAGTATGGACCTGTGTGCTGAATTCACTATAGGTATGGAACTCCCTGCCATGCTGGGTCTGTTCCAATACATACTGGTAACCCTGGTAGCCTGGGTACTGGTAGGCCACCCACCTAGACCAGTGAGGGCAAAGGGTGGTAAGTAGGCTCTGCCCCTGCCCCATCAATGTCCTCCATTAGTAGTAGTCCTCCTTTCACAGTTCCCAACCCCCAGGTCCAATACCACTGCTTCAGTTTTTCCTACATAGATCTCTTTCTGCCCTGCTCACTGCTCCACATCTTCCTATCACCTTCCTGACCATGTCTCCTATTCCCGCCCACCATTGCCTCCTCATTCAAGTTTTTAATATTTTCCCCTATCCCTATATTGTTCACCTGACTCCTATGACCTGCCCCCTCCCTCCCAGACAATCTCCATCTCAATTTCTTCCGCTTCCCCTCTCTTCCCTCTGTCCTCCAGTCTTCAACATCTCTCTTACTATGTCTTTTAGCATGCCCATTACCTTTCCTCACTCTCCTCCCTGGTCCCATTGCCTTCCTGTTCTTCTCATCTCCCTTATTCCAGTCCCAGGACTCAAGCTTCAGAGCTGACTTTAAGGGAACCCACATCCTTACTGGCCCAACCCATGGAGGACAGGGATGGGTAGTCATCACTGTGTTCAAACTTGCAATCCTGGAAGTTGTGCCCCTCAAATAGTGTCATGCAGCTGTCACTGTGGTTCTCAGGCACAGAAAGGTAGAGGTCAGCCCTCCAAAGAGGTGTTAATGGGTACATTCTCAGCACCACCACCCCCCCCACACACACACACACTCCACTGCCAACACAGGTTGTGCAGATAATTAGGCTCCACAAACACTCCTGGCAGTTATTCCATTAGCTTCCTAGCAGCCTGAAAAGCTGTGGTGCTCAGAGATTCCCAGTCTGTTCTCTTCCATGGCTTTGGATTGAGGTGGTGAGACTGGAGGGGGTGTCCCAGAGACCTTTCCAGGTCAGTGGTAGAAAGCATCTTGTGACATTGACCTGTTTTTCACGAGGAAAAATAGAAGTCTTGAGAGAAGTCTGGTCCATTAATGAAGACAGTTTCCTTAAGGGCCTCATTGACTAACCCAATCCCCTGCCCAGAATCCTGGGCAGCCCAACTAATGGGTTGGATGGCAGAGTCAGAACAGATAAGCCAGGACATCAGTGTTGGTTTGGTCTGGGCTTCCATAGTCCCAGGTTCTTCCCTCTGAAAGGCTCCTTGGTCTCCTGGAATGGAGAAGCTTGGCAAAGTCTGCACCTGCTCTCTGCCCTCCACCTCCCAGTCCCTAGCCTCACCAGTAGGGTACCTAAGTCAGCACAAATAGGAAGAGAAATCCTCCCCTTTAGTATATTTAATTTATTACCAACCCTTTCACCACAACACACACACACACACACACACACACACACACACACACTCACACACTGACCTGGGTTGAGTTCCAAATCTCATCTGATCCCCATTTCCACACTAATAGCAGCCACCCAGACCTCACAGGGCTGCGTGATGACAGAGGCACTCTCTCACTCTTGCCCACAACTGGATGTGAGAAACCCCATGCGTCTCAAGACAGGCATGGACTCGGCGCTGTCTGTGGTGCTGATTTTCAGCGTCTGGCTTAGGCCCACAATCCAAACTTAAAGACAGCCCTTTAGTTCCGGGAAGTAATGCCACTACCACCCATCTAAGAGAGATGTGTTTACACACCCCCAGTGAGTGATTGTCCTTTTGGAGGCAGCATGGTGGGACGAGGGCCTGGATCCAGGAGCTAGGAGGCAGAAGAAGAGGGAGAGGGCCGTGCTCACCCGCAGAGCACAGACCGGAAAGAGAGCAGCTGGTCGCTGTGGTGGCCGCCACTGTTGTTCCAGGCGCTCCAGCGAGAATGGTCACCTTTCTCTAGAATGAATTGCTGTCCCTGGAAATTGGGGTACTCATAGGCCATCCTGGGGAAAGATAAGGGGAGCTGGGAAGCATCTGCCCAGCAGCACTATTTACTTCTCCTCCCCCTTGTTGCTGTGATTGAAAAGATTGAGAAACTGATCTTTTCCTCTAATCCCGGGCCCTTTCCCTGACGCATACACTGCATGACAAACGAGCTCCTCTCGGGCTAAAAACCCTGAACAGGGTTTGAGGGGTCCAGGCTTCCAGCTCAGTGCCCTTAGGGCAGACCGAATTTTCCAGTTTAAAAAGATCACCCAACCAACTGCTTCTATATCAAGAGTTTAGTTGTCTGCAAAAGTAGGTGTAGGAACCCTACTGCACCCCAACCTGCATAGCAACCTATGATAACAACAGTCAGCTCGCATGAGGGCCCCAGGCTCTAGGAGACCAAGGTGGAGCCAGTGGAAGAGAGATTTGGCTTCTTTTGTTAAAGGAAGCGCAGAGCCATCTAACTTTGTAGAGAAAAACTTTGGAGAGGAGATTAAACTGGGAACCTGTTTATTGTTCAAGCTGGCTCCATAGCTCCCCCGCGTCTGGAGCAAAGGTTACCTTTTCACTTTTATCCTTTTAGCTCCCACTCTGTCGTATGACTGGTCTTGAGGCAGCTGGGGATTTGGGGGAGGTCAGAGGGTTTCCTGTGTTGGTGGGTCTTTATCAGGCAGGGCTTACAGACTGGGGAACGGAGGGCTGAGAGATGATGTCTCAGGCTTAGAGCGTGGACTAGGGGAGCCCAGAGCCCCCCAGCCCAGCCCAGCCCAGCCATGTCTGTGCGATCACTCACACGCCGCATTCCACCCTGATGAGCGCACCCTTCGCAGGCCTCCGCACTCGCAGGTGTTCGCGCAGTCACTCAGCAGCAGACCGCGGCGGCCCTGGAGTCCTCCTCCTCTCAGAGTGTGAGGCAGGCGGACTCCTGCCGGCCTGGCGCAGGGGTGCAGCTCATGTCGCTGTGGTAAGAAGGACAGGACCAAGTGCCCAGCATCTCCCGAACCTCCTCCGGAGTCAGGCCCAGGCCCATCCAACCCGGGTTAAGGGTGAAGGCCCCGGGGTCTGGACCCGGGTTGCTAGTGGCTTTCCGTCATGTCGCCCTCCCCCGCCCTGAAAAGACCCTGCCCCAGACGGAATATTCACCAGGTGGGTGAGCACGGTACTGACGGAAATGGAGAGGCTGCGCAAGGGCCGGGCGTGCGGGGCTTTATATGCGGCCTCGCCCCGCTCCGCACGCCCTCTCCCGCTGGGCTGGGGAGAGCTGAGTCAGCGGGCAGGCTGCGGTCAGCTCTGCTGTCCTCTGGGGAGCCGATGCCTTTCCCACAGCAGCGGATCTGGCCCGGTCCTAGGGAATTACACTAGAAAGTGCGGAGGCACACGTCCCGCGCACCCTGCAACCAAGGGTGACTCAGCTTTTTCTTTCTGGGGGGCCAGAGCCAGGCAAGATGCACGCGACCTCGAGCAGAACACGCCCTCCCTGGCCCAGACCCTCGGGACTAGAGACCAGGCTATCCAGTGACCCGCTGAAACTGCGCATTTCTGAATGGAGGCACGAAAGTTCTTCCCAGGGTCTAAAGTCCACCTTTTCTTCAGCCCTAGGTCGAGGCCTCTCTTTTGGGCGACGCTAGGGTAGAGGTAGACAGGCTCCCCGAAAGCGACTTTCCTCACACCCTTCAGTCTTCTTTCCCCTGTGAGATCGCTCCATCGCAGCCTCTTTCCTCCCAAATAGAGTTCCCAGATCCGCGCTGTGTTCCTGGATTTTCTTGAGCTGAGGGGCAGAGAGGGGCGCAAGGCAGTGCTGAGCACAGGAAATTTGAACCGCCCAAGGGAGGGCTCAGATTTACAAAGCACCTAGAATAATAGTAACTAAGGAAGTGGCTAGAGTGGTTACCAGCCACCTGACAGCTCCGGGGACTGGGCCGGGGTCCCCTCGTTTCCCTGAGAGCCAGCAGCTGATCACTGATCGCCTAGTTCAGGCCAGGCACTCTGCTCAGAGCTTTACATGCGTGATCTCAGATAATTCTCACACCATATCCGAGAGGTAGGAGCTGTTCTTGCCCTGCACTTCTCAGAAGCAGCAGCTTAGGAAGGTCCTGCGGAATGTGGTGCAGGAGGTGTCCCAGCTGAGATGTGAACCTGAGTTTCTGTTTTGACTGAAGGTCCTAGGCCCTTGCCCCCAATCCCCGGCCAGTTGGGGTGAAGGAAGAGAGGGGAGAGTGGGAGAGAAAAGGAGGTGAAAGGCTTGGGGCCCCAAGGAAGACATTTCTTCCCAACTTGCAGCAGGATTTCTAATCACACAGCTGAATTCATTCCCACATCTGTGCCCTTGCATTTGCTGTTCCCCATTACCTCGAGTGTCTTAGTCACACAATCTTGGCATGGCTGACTTTCTTGGTATGGGTGACCCTGCTCCTGACATTTACTGTCCATCACATCACCCTGTTTTCTTTGTAACATTTGTCACTCTGTAAATTTATCTTTTTCATTTTTTGGTTTATGAGTGTTTATGGGTATGTTAAGTATCTTCTTTTAGACAAATGTAAGCTCCATTTAAGCAGGCTGTGTCAGTTTTGTTATTTGCAAACCTTAGCACCATGCTGGACACAAAGTAGGCGGTCAGTAAAACTTGAGTGAGTGAATAAGGTGGTTAGGTTGGGTCAAATGTCCAATGGGGATGGGGTGTAGAGGAAATTCTACAATGAGAGTGCAGGACTAAAGGTTTGCCCATCCTACCAAGTTCCCCATCCTGAAGTTCTGGGGTGCCAAGAATAGGTGCTGTGGACAGCCAAAGTCTCCCCTCCCCTGTGTCTCTCCTTTACTGGTGAGGAATTGCTCTTGAGGATCACAATGTATGTGAAGGTGAATGTCCTACAACATGGGGAATAAAGTCCAAGATAGGAGGGCTTAAGTCAGAGCAGGGACACCACAGCCAGGTTTGATTGGGGATGGGTCAGAACCATGCCCAGTCCCCTGACTCCCTGCCCTAGAGGAGGTTTGGAGAGACACAAATAGACCATAATTTCTCCAAAACCATAAGGGGGAAATACAAACTATCAAGGGAGGCAAGAACCAGTCCTGGACTCTGTGTCCTGGCCTTTCGCCTTGGCTTCCCAAGTCGGCACTATGGCAGCAGTGCTAGGTGAGGAACACAATTTTTCTTTCCCTCCCTTCTGCCTTTCTCCCCTAGCTCTATTGGAGAATTCTGGATTCAGCCACCAGGAGGCGCGGGCGGGCCGCTCTGGGAGGGAAGCTGAGGCCACCAGGCTGGTGGAAGAGGCAGCTGGTTGGGAGGCTGAGGTTGGGAGGGGCGGCGGGCGCCCGTTGTGAGTGCGTCAGGCTGTGCGTCCTCGCTGGTCCGTGACGTGGCCGGGGTGTTAGGTCCGAGGCCGCGGGGTGTCTGTCAGACTGGACGCTGTGTTTACAGGAGCTGTGGCCCAGGGTCTGGACATGCCCCTGAGGTTGGGGCTCCACCTGGGAGGGCTGTTTCCAGTCCAAGTGTTGGTCAGATCAGAAGACTGTATTCTGCAGGAGGGTGTGTGTGTGTGTGTGTGTGTGTGTGTGTGTTTTCAAAGGCTTGGGGGAAGTGCTGGTAGTAGTACAGCTGAGATCCAATTAGAATTATGAGTCCGGCTGAGATTTGGGGTGGGGACCCTGTGTGTGAGCAGGGCCACTGCTCCTCTTCTAGTCCTAAATTCCCATCTTGGCCTGTACCTCAGCTTCCACATCAGGAAAATGGTGTATAGGTACCACTGCCCCCACCCTACAGTCCATAGCTTTTCATTCTAGCTGTCTGCACATCCACCAAACACTGCCAATAGCTAGTTGCCCAGAAGACCTATAGACTTCTCTCAAGGTCTCTCCAGTCCCCCAGCCCCCTCCCTGATTCTGGACCTCAAAGTTGAGGGAGAAAGGAATTAACCACTGAGGGGAAGGAGCAAGAAAGGGGCTGTCAGGGGGCCCTGCCTGGTGTGCCAGAATGGGACTCTGGGTTTCTGTCCCTTTCCTGTACTATAGACCCCCTCCCAGCTTCCTTTCTTTGTCCATTAGGTTGGTCCAGCTCCAGTCCCCCAGTCTCCCTTCACCCAACCCCCTCCTAGCCCCCTCCCAACCCCCCAGCAGCTGGTCCTGTTTGTTTTCCCAGATCAGTTTTGCCCAGAGCTTCCTGAGGGTGGATGCACAGGTGGCTTTGTTTGCCAGCTCAGCACCCTCACTGCTACCTCCTCCACAGCCACAGCCTTGGCCTTTAGGTGTGGAGAGGGAGAGTTAGGAAGACAAAACAAACAAACAAAAAAAAGTGTCCCCACATCCACACCTCCAAGAGACCTCAAGATCTCACAGAGGTCTCATCACCTCAGAGAAACCATCCAGTTCTTCATCTCTTATAGGGACCAAAGTTCCACAGAGAAATCCTCAGGACCATTCCCCCTCTTATGATTCTACCCAAACACCCATCTCATAAGGCACCCTAAGATCTCACAGAGAAAGCCTTAGACCCAGTTCTGTTTCCTGTAGATCCCACTCATACCCCCATCCTATATGGGGACATGTAGATCCAACAAAGAAACCCTCAGACCCAATCCTGGCCACTTACCCAGGTCCCCATCCCAGTTAAAGGCCCTGAGAATCCCCAGAGAAGTGATGTCTCCTTCATATAGAGCCCCATCCCATAAAAGGCCCAACTTCTCAGTACTGTGGGGCAGCTGAGAAGTGCCTGGTGGCCCATGTTAACCTGCTCCCACCCTTACCTCTCATTTCACTGGGAAATCAGTCAGGGCTTTGGTGACTGAAGATGCAAATTCTGTGAATGGTGCCCTCTTGCACCCTTGTACCATCACCAGCCCCTCCTTTGCAGCTCTGCTCCTCCACTCCCTGCCCCCACCCCAGGTCTGGAGCCAGGAACAGGCAGATGAGCACTTTCCCTGGGGCTGTGAGGTCTGGTCTCCTGGGAGACAGAGATAACAGTGAGAGACCAGCTCAGCCCCAGCAGGGTCCAACAGCTGGGCCCCAAAGAGGTGGGTCTTGAGAGGGTGGGAGCCCCACCCACACAGATGCATTGTCTTATCCTGTTATAAACAGAGCCCCTCAGTAGGGATAGAGAGCTGGCCACTATCCAGGGAAATGGAAGGCAGCTTTTACCACTACGCACTCACCCAGACACAAAGGCACAGGCTGGCACTGGGTGACAGGGAGAGAGTGCATGCATACACACGTTCACACAGTATAGGCACATGGATGGGTCCCACATACACCACAGGTAAACATCCTAGCATTTAATAAACACCTCAAAGTCACACTCATTGATGGGCAGACATTGCTCACTCATTTCTCAAATATTTAATAAGCTGTACTATGTGCCAGGCACTGTGATGAGTGTTGGAGTGACATGTGAGTATGCACTTTCACATGCACATATCCCACTCCCGATCACCTAGAGAAGATCATCTCAGCCACCCACCCATCATCATACAGACACTGAAGATGGGCTCTGGAGTCACACTGCTGCCTGGGTTCAAATCCAAGCTCCACTGCTTATAAGTTAGATGAACTTGTACACTATTTCTCAGCTTTTCCCTCTGTAAAATGGGAATAATAATCTTAAAGACTGTTGTGAAAATTTAAATCCATGTAAAACACAGCCTGCTGTATGCACCCAATAAATGTTAGCTGTTCCTGTTGTGTTTATAACTGGCTTTGCTGCATGGTTCTGCCCACCCCCTGGGGCTGGGGTGGAGGAGAGGAGAGGAGCCAGGGCAGCAAACATAAGTCTGGGATCTGCATCCCCCTTCTCACACTTGCCTGTGGAAGCCAGCCTAGCACTCAGGATGAGGAGCCTTTCTGCCTCACCCCATTCCAGTCACTCTGAGATGACCTCAGTTTGGGAGGACTGGGAAGGTCAGAGGGGAGTATCCCAATCCTTTGTTCTTGTTCAGGCCTCTGCTATTCTGGAAAGAATGCTTGCGAGTGAACCTGGAGATCTGACTTCTGGTCCCCACACCTTTTCTGGTTCTATATGTGGTCTTGAGCAGGTCACTCCCCGTCTTCGGGCCTCAGTTTTGTACCTGTAAACTAAGCTAACTGCTGATCCTGGAGGGGCCTCCCAGCCATGACTTCTGTGATCCTGTGACGCCTCAGGAAGCTTCCCCCCTCTTCCTACCTAGCCTCCCCCCCCTCCCCAGGCCTAGGCAGAGTGAGGGGGCGAGTTGCCTGCTGTCACCATGGGGACTAATCTCTAAGAAGGTCATTGAGCCTCCGCTTCTGCCTTGGCCTAATGGGGATTAGTACCTGGGTGTGAACCCCCCCTTGCTTCCATGCCCAGGTCCCCCCACTCTCTTTTAGACCCTGGGCAGCCTCCACACCCAGAAGTTCCAAGGCTGGGCCAGAATCAGCAGGTGGACAGTGGAGGCAGGGCAGCTGCTATAGTTGTCTTTCTGTCCAGCTGTGGCCAAGAGAGAAAGGGGGAGAGATGGAGTCAGATCATGCCCCACTTATGGCCTGAATCTTGCCCCTCTTTGGCTTCTGCTTCTTAATGAGGAGAGATTGGTTCCCCAAAAGTGGGTGTCACTCCCACCTCCAGCCCTGGCTGTCCCATTTGCAGCCCACATAGAAGCCACTCTTTCTCCTCTTTTAGAGGCAATTTCCCCTCACCAATGTGGGATGGGGTGGAGGCTGTTTCCACATCACCTCCCCCTTCTTCTACATATACTGTGCCTTCCACCTCTGGTTACCTGACCTCTGACCCTCCATCTCTAAATCCCTCCATCTCTCTTAAGTGTACATCTCTGTTATCTCACATTATCTCTGTCCCTCTCTGGTTTCTCTCAGGTGGTCTCTGCCTCTCTCTCAGGCTCTAGCTCTTGCTTTCATTGTGGGTGTATGTGTGTGTGGGGCGGGGAGGGGTGTCTGCAGTCTCTTTGGCCTTGAAATTTGCCCTATGGTTCTCACACACCTTTGGGCAGCACCCTCTGTCTGTCCATCTGTCTTCTGATTGTGTTCTTGGCCCTATTCTGATCCTTCTTCCCAATGCCATTCATTTTCAGGCAGCAGTTTCCTAGTCCCACCACTGCCTGAACTCCAAGCTCAGTCCCTTTTCCTGCTCCCTCCCCTGCCCAGGGTGCTGACGGGGAAGACAGGAAGCAGGCTCTGGCTGGGAGCTGGACAGGCGAGGGGGGATGGGCCCCCTCAAACACCAGCTGCTGAGCACCCCCCTTACAGCAGGCAGCCCAGGCAGCCCGGCACCTGCAGGCCTGCCTGGCGCCTAGAGACTCCGCCCCTGGCCAGGCATGGGAGGAGGGACCTGGATGAGGGGACAGATCCCTGGCCAGGGCCAGGAAATGCAGGTGTTCATGATGGGTGGGGGATGGAGGCCCAGGGAAATTAGGCTCTGGGGGGGAAGAAGAACAAGGGCATGTCCCAGACCACTGGTGGCCTCATTTTCTCAACAACACTCGCCCCCCGCCCCCCCCCCCCCCGCCACACACACACACACACACACACACACACAAAGGACTGCTCTATGTGTGGCTTACGGATCATTCTAGGGGAGACCTTTGTTGTGCAGCCCGGGGATCTGGAATCCCAGCCAGAGGGGAGGAGCTCTAGCCCCTCTCTGTGATTGGGGGAGGGGAGAGGAAGCCCTCCAAGCCATCAGGAGGACTTGCCAGCCGTAGGCCTAGTCCCTAAGAGGCACATCATTCAGTGCCAGGCAAGGAGCAGAGGGCTAGGCCCAGGACAGAAGCCTGGCCAGTGAGGCCAGAATGCGGACTGCACACACCCCAGCCTGGGACCCATGCATCCCTCCTTCCCATCCATGGCTGCTGTGCCCACAGATACCATCTGTAATACCCCCCTCTCCCCAGACCTGCCAGGGATCTGTCAGAGCCATCTCAACCCCATTCCCTTTCTTTCTCTGCAACAAGGACACAGCAGATCCCCATGGGGCCTGAGGGTGGTTGGGTGAAAGGTGGCAGTGGAGGGGGGGTGAAAGAGGGGGACAAGCCAGCAAGCACCTCCAGCAACAGCCAGATTAGAGCTGGAAGGGACCAGTGACTCCTGACCCTTGTTCTCATATCCCTGTGGACTGCCTAGGTGTGTGGGGATACATTCCCTCCCCATGAGGCTTCCTCACCTTAAGGGGGAACTAGGGCTGCATATTGCTGTCCAAGGAACCTTACTTGCACCTCCATCTACAACTAGCCCCTCCATCCAGGGCTGGCTCAGAATCACCATTTTGGAAAGCAGAATGGATGACACCTGGAGTCAAGGACAGACTCAGCTAGGGGCTCAGACTGACCAAAGGCCTTGTGTGGAGCCCTCAGTTATAAGGTCTCTTAGCAGGAGGCCAGGGTCTTGAGCAATCTGTTCCCCTCCTCTATGTCCGATCTTAGCACTTTGAGTCCCTGAAAAGGGAAATGGTCTGTCCCAGGTTTGGGTTGTAGCTAATGACTCATGGATGCCCAGCTATGCTGAGGGCCACACAGACACCACCCCCATCCTGAAACAAGAGGCCTTGGAACTATGATGTTTGGGGAAGGTAGTGAGCTGCTGTGCCTTGGGACCCCACTGGGCAAGGGCTACTGAACCCTGTGTTTGTCATTTCCAGTCAGTCTGTCTGTCTCAGACATGAGAAGACTGAAAGAGGGGCCAGGGAGATGGCAGTGAGTGAACCCTCAAGATGGCAGTACCATAGGGATCTGGAGGAGAGACTTGATCTCCATCACGGTTCTAGCCCACCCCATCCAGCTTCACATCTCACCACTACAGCTTCAATCCCTTTGAGGGCCTCCAACTTTCCCAGGAACCAGAATATGGAGACTCATGGGAGGCCAGACCATCATCCTCATTTTGCAAATGTGAAAGCCCCAGGAGAGGCCAAGAATGACTTGCCCAAGGCCACAGAAGTCGCTGGGACAGAGTTGGACCAGAAACTGGGTTTCTACCTCCGAAAGGCTCCTGCTCTGGGTCACAGCCCCCGATGCCACCCGGTGGAGCCTGCCCTGTGGCCTGATTACCACAATCGAGCCCGGCAGCCTTGATGTTTCGGCCAGGGCAGGACAAGACAAAGCGGGTGAGGCCGGATGGGAGCCGGATCTCGCCTGGGAGCGGCGCACCGCCTCTCCGACCCGTGTAGCGGCGGCAGCGGCAGCAGGTGCTTGCGTGGCGATGGGGCTGGGCCTCCGGGCGGATGCTGACAGGCCGCCCCTGCCTCACGCGAGCCGAACGAACAAAACGCTCAGGTCCGGTTTGTGCGAGGGGCTCGTCGCGGGGCGGGAGCGGAGGGCCCGGGGCCTGGATGTGGCCCTTGGTGATCTGGTACTGGTCTTCCGCGAGCGAGCGCAGTGCTGCACTGCACTCCGCCAGCCGCCGCCTCACCTGCGCACCTCTGCGGCTGACACGTCGGCGGCCAGGGAGGCCACCGCAGGTGCGCACCTGGCCTGCCCCTCCCTTCCTGGTCACTCTCCACCCTCTCGGGCCTGTTTGGCTAAGTCCCCAGCGCACACCTCGGAGCTTGTGCCAAAGGCCGGGCTCAGCGCGCTCTTATACGGCCTCTTCAGTCCCCGCCCCTAGACACACATACACACACGCACACTCACACCTGTCCGGGCGCTCGTTTGCTCGGGGCAAATATTGACTCAGAGGAGGCGGAGCGCCCCAACCCCCTCCCCGCCCCGGCTGGGGCTCCAGGGCCAGAGCTCCTCCAGGCCTTGGCGGCGGGGCGGGGGGGATGTTGGGGGGGGGGGGGGTCGAGGACCTGGGCGCCTCTGGAACAACACCAGATGTCACTTTTCCACCCTCTTGCCTCTAGCGGGGGGTGGGGAGAGAGGATGGGAGGAGCCGAAGAGCTGAAGAGCTGCCTGGCGGAGGTTAGGGGGAGCGGAGGTGGGTATCTCAGGGAAGGCGGGACATCCCTGGTCAGGGGACTCAGAGTCATGACGGGAGTCGCTGGTAAAGAGTGTGGCCTTCTGTCTGGTAGTGACCTACACCGGCGCCCCAGCGTCTAGTTCTTGGCCCTCCTCGACACGCTTCGGTTTCCCTTTCTTTCCAGTCTATTAGCAGAGCCCCAGGAGCCCCGCAGCTGCTGGAAAAAAGGCTAAGAGCGGAGTGGTCAGGCCTCGGAGAGGTCACCTCGACCCGAGGCCACCTGCTGCACTCACCAGGCCCGGCGCTCAGTTTCTGTCCACCAGGCTACTCTGGATTTAAGGCCAATCGGGCCCCAACCAAAGCGCCCTCTCCTGGCCTGACCAGATCCAGCGCCCGGCAGTCAGCCGCGGGAGCTCGGTGTAGAGTGGAGAGGGCAATCTCCCAGCCAGCCCCTGAGTTTCCAATGAGTTGCTGCAGTCCACATCCGCCGCTCCCACCATCTGTTTCGTAGGAAACCGAGTGCGAGTTGCTTCCGCGTTGGAGAAATAAAGACAGATATAGAAGAAGAAGAAAAAAAAAGCTAGATGCTTTACTGGTGGGGTAGTGGAGAGGGGACCGGTTAGAACCTAGCGAAGCAAATCGAAGGGGCTGAGCGCTGACGTCCGCAGAGAGTCGGTAGGGAGCGGCGTCACCAGCCGAGTCACAGCTGTTTGGGGCGCCCCCTGCAGCAGGTCTGGAGTTGGAATCCTGGAAGATAGAAAGCCCCAGGTAGGGGTGAGGGCGAGATTTGGGACCAAGCCTGCCCGTCTCTACCACTCCTCACACCCCTCCGTTGCCGTCCACGCGGCGCTGGCCAGGGTGCCCCCACCTGCCGAGCGGTGGCAGGGCGATGACGCGTGGCCGGGAGGTGAGCACCACCTCCCCTCTGCTCGCCTCCACTAGGATGTTCTGGATCATGTTCTCCAGCAGCGCCTCCTGCAGGTTGGCGAAAGCCGGGAGCCTGCAGGAGACCAGAGAGTTGGTGTCAGCGCTGTCACCCACCACAGTCACATTCTCTGCTGGCCTCCTCTGTGCTGTACCGTGTGCCACGTGCTCTACCTGGATTCTCATTTACCTCCCCACCCTCCCAACACTAGGCGGCATCCTCGTTTGTTCCAAGTTTACCGACACTTCAAGAGCCCAAGTTGCCAAATGTCATGTTGCTGGCACAGTAGTGGGATTCAAAACCCTGGCAATTGTAGTCCCCATCTCTCAGCCACATTTGGGGAAAGGCATCCAACAATGAGAATGTACAGAAGGGACTACATGGGGCCTAGGAAATCCTAACCCCAAAAGAAAGCAACCACAGAGCAGTCCCAGGGAAAGTGGTACAAGAAGAGGTGGTACTTCTTGCCTGGTTCTAGAAACCCATTTAAGAGATCTTGAAGACTATAACTACTCTCCTTGAAGTGGTGTGATTGTAAATGTTAATAGGCAGGTCTTGGAGAGAAAATTAAAGCTCAGATTGCCATTCTGTAAATACTCCCACCCAGGCCTTACCCTTCCAACGGTTAAACACTGAGTTGGAAGAGATGCATACAGAAGGACACTCCAGTATACCACTGCCTTGCAGGAAGGATCCTTCTGCACACAGCCCTCCTCCAAACCCACACCTGGGTCTGGCTGCTCACCTCCTGATGGCCTCCTTTTCATCCTGCTCTCGTTCCTCCTTCATTATGATCTTCAGCTGCTGCTGCCACCACCATTTCAGGGACTCCTGGGACGAAGTCTGCCGTGGGGTTTCAGTCCCTGTCCAGGTCAACTTCTCTTCCTTCTCCTTCATCATCTCTTCATCCTCCTCCAGCTCCTCCTTGCCTGTATCCTCCTCCTCTTTCTTCTCCTCTTCCTCATCTTCCTCATCTTCTTCCTCCTCCTCTTCCTCTTCCTCTTCTTCCCTCTCCTCCTCTTCCCCATCTTCCTCTCCCAGCCCCCATTTGTCCTCCTCCTGCTCCTTGCCTTCCCTGTCCTCCCAGCTGTTGGAGGACAGAAACAGGCCTGGTTCTACGTGCAGGCTGCTGGACTGGGCCATGAACCTGGCTGACTGCTCACTCCAGAACTGGCAAAAGTAAGGAATCTGCTCCACTAGGCTTTGGTCCATGGCTTCATGGAAGGTCTTATCTTCCAGCAGGCCCCTGGGTGGCAGGGAGGAAAAGAAGGTTCTCACTGAGAGGCCTTGCAGCCCCCTGTGAGGTTTTGGTTTCAGTGTTCCCCAAGTAGTGGTTCTTGCCTACTGTGCCCACAAACAGGAGCTAAGTTGGGGGAGGGAAGCCCTTGGTCCATTGCTCCCACCACCATCCTTCTTTAGAGGAAGACATCTGTGGACCCCATGGAGTCTTAGAGGTGAAGATTATATGGTAGAGACAGAGCCAGGAAGTCTGAGATACACAGATGAGGGACAAGAACCCTGAGGAGAATGTGAACTGGCTCTAGACATCATCTACCAGCCGTGGACAGGGCAGAACTCAGGACCCAGCCTTGATGACCCCTCTAGCCAGCTCTATTGGAGTTGTACCATCCTGGAGAGCCTGGGACCACCAATGGAAAGATCTTGTAAGGAAGTTTTATTTTTCAGGAAAGGAAGGGCTAGGACTTCAGCGGCTGTAAGTGGACTCAGAATTGACTGAATGGACTGGAGAAATGGGGGTTAGGGTCCATGGGGTGGACAGTCACCTGATGATGGTGGTGAGACAGTCAACCAAAAGCTGCTTCTTCTGCTTGGAGACAGGGGCCCACGTGTCAAGGAATTCTTTCTCAGAAGCTTCCAACTCCTCCCTGATGCACTTCCTCTTTGGCAGCATCCTGGGGTGAGCCATGACACTGAGTGGTCTGCACAAGCCACCATGCTGGGACTGGGGGCATAAGCAGTGGTGGTGGCCTCCCAATCAAGAGGACATAGATGAGTTTGGGGTGGGCCCAGCCTTAACCCAAACATGGTGCTACTGCATTTGGGAAACTAAACCTGAGCCTCAGAATTGATGCAGGACCTGGAGAGGCTCCAAGTTGGAAAGGAAGGAAGGATGGGGAGGCCTCGGTGGGTTCCCTATGGGGCCTCTGGCTCTTTGCCTCCTCCTCATATGGGCTTTAGCAGTAATGGGGGCATCTTGGGCCCAACAATGCCACATTAGCCCTAATACCCCCCACCCCTGCCACTGCACCTGTTCCAAGCCCTCAGTAAGGGTTGGGTCTGGGCAGCCCCTGTTCTGGAGAGGGAGAGGGGGTAGAGAGTAGAGGAAGGAGACCCCTCACTCCCTGAGAGTTCACCGGTACAAGAAGTGTCGGGGAAAGTCAGAGAAGTTGGCCAGGAAGTAGTCGATGGCATGGGCGCGGGCCGTGAGGCCCAAGTAGAGCATGCCTGGCGAGGGCGGCTGGGGACATGGCCAGGATGTCTCCTCCTGTGGGATCTTAATATTCCAGCAGGTGGGTGGGTCGAAAGACTGCTGTTTCTTGATTGGGGGCAGCGTCTTTGGGAAGGGGGAGGCATGATGGCAGGGTTTCAGGACTGTACTCCCATCACCAATGGGTCCCCATCCCACCAACCAGGTCTTTTGGGCCATGCAGGGGTTTGACTCTACCCTTCTAGGAGGCTGGACCAGGGGTTGGCAGTATCTTTGAGAGCAAGCAAGGACCCTCTCTCAAGTTATCCAAGGAGATGGCCCTTGGGCTTATTGCTTTACCTTGTACCTCCTCACAGGTTCATAGGCTGTATAATATGCCCTTTTCTGTGGAAGCAAAGAGACACCTGCTTAGGATACAAGAGGCCTAGAGGCCTGAAGCCAATGCCAGGACCTGCTGCCCTCTTGGACTTGCCTAAGAAACACCTTCTTCCAGTACCTTCCCTAGGGAAGTGCAACCTAAAGACAAGGAAAATCTAGTTATCCAACTGAAAGAAAGAGGAGGTACTGCCAAATATGTGTAGGCTGCCCCAAAAGAGCTTGTCTTTGTGCCCTGGAGCTTTGTGGTTTGGTTTGATAAGGAAACAGCCTCTCTTATTAAGATTTAATGCAGGAAAAAAAGGTTTAATTCAGAAATCCCTTCTTCTGTGGCCTTAAGATATGATTTGCATCCACAGTTGGGCCAGAGCTTTAGAGGTGAGCAGTACCTCCTTTGAAGTTGTGTGGTGGACACAAAGGTGATCAAGGAACATGAATACTACCATGGGAAAGCTATGAGATTGGAGGAGGAACCAAGATATGTTTTGTCTTATGTTTATCATTGGTCTCCCCCGACAAATGCTCATAGCATGTTTAACGAATGCTTACTGGGGGGCAGGCACTTTACATGTATTAACTCCTTTGATCCTCCCAAGAGTGCTCAAAGCAGATAATATTTTACCTTAAAATATTTTTAAAACTTTCAATTTTAATCTTGGGAAATTTCAGACATATATAAAATTATACACAAAGAATCTTCCATTACCCACCACCCACCTTCAACAATTAGCAACTCACAGCCAATCTTGTCTCATCTCTACCCCACCTCTGAATTATCTTGAAGCCAATCCTCTGGTCCCTAATACCCCAGCACTTCAATGGCACCTGTTAAGTACTAGCTACATGAAATAGGATGGTCAGCCAGCCTTCTGTATCCAAAGAGTCTCTTGGGGAGATGTTATGATTAGTTTGATGAAAGAAATCTACCCTCTTAAGGCAGGCTGGCCAGTTTTGCATGTAAGACCCCCTCAGATCACTACTTCTGTCATCTCTGGTAAGGCCAATCAGAAATATCTATGGTGTTTAAGGTCCACTCTGCCCTCACCTTCACTTTCCTATCTGTGATAGTGAACTCCACTTCCTGCCGCACCTTCTCGTCCTTCCACTCCTGCAGTTCCTTATGGAACTCCTTCAGGAGTTCCTGCCGGTACACCTGTGGCCCAGGACAAGGAAAGAGAAGACCAAGGTCTGGCAGCTTGCTGTAGAACCCCTGTCCTTCCAGGAGCTGGTTCGCCCTGGGGATCTGGGGATCTAATAGGGCTGGGAACTGTGCTCTAACTCAGCTTCTTTCTGGGGCTGATCCTACCTTGCATACCAGGTCCATGCTATAGAAACTGGCATGCACTGAGGCCTTCAGAGTCACCACAAATGGGATCGTCTCTTCCGGAGCCACCTTCCCTTTCATGGGGCTCACAGACACCTGTTGATTTGGGGAAGGAGTCTCTGGAGCTTCATAGAGATGGAATGGGACAAGATGAGATGGTATGGGATGGAGTGGTATGGGATGAAGTGGGATGGGATGTATGGATGGAGGGAATAGGATGGGGTGGGATGAGATGGGACAAGGTGAGAGGGGGGTAGGTCTGGAGCTCTGCTGGAGGTTCAGAATCTGTGGACACAGGGACTCTCACCTCCCCGAAGTCTAGAGGCTTCAGCTGCCAGGCAAAGACAATTGTCTCATTTTTGGAGCTGTTGCTGAGGAACAGCAGGCGGCTGCACTTGCTCTGCACGGGAATGTTTCCCAGGGAGACGTGGGACTGGGACAGGAAGACATTCTGTTGGTGGAGACAACACAACAGCAACTTTGGGAGGTGAAAAAATAATAATCAGAGCAACTACTGCCAATTACTGAGTGCTTTCAACAGTCCAGGTACCATGGTAGGCAATTTACATGCATTTGATCCTCCCAATAGCCCTATGTTACAGGTTCTACTATTATTCCCATTTTACAGATATGCTGCTAAAGTTCAGACAACATAAATATTTTCTCCAAAGATCTCTCACAGGTGAAGCTTTGGTAAACCCAATTTTACTCTGAATCCTATGATTTTGACCATTAAAATGGGCTTGGAAAGGCTGAGAAATCAGAGTTCGCTTAGAGAAGACAGAACTAAAGCCAACATAGTTTGAGGCCTTGAAGGATGGTTATAAATTAATGGGTGACCAGCTGTTGTTATTGTCACTGGGCACAGAACAGGAGCTGTGTTGTAGGGGTGTCTGGGAAGACTGAGGCCACATGAAAGGAGCACTTTCTCACTGTCCAGACTGAGTGCCTCCAGGGCTGGGACTTTGTTGGACTCTTCTCTGTGTCCCCAGGGCCTCTACAGTGCTCATCCTGCAGTAAAAGTCCAAAAGGGTAGTGGTGGAAGGGTGGACAGGCAGGAGTAGGAGTGGGTAGTAACTAGATGGTGCATGGAAGGATGGATGGAGAACTGCATGGATGGATGGATACATGGATGAGTAAACTGGCATACAGGTCAGGGAGGAGATGGATAGATGGGTGGATGGATAAATGGGTCAGACCTCCCAACAGTGAGGAGTATGTAAACTAAAGGTAGTGTTAGTGACTCTAAATATCTTTCAGCAAATCCATCTAGGTCCAGGGGTGGGCTGTTCTGTTTGAAAATAATACCTTAGAGCCCTAGGTATTACCTACCCCTTCTTTCTATGCTTTCTAGTAACCTCACCCTAATGCTGCAAAGAGGGTGGAGTGGCTGGAGCAGGAACACCTGTGGTCACTAGGTGGCAGGGTAAGCCTCCCATGGAGCTGGTGCTGCCTCCTAAATCTGGAGGAAGTCTGATTCCAGGCTTCACCTCTGTTTCTCTCCATTCTCAACATCATACAATTTCCTTTCCAGCCTCCCCATTCCCATGCACTGGCCACTCTGGCCCCTCAGGCTCCTCCTAGGCCTCAGACCTTCCCAGCTCCCTTACTCCTACCTGTCCAGGAACCATCAGCCTTGAATGTGTGGAGCTGTTGTCCCATGAGGAGATATTGTGGAAAGGGGCTGTATCCCCCAAGGCATGGGGGTCATAGCCCACTCCCTGGAATTGGATTTTGGCTGAGTGCCATCCCAGGATGTGGATGGGCACCTCCACCTGGAAAGTTAGGAGGGTGGGGGAAGGGACTGGTCAGAGCAAGTTCTGCTGAGGAGGCCAATTCCAAGCCCCGTCCCATGTTAGCCCAGGCTGCTACTCACTGTGTAGGTCTTGGCCTCAATAGGTGAGAAAATCCACAAGATCTGAGCAGTGGTGCCTGGCTGGATCTCCCCTTCGGGGTTGAGGCAGCAGAAGATGGGGTGGTCAAAATTTTTTGCCTGAACCTGAGACAGGATGTCGGTCTGGATCTCATATGTCACAGGCACTGAGCCACCATTATACAGCTCATATATCTGCAGGGGGTGGAGATGAGGAAACCTCCATATGGGCTCAGGGCTGCAATGCAGAGAGCCTGGGATTCTGTGTCCACTGCGGGAGGGCAGGTGGATCTCCATAAGTCACACTTACAGTCCCAGAGCTCCCCTAAGTACCTCTGATTTCCCTTCTGGCTTCATCATCCAAGAAGTATATAACTGTATTTTCAGCCTGTGATATTTTAAGATAATCTGTAATCTTCATTTTATTTGTTCTCAACTTACCTTTGTCAAGGTATAAGGGGACACTTAGCTCGTGTCCTTAGTATTGGAATTTAGGGAAATTGTCCAAGCAAACACCATCCTGACTTTTCATCATTTTCTAGGCTCTGGTTCTAGACACCTGTGCGGCTGCCACTTTCTACATCTGCTATCACAGGCATTCCTGCTTAAAGGCAGACAAGGGAGAGTAGAAGGAAGGCATGTGGCCCCCCAGGAATAACTTCAAAGTTTGGGAATCACAGAACGTTCTGGAAGAGACCAGAGATCTTCTGGTCCAATCATTCATTTTAGAGATGAGCAAATGGAAGCCAGAGAGAATAAAGTGTTCATCTGGACTGAGGCCCAGTCCTCTCATCTTCTTTAGCACCCACTACTGAATATGCTGACTTTATTTCTCTAGCCTGGACAATCCTCTGAGCGTCAGACCTGTACCATCTTCTACTGGACAACCCCTCTTGGTTGTCTCACAGGCATCTCAAATTTGTCCAAAACCAACCTCTTCACTCTAACACCTGTTCCTCCCTGCAGTGTATCTCCTTTTTTTTCTTTTTTAATTTATTTTTATTGATTTCAGAGAGGAAGGAAGAGGGAGAGAGAGAAACATCAATGATGAGAGAGAATCACTGATTGGCTGCCTCCTGCACGCCCCCCACTGGGGACCGAGCCCACAACCTGGGCATGTGCCCTGACCAGAATCGAACCCAGGACCCTTCAGTCCACAGGCTGAGGCTCTATCCACTGAGCCAAACTGTATCTCCTTTCAGTAAATGGCACTACATACTCCCAGTAGCTCAAACTAGGAGAGCAATACACCATCCATCCCTGCCTTTCTCTTTCTCTTTTTAAAATTTTTTTTTTTTACTGATTTCAGAGAGGGAGGGAGAGGGGGAGAGAGATAGAAACATCAATGATGAGAGAGAATTATTAATCGGCTCCTCCTGCCCACCCCACACTGGGGATTGAGCCTGCAACCTGGACCTGGGCCCTGACTGGGAATTGAACTGTGACCTCCTGGTTCATAGGTCTGACACTCAACTACTGAGCCACACCAGCCAGGCTCCCTCCCTTTCTTACTTCTCAGATCCAATCCCCAGCAAGTCCCAATGATTCTACCTCCAAAATGTAACTTAAATCTGTTCACTTCTCTCTCTTTCCACTGCCCCCTTGCAGGTCCAGGCCATCATCTGTCATCATGAACAAAAGAGAAAGCTTGGACACAGTTGTGGAGTTTGGTTGAAGGCACAGCTGGGTCTGTTGGCTCCATGCCTGAGGGCATTTTCCATTGTTGCCATTCAGGGCCACAGGAGAGTGATCTGGTCGCTCTGGAAAGCTCTCCTGGTGCACATGAGCCTTTGACTTCCTTTTTGAGAGTCTGGACCTCTGTAAGCTTGGGCACGCCCAGCCTCGGGTGGGGCTTCTGGGAAGCCAGTGGGGTAGAGGGTGACATAGGGAAGTGAACAGAACTTGGGGCTGGCGACTCCATCTCAGGTTGTCATTTCTCTACCTCTAGGCTAAATGGCCAGAGGCCCCTGCCCAGAAACACAAGGGCTTCTAAACAGTTAGAAATTTCAGAGCTATAAAATATTTAGGAAAATACTATGCCCCCCTCTTGAAGATTTCCGATGTATGTTTTCACAGCAAAGGAACCCGATTCCCTCCTACTTATAAAGAAAATCTTATAGCTTCAGGAGAATTCACAATGCAAAAAGATGTCCCTCTCAAAGCAGTGATTTTTAAACTGTGGCTGAGACCTATTAGTGAACAGGTCATGAAACCAATTTAGTGGGTTATGTCCAGCATTTTTTTTAAAAAGGAACAGAATATAATAAAACAAACCATCAGAGTACTTTGCATGTATGTATTGATTTGTGATCTGGGATGTGTTATGTAAGTACTGGGTTATCAGTGTGGTTTGAAGAACCCTGTGCTAGAGGAACAAATATAATAACCCTTCTTTTGCATGGGAACGGGGCCTGGCAGAGGGCTGGGCACCGGGCACCAGGAAGCTGAAGCCTCTTGCCTTGGGTCTCTCGGGGTCCAACCTGCAGGCCCACCTCTTAGAGTGAGGGCTTCTGGAAGGCAGTGTCTTTGTCACCCTGTCAAGAACTTTTGCAGATACACATAGATCAACAAGTAGGCCTCTTGGTGAGCAGGACAATGTAGACCACTGACCTGGCGCGGGGGCAGTGTGTCACCGATCCGGACAGGGATGAACTGATGGGTGGTGGACGTGAAGTGCACGTACTTCTGCTCCAGGTTCACTGTCACACCTATGAAATTTATCTGGAGATAGACAGCTCATGAGTAGCATCCCTCCCAGGGAGGAAGTGAAGCCCCCAGCAGAGAAATCCAGACCCCATCTCCTTGTGGGTATAAGTCCCTGCTCCTCTCTTGACTGTCCAATGACAGGGCTGGGGCCTCACCAGGATCTCTCGGCCATGGGACACCTTGAAGAGCACTGGGAGGCGATCAGTGCTGATGAACAGGTGGCTGGAAGGGAGGACACAAGTCCAGGATGAGTTAGGGAGCCCTGATACCAGTGGGAGAACACATGATCACAGGACATCAGTGGCTTTGAGCTGGCTTGCTCCTGGGAGCATGTGGAAGCCCCTGAGTTGGGAAGGGACAAGAAGGGAATTAAACCTCCCCTGCAGGTGGGAAGGTAGGGTCCTCCCAGGGTGGTAGCTGCCCAGGGTACCCTGGAATCACACAGTACAAGGCTAGGATTCCAGGAGACAGGGGAAAGGAGGGATCTCCAGGACTGGAAGTGCAGGGGGGGGGTGGGAAGGGGGGGAGCACCTGTATTTGAGCTCCACCACCTGCTCCTGCCCAGGACTCAGGCTCCCAGTCTTGGGGCTGATAGAGAATATGCAATTGTCCTGCACGCGCATGTGGTGCAGCTCGGTGCTGTCAAACTCTGTTTGCTCTGCCCACAGCTCTAGGTCGATCTGCTGGTCACTTGGGAAGAGAAAGGCCCTGGGAGGGGGTACAAAGCAGGAGGGGTGAAGCCTCTTAGTCAGAATAGAGAGGAGGGAGCTCTGAACCCCAGAAGGGATGGGGGCAGCCTCCTCCATGCCTCCCTGCTTCATCCCATCTGGCAAGCTGTCCCATGCATGGCTGGGCAAACGTGGCTGCTGTAGAATGTCATTGCACAATGACTAAACAGGAATTGAAGGCCGGGCAGGCTCCTATTGTGAGTTCAGGGGCTCAAGGGGGTCGCTTATTTATGTGGGTCACTTAGAGTTGCCCATTAATCCTGGAAGGTTTTCTGTGACAAAACTCCTAGGAAGGTCCATTTGAGGCTCCTAAGAATGCCAGCAGTACCAACCCGGGCCCCCAAGAGGGACCGTGTCCAGCTTGGGCACAGAGCAGAGAACAGAGGTCCCAGCAGGACTTTCATTCTGGAATCTGAAGAAAGGTTAATGCCCCTTAAATGCCTGGTGCTGTAGTAAAGTAGATTAATGCCCCTGAAATGCCTGGTGCTGTAGTAAAGTAGACACTGCACTTGCTGACAAAACAAGTGACAAAGGGGACCCAAGATCACAACCTGAGATCTGGCACAGAGATGTCCCCAAACTGACAGAGGCTATGAACAGGGAGAAGTCAGAGGGAAAGAGAAAATGGTCAACAAATCTGAAAAGGCTCAATGGGAGATGGAAAAAGCAAATCAAAACTCCCTCCAGTTGATCTGAAATATTTTCACATCAGAAATGTGAAGAGTTACATCCAATGCTGTTATGTCTAGGAAGAAGAGATACCCTCAAAAGTAGGTAGGGAGAGAAGAATCTGCTGCCACCTTTTTTGGTAGGAATTTGGAATAAAAAATGTATATGCCCTCTGAACAGAAATTATATTTTGGGAAAGTAACCTGCAGAAATAAATGCTCACACACAAAAAATGTTTATTACAACCTCCTTTGTAGTAGCAAAATAAAAAGCATGGGGAACAACTAATGTCATCCAATAACGGAGTGGTTTAATAATTTATGGCCATGTAATGGGATATTATGCAACTACTAAAAAGAATGAGCTAGATCTGTATATTGATCTGTATTTATCTAAAGGGAACGTTATTGATATAATGCTGAGCAGAAAGTATTATGTAAAATGTGCTATTACTGTAAAACAGAGAGAGAGAGAGAGACAGAAACATCCCCTGTAGCTTTCGCTGGGTCTGTATGCTGTGGAGGAAGCTCTCATCACTTCAGCAGGGCGGACCTGAAGGGGGCAGGGGAAGTTCTTACTTTTCTCCCATCACCTTGTATTGGTTGACTTGTTACAGGTGAATAAACGGCTTTTGTCATTTTTATCTGGGGGATATTGACCAGTGGAGATCTTATTATTTTGGGGGTCATCTAAATAGTTTCAATACTTCTCTTTCCCTCACTGCCTTCACTCAGTCTCCCTCCAAATAATCCTGAGCCCCTTTTCCCTGATGATCCTCTGGTGTGGGCTTCCCCATCTGGGGACTGCAGCAGCCTCCCACCTGTCCCCCTGCCTCAAACTGCTAATCTGCTTTTTCTCTCCTCAACCCAGACCAGAGGACAGGCCTGGTAAGTAGATGATGTCTTTGCCCTTCATCCCAGTTTACATCCCATCGATGCTCTTGGGAAGAAGTCCAAACTCTCAGAGGGAGAAGGATTCTAAGGCCTAGACCTTGGCCCCTGCTGGATCCCCCCGGCCATATCTGAGGTCCTACCCTGCCTCCCCATCAATGCTCCAGTCATGCTGGGCCCTTTCCTCTTACCCACGTACAAGCCAGGTGCTCTGTTGGAAGGCTCTGTGCATCTCCCTGCACTTCTCCGAAGGCTGCAGGCCTAGCTTAGTGGTAGCTTCCTCCAGGAAGCCTTTCTCACGTCCAAAACGGAGTGAGGTGGCCTCCTGTGCTGCACACTTCTTTCACAGCACACATCACCCTGCACCCCAGGCTTGTCTACCCAGAGAGCCTTGCTGCAGGGCCTGGGTTCGCCTGCATTTCTATCTGAGAGCCAGCCTGGACCCTGTGCCTAGGAAGCCCCAGGGAAAATTTAGCCAATGACCCACTAAGTGCACCAGGAAACAAATGAGGTTAGCCGGCCCCTGTATGGAATCTCCCCTTAAATACTAGGCCCCTAGTATTCTCTGCACCCAGGATAGAGGCGTCAGGGGAGGCGTCGAAGGGAAGTGGCAGCGGTGTGGCTCCCTGTTCCCCCCATGCTCTCCTCATCCTTGGGATTCTTACTCCATCTGCTCTGCTGGCTGCTGCCTCCAGGCCAAGTCCACACTCCCTGTTTCTTGCTGGTCTTGGCAAGAATAAAACCTTCAGTTTGTTCTTTATAAACTCAGCTGAGACCAGCTAGAATTTTCAAAAATAGCCTTCTAAGGAAGGGAAGGGAAACACAACACACAAAAAGCCTAGAAGAGTCCAGCCATCCAAGGAAGGTTCCCTGTGCCTGGGCTCCTGGAAGAAGCATAGACTGCTTCCTGAACCTCCAGTGATCTCCCGACGGATGGGCCCCGTGCATGGGCACTCTGCCTGGGTTTCCTCTCGCCTCGGTTTCCAGCCACCTGGATCCTCTCCACAGAGAGTGGGAGCTGGCTTGCTCCTTCACAAACACACATGCACACACAATCCACCAAAATACCCTGCTCCATGCCAGGACACAGGCCAGCGCCGCTTTTCCTGCACACCCCCTCCCCCCCACCCCAGCCATTGGACCTGGCTCCTGGCCACTAAAGAGCCAGTGAGTGGCGGATCCAGAGCTCAAAATGGGCCCTAGACCTTCCCCATTGGCCAGCAGCCCTGCCTGCCAAGCTTCCTTTGTCATTCAGGGCCAGAGCCCTCAGTTACTCAGAGTCCAGCCCTTCTCAGCAAGAGCCGCCTGGGGAGCCAGTGTCCCCAGCAGCCTCCACAGGGAGGGGCAGGGTAACCCAGAGTAAGGGGCATTACACCCCCAAGACTCTCTGCTCAGGCAGGAAGGTTCCTGAGGTCCCAGATGCCTCTGCCTGAGTATTTTCCACCTCATCCACCCACTGTCACGCCCAGGCTGGACTCCTGGCTCTCTCCCCGGCCTGACCCAGATGGGACACTTCTCCCTCACCTCCATTTAGCCAAGGAAAGTTGGAAGTCATCAAAAGGAAGTTTACTAGGAAATCAAGGCGCGTGGCAGAGACAGGGAGAAAGAACAAGAAAAAGCCCTGGTGTGGAAACGGGATGTTTACTGGGCACAAGCTCGGGCCCCGTGGGAGGAAAGCCAAGCGTGAGGGTTGGGTCTCTGGCCTGGGCCCCAGGTGACTAGCGAAGTGCAGCCTGCTCCAGGCCAGCCTCCACCCTCCCGCAGCCCCACGGGGCTTCGCTCAGTCACACCTTCCTCCCTGACCCCATGGTAGCAGCAGATCCCTGTCTTTCTCCCCCACTCCCCACCCCACCTGAGACCCTCTACTCACCCCCATGCAGGCCCTGTCCTCACTGGACTGGGGCTCTGTCAGGGGTGCCCTAGTGCCCAGCACAGTGCCTGGTACACAAGAGCAGTTCTAAGCCTTGCTGACTAAGTGGCAGGGGCCCTGGAGTTGGACAAATCTGGGGTTAAACCTGGCTGTGATGAGTGCTTAGCCTCCTGTCTGTGAACCAGTCAGCAAATGAAGACTTCCCACATGGTTGGTGTGAGGCTTGGAGGAAAAAGGCTTGTGAAGCAGAGCCTGGCATGGAGCAGATGCTCAGTGGACGCTTCTCATTAATTAAATATTGAGATGACGGTGCCATCTCCAGCAGGTGATGCCACCACTTTCCAGTCTGTGGTCATGTCTCAGCCAGTGACAGGCCCTGCATCCTGCTGGGCAGCCACAGTCCCACCCTGGCCACCACAGCCCATTGATGGGGTGCCCGCTTTCACAGATGCCAGGCAGCTAGGTCTACCAGCAGCAAGTGAGGGCCTCCAGCACCTGCCCCCTCCCCAGACCCCTAGCCACCCCCCACACCAGCCCTACCAGTCCAGGGGCACCACTCCGCTGTTCTTCAGGGCCAGGAGCACCACAGAGGGTGGGGCATCTATGGGCGCTACCCCAAAATTGAAGTCGAGCTTCAGAGGGGTGTAGATGGGGGGAAACAGACTTGTGCTGTGTGGAGCAGAAAAATGGGCTCAGAGACAGGAATAAGAAGAGGGGGGCCTCCCAGGGGCTTGGCACTCATCACCCTACAGGTGGAATTAGGGATGCTGGGACTTGGGCCCTGCCTTCTCAAGGCCTCTCTAGGTAGGGACTTGGGCAGCACTTAGGATGCTAAGCGGATCCCTGCCTTCTCAAGGCCCCTCTAGGGATGAGCAAGGATTTGGGGGGAGTTAGAGAGCCACTTCTTGGACAGGGCCTGGTGCTGAGGGTGTGGACAGAGAGCTCCAAGAATATCCCCAACAGGCCCTGACCCCCTCCCAGGCTCGGCTCACCTGTGCCGGGTGGGCACCTTGTACATGAGTTCCCCGGGGGTGGGGTCACGCTCCAAGTAACTGTTGAGCAAGTCCAGGGAGAAGAGATACCACAGGTGCCTGCGGGTGATGCCCTCAGCACTGCCCAAGGAGCAGACATCCAGGACGGAGAGTACGGGGTACACAGCTGTCAGGAAGACGCGGCACAGCTCCCGCTTCTCCCCAATGTTGTTATCTGGGGGAGAGGGATGTGGACGAGAGGAGTGGGCTCACCTCCCGGCTCCCCTGGGGCAGAGCCTGCGGGACCCCTGGGGCCCTGGTTAGGAGCAGCAGATGTCTCCCAGGCTGTGGGACATTTCTAGCGACAGCCAGCCCTTGTCTGATGCTTGCACGTACCAGGCACGGTCCTAAGTGCTTCACGCACACCACTGTGTTTAATGTGCACCGTACTTGTGTTCAAACTAGTTCTTACTATCAGTTTTATTGGACATAATTTATATGCCATAAAGTTAACCCTTTACCGCATACAATTCAGTGTTCTCTCGTATATTCAGACCTGTGCAACCATCCCCACTATCTAATTTTAGAACATTTCCATCACCCCAAAAAGAAACCCAGTAGCTGTCATTCCCATTCTCCCCTCCCTCCACCTCTGATGCCCCTAATCTACTCTGTTTCTGTAGATTTGCCCATTCCGGATGTTTCACATACATGGAACCATATACTATGTGGCTTTTTGTGAGTGGATTCTTTCACTCGACATGTTTTCAAGGTTCTTCCATGTGGTAACATGTATCAGTACTGCTTTCCCTTTTCTTGCCTGTGCACTGTTATTATCCCCAGTTTACAGATGTGGAAAATGAGGCACAGGGAGGTTAAACAATCTGCTAAGATTACATAGCTAATAAGTGCAGGGGCCAGATCCAGTCCCAGGCAGTCTGGCTCAAGTCCACACTCTGAGCCACTCTTCTTGCTGCCCTGAATGCTGTCCCTTGCCCCCAGGCAGGCTGGGAAAGACTCCATTCCACTGAGGAGGAAGCTGAGGCCCAGGGCAGCTGAGGGTTTGCCTGAGATCCCACAGTGAATCAGCACAGCTCTAAACTCTTCACTGAGCCTCCACAGTTCAGGTGTCGCATACACAGACACCCACACAGACAGAGGTAGTTGGTATGACATACACACACCAGGCACCCAAAAGTGCGCCCTAGGACACTCACCCTTAGTCAGCTAGCTCTGCCTGGACCCTCCGCATCTCCCCACCCAAGTCCTGCTCACACAGCCCTCCCCCTTTCCTCCAAGCCCTGAATCCGTGTCAGGTGGTCCAGGTACCTCTATGCGAGAGGAGAGAGTAACTGATGGTCCAGGAGAACTGGGATCGGTGGTTGGGACAGGCGGTCAGGCAGATGGTGTCCTGGGACCAGGGTGGCATGCTCCCCTCTGTGTGGTCCAGCTGAAGAGCTGCTCAGGGATGACCCGGGGGGGGGGGGTCAAGGGCAGAAGGCCCTCAGTGCAGGTCAGAGAGGCTCTGCCTCTCCTGCTCCTTTCCAGATATCCTCCCGGGGCTGGCAGAGCACTGGCTGCAGAGTAGGCTCTGAGCCAGAAAATGGGGAGCAGAGTCCTTCCTCCCATACCAAGACAGAGGGCATCTGACTTTGTGTCATTGGCACCTTGCTAAACACTTTGATCCACCTAACAGCCTGTGAGATAGGTGCTGCCATTAGCCCCACTTTACAGATGAAGCGGAGGCTCAGAGAGGGCCAGCCCAGTGCCATACATCTAGAAAGTAGAAGCACCAAGTTTTAAGCTCTACTTTGCCTGCCCACACACCGTGGTCTGATTACCCAGTCTTAACCAGTGCCCGCCTCCCTGGCCCAGCCAATACCAAGGGGGTTGTCGCTGATACTCTCAGGGCTGTGCTGCTCCAGGAACAGGCGATAATCGAGGGTGCAGTTGCCTTCGTTATGGAGCACCAGCAACCTGGACTGCTGGTTGTTCACCACCACATTCCCAAAGTCCAGCTCCTTCTCCTTTGCCTGAGGGCCAGAGTCAGCCAGCCAGGGCAGGGGGCTCCCCCAGGCTCCCAGCCCTGGCTTTCCCACCCCTGATTCCCCAAGGAAAGGCAGTTCCAGGGGTACGGGCCAGGGGCCAGAGGGCTCCCATCACCTGCCCTCTCAGAGTTGGGTCCCCTGGGATACACTGACCCCCAGCACTCCCGCCAACCCACCGGGATTCTCCCACTCACAGAGATGGTGCTGGTGATGCCCATGCCCACCAGTCGGATAATGTAGTGGGTGGTGGTGTGGGGCTTAGTGTTTGAGGGCAGGCCGGCTTCCCAGACCCACACCCCCACTCGGAACAGATACTTGGTCTCCTCCAGAGGGCTGAAGGTCCATGTCAGCATCTATGTCACAGAGATTCTCCCTGTGTGGGGCCTTCGGGAACCCCCACTCTCCGCCCAGGCTGTCTGAAGTCCCATTGCAGGACATCAAGCGATGGTAACCCTTCCTGAGTGTTTACCTTACACACACACTATATATCATGTTATTTCCCAAAGCCTCTCAATCCTTTGTCCCCACCAGGGAAGTGGTATTATTTTAGTGCCTCATTTTCTGGTGAGAAGCTGGAGATTCAGAGAATTGGGGTAACTTGCCCAAGGTCACAGAGTGGTGAGGGCACTTGATGGGAGCTGTGTGTGAACTCTCAAGGCTGACTCCAGAGTCTGTCACTTGCCTTGCCGATTACTACCCATACATTTGTTAGTGGTTTATGGCCTGTTTTGGCCTCCCAACTAGTTTATAAGGCCCTAGACCAGGATGCTAGCTTGGGTCCCAGCCTGTGCTCCCCTCCAGACAGCCACTGGGACCTCTAGGAGTCCATTTCCTCACTCCTGGCCCAAATCCAGCTGCTCCAAACCACCTCCCAGTGATCTCATGGTTTTGGGTGACCATGGGTGGAGGGTGGACTCATCCCTGGGCAGTGGCATCAGAAACCCTGGCTTAAGTCCCAGCTTTGTACCTCCTAATTTGTAATCTTAGTGAATGGATTTTCTTCTTTAAGTCTTAATTCTTCTTTATAAAATGGGAAGTAATGATAATGGTAACAACCACATCTATTTGTAAGACTGGGGGAGGTGACTATGGATTGAATAGGAGGTGACTATGGATCAAGTGGGAAGTGCACATAGTAAGCCTGGCCCCTGATAGGCATGAGTAAGAGATGATGGTTGAGGTGAGGGTGGCGGGTACCCTTTCCTCTGGCCTTGGGCAGTGGGGCAGGGAACTCACAAGGCTCTCATTTGGTTGGATAAGCCCCCTGGCGGGCTGGACGGTCAGCATCTTTCGGTACTGCTGGGAGACCCTCCACTCAAACTCCAAGGGCAGACGCGAGGGGTTGCGGAAGGTGAAGAGGCTGGTGGAGGAGCAGCCCACTCGGGTGGGCTTGAAGAAGATGCTTTTGGAGGTGTCCAGCTTCAGCTGCAGTGGCTCCTCCCGGCTCTGCATGATCACCTCCTGGGGCCAAAGGAGGGAGGTCAGTACCCTGACTTCACCCCGCAGCCCTGGATCCCCTGAATGTCCAGAAAGCCATGGGTTGGTAGCTCCAAGGGGCTGCAAAGGCACTCTGCCAGCCTGGGCCTGGGCAGCTTCTGTTGAAGGCAGAGTGCATCGGGACTGACCCAGATGATTCTTGGGAAGAGCTCAGGGACTGATGGTTCCACCACCTCAGACTCTTTCTCTGGCCTGGCCCTTTGTACCACCTGCAGATATGAGTCTTATGTTGCCTTGCTCCTTCCTGTTGAACCTCTGAACCCCTTTTCTTGACCCAGACCCCACAAGGGGCCTGGAGTGGTGAGAGAACTGCTCACCTCCCTGCCATGTACTTCCTGAAGGAGCAGCAGACCCTTGGCTACTTTAAGTGAACTTCAGAGGCCAACCCCAGCATGTGGCTTTGAAAAGGGAGCAACCCCAGACTATGGCTCACTCCCAAGGACCCAGGCCCCTACCCCTGCCTCCTACCTTGAGATATTGGGGGCAAAAATTGAACTGGAAGTAAAAAACGTGCTGCTTCCAGGCATTGCCCTTGGGGTGGGTACAGATGAAGAAGATCTGGTGGGCCTCAGGGGCCAGGAGGCCCGAGCTGGGCCGCAGGGAGATGTCTGGGCTGCTCTTGGGGTCCAGGTTGAAGGTCAGCAGCAGGGAGCCTTTGTTGGTGAGGAGCAGGCTGCGGTAGGAGGCCTCACTGGGAGACACTGCAGGAAACAGCTGGGGTGCGAGAGAAGAGAGACCCATGCTCAGATCTACAGGCCCTCCCACCCCTGACACACACACTCAGGGAGTGGAGGGAGGCCACAGCTTGGCACCAAAAAAATGCTTCAGTCCTACAGAGACTTCCAGATCTGGAGATAGAGTGACCATAGGAACTGGCCCCAGGAAACAGGCCTCCAAGACCAATCCTCAAGGTTAAGGAGTTCTTTCATTTTAGGGCACCCTCAAACCTTCTTTTCGAAGAACCTACTTTCAGAGGTCCTGGTTCGGGAGCTCTGGGATGAACAGCTCCTTCTAGACCAGCCTTGGGCAAACTACGGCCGGCGGGCCGGATCCGGCTGTTCTATCCGGTTCTCTTACTCTCCCTTCCGCTCCTTTACTTTGAATTTATATTAGTTCACATAAACACTCCATCCATGCTTTTGTTCCGGCCCTCCGGTCCAGTTTAAGAACCCATTGTGGCCCTCGAGTCAAAAAGTTTGCCCACCCCTGAGCTAGATGATTCTTCTGCAGGTGGCCGAGGGGAACCCACTTTGAGAAAGTGAAAGCCCCAGCAATCCCAGCAGGGGCTCATTCTTGGGTGTCCTACCCCTGACAGGTGTTCAGTAAATGGGGCACAGACAAATGAAGGAGCTGGAGTATTTTAAACCTGAGTGAGAGGACAGGGATGTATTTCAGATGGAGCAGGCAGGGACCAGCTGTCTAAGCCCCAGGCTCTCCTCAGTTCCAGGGACGTGGCCCAGGAGAGAGTCCCCAGGGGCTGGCGGTGAGGAGGTTGGGACAGCTAGGGAGGTTGCTGGGATGCGTTTCTCAGACCATCAGAGAAGGGAGAGGGATCTGAAGGCCATGGCAGAAGCCAGGCTCCTGTCCACCGCCCACTATTGCTGGGCCATGCTCACCTTGGGGGCGTCCAAGGAATACTGGGGGATGTGGTGCTCCAAGGCAGCACAGTAGCTGTGGCCTCGCGCCCGGAGTGTCAGGCACCAGGATGGGCACACAGTGCAGTCCTCCTCAATATTATTGAAGCTCTGCAGCACCTGCAGGGGGGCCAGATCCACGGACAAGCTCAGAGTCCTGTGTCCAACCCTGTGTGGCACCCCAGCTTGCCCCCCTGCACTGCAGAAGTCCTCATCGGGCCCCTCCTGCGGCACACCTGGCTCCCCACACTGAGCACTCAGCAGCCACCCTTCAGCCCTCACACCAGCCCTAGGACATCCTGGGGAAATGTGCTTAGAGAGACGCTGGCCAATGGAAATATGAGAGCCACAAATGTGAGCCACAGACATAATTTTAAAGGTTCTAGGAATCACATTAATAAAGTGAAACACATGAAATTAATTTCTATTATGTTTTCTTTAACCCAATAAAATCTTATTTCAACATATAATCGGTATATGTGATTTGCAAAGTATTTTACATTCTTTTCATGCTAAGTCTTTGAAATCCAGAGTGTCTTCTACCCTTAAAGCACATCTCAACTTGGACTGGCCACATTTCAAGTGCTTGGTGGCCCCCTGTGGCTGGTGGCTGCTGTGTCGGGCAGCACAGGGCTAGGCATGCAACTGAAAATCTGATGTGCTGCCCGGCTGGTGTGGCTCAGCAGTGAGTGTCAACCCAGGAACCAAGAGGTCACTGGTTTGATTCCCAGTCAGGGCACATGCCTGGCTTGCAGGTTCAATCCCCAGTAGGGGGCATGCAGAATGCAACCAATCAATGATTTCCTCTCATCATTGATGTTTCTATCTCTCTCTCCCTTCCTCTCTCTCTAAAAATCAATAAAGGAAAAAAAAAAATCTGATAGGCTCGGCCTTGGCCAAGGCAGGTGTCCACAGCCTCATTCCTACAGACTTCCACATTCCACTGCAAAGGTATTAGAATGGAAATAATTAAAGACTCAATTTTAGAAAGACTTCTCAGAAGTTTGGATATGACTTCGTTTATAGATGAAAAGACCAGGGCTCAGAGACATCAAGGGACTTGCCCAGGATCACATGGCTGGTAAAGAACTCTAATGTTGACTGCACTGCTCAAGTCTTCTCTGGGCCCCATCTCCCAGGCCACTGGGCAAGACAGTGAGGTAGGCAGAGCTGAGAGGGGAAGGGAGAGAAAGGACAGGACTGACTGGAGATGAGGAGGGAGTCATGTGTGCCTGGGACTGAGGCTGGGCTGAGGTCAGCCTATGCACGGAGTTTCCTGGCCAAGGGAAGCTGTGCTGTGCTAGCAGCCCCCCCCCCCCGCCCCCGACACACACACCTAATTACCTGGCGCCCCTGTCCCCCAGGCCCTGGTTCCTGTCCCTAGCTCCTTTAGAGGGACTTCTTCCTACTTCAAGGACTAGAAGAGAAGCCAGGAGCAACTCCTCCTACAACAGAATTTCCCTTGGGCTGGACCCAGCTGAGCTCTCCCTCTGAAGGGGGTGGGAGGCCACACATGACTGAGACATAATCACACAAGACAAGAAGGCCCTCAGCCAAGGCAGGCCCTGAGCCTGGGAGAAAACAAACCAGTGAGGCTACTTTCCAGCCAAGAAGCCAAGGAGAAGAGCCTGGCAAGGAGAAAAGAGGATAGATCCTATAGGACCCCTCTGTCACCCCCTCAGACCCCTCCCTGCCATTCACTCTGGGCCAGAGAACCCGCCTTCCCCGTCCTGTGTGCCTGCACACACCTTATAGATGGCGAAGGCTTCGAGCTCCACGGCATAGAGAAAGTTTGGGTGAGGCGGGTGGAAGTGTAGGCGCATGGCTGTGGACTTGAGCGGGGGCACATCGCAGGTTTCTGGGGTCACCCAGAAGGGGCAGTTAGACCTGTGTGTCCAGACCACAGTGATCTTGCCCTTGGTGTGGTTCACCAGGCACAGTGGGACAGGGTTGGGATTCTCAGGTCCGGTGCAGGCACCAAAATCCACCTCGACAGGCTCCAGGCTGACAGCCGGGGGGAAGACGGCCAAGTCCTTGGTGCCATCGAAGAAGTACTCAGTCATGGGGGGGATGACGGGATACTGCAGCGCCGGCACATCCTCCAGGTCCTGGTGGGAGAGACAAGCGGGTAGAGGCCCAGCTGCATTCCTCCTGCATGCCCCTCACCTGTATGGTTCTTTCTGGAAAACGCTGCCAGAACTCTGCACAGGTCACCTCCACCATGCTATGGGGGCACAGGACTGCTCAAGAATTGCTAGAGAAGGGGGCATGAATCTGGGAGGGTAGCCTGCCCCCAGGGCCCAGTGGGGTCCATCGAACCTCCATGGGAATCATGAGGGCCCCGTTCTTATCCTGTTCCAGCTTCTTCTCGCTCAGCATCTGGCCCAGGATGTCAGGGGGGTAGAGTGTCAGGCCCCGAGCCAGGTGTGTGCGGTACCAAACGAGGTGCTGAGGCTTCAGGATGGCCGGCTTGGTGCTGTCTGAGTGGCAGGTCCCGATCAGGTCCAGGAACAGTGGGTCCTGTGACATTTGTCCATGTGAAGCTGGATTTCAGCCCCCACTCACCACCAGCTGGTCAGGGCACAGTTTGAATGAGCTTGCCCAGGGGTGTGGGTTGGGGTGCTCACTTCAAGGTTATTAGCCCTGCACGTGCAATGTGGGGTAAGGTCCAATCCCCCTCTCCCTAGCAACACCATCAGAAAAGTCCCTGGCCTGGAGCAGTCAGGGCAAAGTGGGCACACCCACATGACTGAGTAAACTTCGGGTGCCTCTGGCCATGCTGTGGCTCCAAAGCCAAGCTGAAGCTCTGGAGGAGACGATCCAGGCAGACAGCCTCAGAAGTTCAAGACAACAGAGGTGAGCACCAAGCGTTGTCTTTATGATGGGGCCTCAGATGGGTCCCCCCAGCTCCCAGGGAAGTCCCTCCTTGACCTCTCCCTCCCCACACACCTGGTGGTGGATGAGACAGGCCACCCGCCGAAAGTAGATGATGGGGTGAGTGGGCTGGAAGGCACAGAGCAGGGTCATGCGGGCCTTGCCCACCAGGGTCCCGAAGGTGGGCCTGATGCTGAAGACACTCTCCTGGCAGTCAATGGCAAACTGGAAGTGGGCCGTGCAGTCCGATTTGTTCTCAATCCACAGGGGCTGCTCTGAGCGCTCTCCAAGGTGGATCCAGCTGAAATTGATGCAGTAGTGCTGCAGGGACACATCAGGACCTGGGCATAGGAGATGGGGTCCCAGTGAGTGGGCCCTGCCGCCTGGGTGGGGCTGGACTATCAGCCTCCCCAAGGGTGTCTCAGAAAGGGTCCCACTGATGGGAGCTGGTGCTGCCTGGAGACAGAAGGCCAGGCTGGAAAGGCTGGGAGCCCAGCAGCCTCAGCAGACCTCCAGGTCCCCAGGAGTGAGGGCAGGCACATGATCTCCAGGTGTCCTCAACTGATTCCTCACTGAGTCCACCAGGGGGCAGCAGACACAGAGGCTGAAGGGCAAGGAGGCAGCCGGCTCTTAGCAGGCACGGAGCATTTCCCAATCCTAAGCATGGGCTGCTCCTGTCCCCAGAGAATTGCAGCGTCCTGGGATTGCCAGTACCTCTACAGAAACCAACGACTTTGAGCAGGGTTTGGGAGGCACAACCAGAGGGCATAACAGTCACGTAGTCCATAGTTCTGACGTCCAAGGTTTTGGGGTGGAAAAACACCGACACATATTTCTTCTTTCCTGGGGGCACGATGCCATAGGCCGTGGAACATGAGAAGGCCTGGTCTTTGGGCAGCATGTCTTGGGCCACTTCAATTCTGAAGGGGGCACTCACCTGTGGGCCAGGTGAGGACAAGAGGAGTCAGGTCACAGGATGGGACAGTCTGTCATTACCAAGGTGCCTAGCCAAGGGGGTCAGGGCAGCTGGCATCCAGCCTGTGCCTCACTTGTCAACTTTGAACATGGTGACCCTACCTCCACCAGGAGTAAGGAAGGGGACCTGCAGTAAGATGGGGGAGGCTCCTTGTTGCTCTGTACTGGGACTGACCAGAGGGGTACCTCCCCCGGCCAAAGGTACCATAAAGGCTAGCTGTGGTTCTGGGGTCAGGACAGTCCTGGGGCTAATCTGGGGATTGATCTGGAGGATCAGGGAATACCGAAGCCCAGTCCCCCAGCTGAGAGGAGAGGACGACACAGGTTGACACATATGTGTATCAATAGACATGGGTTATGTGAGGCTTGGAGCCAAAGGTGTGGAAAGGGGGAGATTCTGTACGGGGGGGGGGGGTGTCAGGAGCACCCAGCCCTGTGGTCCTGAGTCCTGCCCTCCCTCCCACCCCCCTGCACAGGATGTATACCACTGATGGATTATACAGCTTGATTTGCCTCTCGGCGGTGCAGCCCACAGCCACAGAGCCAAAGTGCAGCACTTTCTGGAAGCCCTCGACGTCCTTGTCCTCTGGTCGCTTTATGCTCACTAGCAGCTGGGCACATTTGCCTGAGGCAGAGTTGCGAGTGGGGGGACTCTTGGTGAAAAACTGACCAGGGTCTTTGTGGCCCCAGCTGAACAGCCCCCTGAAGAGGGTAGGTGAATCCAGAGAAACACTCGTCTATGACATCAAGGAAGGCAAAGCCTGCAAGGCTGGGGGTGGGCAGGAAGCTGGTGGAGGTCCCGTGGGGGCCAGGCCAGGGCAGAAGGTGGGGTAAGGGGGGCACATGGAGGCTTTAAGACCCAGGGCAGTGCAGCAGGTGGGCTGTGGTGACAGGTGAGAGGCTGAGCCTCACCTGCAGCCTGCAGCTGGATGCTGCTCTTCTGCTTGCTGCCCTCCCCATACCAGCACGTGGCCTGGACTTCATAGATGATAGCCATAAGAGGCTGAAAGGTCACCTTGATCTGGCAAGCCTGACCTGGCTGCAGCAGGCCTGTGCTGGGCAGCATCTGGAATGGGCTTGAGAACTCCCAGGTGAAGAAAGTAGGCAGGTCCCTGGAGGGTGGGGCAAGTCAGAGCCACTGGGCTCCTTATGCTCACTGCCCCTGCTTTAGAAAGGCAGAGGTGCTGGGCAGCACGCTTTACTCCCCCTACCCTTTTCCCCACCAGATGGGCCAGTCTCTCTTCTCCCAGGTACCCTCTTGCTCTCCACACCTCTGAGCCTCAGCCACTCCCCTCACCCTACATTGTCCAGGCAGAACCAGGCCTCAGCTATGTCCCCCATGGCACACATGGGCAACTGCAGGGACGGTGGGCAGATCAGATTGTGGCAAGGCAAGGCGGCCCTCAGGTCCACAAAGAACTTCCCCTCTTCTTTCTCAAACCACAGCTGGTCCATGTACTCCTTCTGCAGTATGGGGGAGGGGGGCAGAGGCAGTCCTTGATCAGTCGTACCTGGGTGGTACTCAGGGACCTTATATTCCTCCCCAGCCCATGGCCATCCCCCCAGTCCACTGAGGGGTGGGCTAGGCTATGGCTCTTCATCTCAGTCTCTGAGGAGAGGTTTGGTTGTCTGTGCTCTACCATAGTCTTGGTCTCAGAGATATGGGGCCTCTTTTGTGGGGAACAACGTATTTAGGGGGAACATCCTGAGAGCAGGAAGAGGCCAAGGAACCTGGGACTTTCTAATGACCAGTATAGTAGTGCAGCCCACATCCAACTGGAATGAGTTTAGGCTCTAATGAGTTTAGGATCTAAGCCTCTCCAGGGCTTCCCCAGCTGGAGTTTTGCTGCAGTTGGCAGGGGTGTGCATGGTGCGGGGGAGGGGCTCCTTGTTGCTCTGTCAGTTCCAAGGTCACTGTGCATGTGTCCGTCATTGCCCTCTGCTCACCATGGTGAGCCTTACCTCCTCCAGAGGCCGGAAGATGATGGGGAGTGTGAAGGTTATGCCTGGGCTCAGGAAGATGGTCTGAGGCATGGCCGTGAAGAAGAACTTGGTCTTGGGGGGCCTGCAGTAGAGAACCAGAAGACAAGCACTTCAGGGCCAGGGAAAAGTGATAAGGGAAGACCCTGGAAAGCTGAGAGAGGTTGAATCCTTGAGACCATAAAGGGGAAAACCCAGGGCTCTGTCACAGGAGGACCTGTTTCCCTTGTTTTACTATTCTTCTTACAGACCTTTATAGGTAGGGCTAGTGTTCCAATGGGGAGGGACGTAATAGATGGAGCTTTGGACACTGTTATTCCATTATTTAATCTGGCCACATGGGTTCCACTTTCGATAATTCTTCAAACTGCACGTGTTTTATACAGTCTTCTGAATTCACCTAACATTTTATCGGTAAACGTTTTTTTAAAAAAGAGTGCCTGCTTTGGGGGCTTGAGAGATCAGGGGCTGGGTCCCTGACCACTCATACTCATACCTGTACGTCATCTTCTGGATTTTCAAGGATAGATTTTTCAGAACCAGGTTCTTGGTGATCTCCTTCCCTAGCTCCCAGCCTTTCCATAGCAGCTCCTCAGCCACCTCAATGCCCCAGACGACCTTCTTCTTCACTTTGTCCTGCTTCTTTGAGAAGCACACCTGAGTGTCCCTGGAGCTGGTTGGCTGTTCAATTTCCAGAGACAGAAGGACGAATTATTGGAGCAGGATTCAAAGATCCTGAGTACAGGCAAAGATCTGTCCACCTCCAGAAAGTAATGAATCACACCCCAGCCCTGAGGGGCAGGCAGACCCTGGAATCAGATATTATCTCTACCAAGATTACTAGAATGGTTTTCCAACTAGATTCCTGCCCCTAAAGCCTTCCCTGGGCCACCTCATCTGGTCCTCCCATCAGCACTCTTAGTGGTCTTAGCTAGCCTTTTGTGTGCCTCAATGCACCCTTAGATACCACTCCTCTCAGATGCTGCCTCCTCCTCCTTCCTCCCCATCCTACCCCTTTACTACAGAAGCCTCTGCCAGCTGGAGTGGTATATCCCAGGCACTTTCCAGACCACAGTGATACTCCACCATTCCCTCTCCTCCCTCAACTGGCTGGTGGAGCAGAGGAAGGAGCCAATTTGCCTGCAAGCAACCCCCACCCCACGCCCTGACTTTGGGGCCACTCCAAGCACTCCTGATGACACTGGAGGTGCCATGTGCCAATGCTTCCCATCTGTGATCCCTATCTATTTGAGGAGGGAGGGGTATGGGCAAACCCCTGGGGGGCAAGGTGGAAGGAGGATGAACCAGGTGCCTCTTCCTGCCACCGTCATTGCTATGAAGGCTCAACTCATTGCCATTTTATCTTTGACCAAGGATCACTTTTATACTGTTACTAGAGGCCAAGTGTATGAAATTCGTGCACTGGTAGGATCCCTAGCGGCTGCCCGCTGCTGGCCGGGTACTCCCTCCCTTCCCCCAGCAGCCTGCCGCTGCTGCTGCCACTAGCCGAGGGCCTCCCTCCCTTCCCCTGGCCAGCCCTGCCTCCCGGTCAAACTCCCATTCAACTCCCAGTCAAGGGCACAATTTGCATACTATGCTTTTATTATATAGGATATAGCATATGGAATATTCATCTGTTCAACAAATATTTGTTGACTACCTGTTATGAGCCAGACACTGAGCTAGGAGCCAGGACAGCAATAGTGAACACGACTGGCAAATCCCTCCTCTCTTAGAGGTTATACTCTCAATGTCAATATTTGCAGAGAGTGTCAGCTGGCCAACATCGTATTTTCTTTCCCAATTTTTCCATGGAGAAAAGGTGACATAGATGAGTGAGGGTAATTTATTATAATTATCAGTTGGTGCATCAATCAACCAGGAAAACAGAGGCCACTCTGGATATTTAAAATAAAAAATTAAATGTACAACCAGAAGATAATAAAGTAACCCGAAGTTAGAAACATCAAGAAGCTGCAACCAGCCCTAGACGGTTAGGCTCAGTGGATAGAGCATCAGCCTGGGGACTGAAGGGTCCCTGGTTTGATTCCAGTCAAGGGCACATACCTGAGTTGTGGGCTCGATCCCACAGTAGGGGGCATGCAGGAGGCAGCCAATCAATAATTCTCTCTTATTGATGTTTCTGTCTCTCTCTCCCTCTCCCTTCCTCTCTGAAATCAATAAAAAAATATTCTATATAATAAAAGGGTAATATGCAAATTGACCCTAATGGCAGAATGACCAGAACAACCACTGGACCAGTCACTCTGAGGTGCACTGACCACCTCTTGGTCCCTTCCCCTGGCCGTCAGGCACCGATCACCCGATGGCGAACAGGGAACCGGGGGTGGGTGGTGGCGGGGGGCAGGGCCAGCTGTGGCAGCTGGGGAAGATGGCCCTGATCACAGGCCAGGCCTAGGGACCATACCCGCACATGAATTTCATGCGCCGGGCCTCTAGTATATCCTATCTAATAAAGAGGGAATATGCTAATTGACTTCTCCACCCTCAAAGATGGAGGCGCCCACAGCCAATAAGGAAGGAATATGTTAATTGACTGCCACCCCCTCAAAGATGGCGGTGCCTATAGCCACAAGATGGCACGCCCAGCCCCCTCAGCCCCGCCATGGTGGCAGGCATGCAGCAAGGCCAGGCCCAACTGGTGGGCCCGGCCACTCCATAAGCCTGCCTCCAGGGATCCCCAGTCCCCTCAGTCCCCCAGCTGCCCAGGGCCAGCCTGATGCGCAGGCAAGCCTCAGAGGGCGGCTACTCAGCCGCCCAGGGCCGACCCGAGGCACAGGCAAGCCTCAGATGGCGGCTGCCCAGTTGTCCAGGGCCGCCGGAAGCTCAGTTAACCAGGGCCAGCCGAGGTTTGTGCTGCCGACAGTGGCAGCAGCAGAGATGTGATGGGGGGGCATCGCCTTCCCCTGATCACTGGTCACCCCCCACTCCTGAATTTTCATGCACCGGGCCTCTAGTATATATATAAAGAAGCTGCAACCACACCTAGGTTAGATGAGGTGGTGAGGTTCTCTGAGACCACAGGCCTGTCCGGAGTGCATTGGAGTCACAGGAAGATGCAACTGTTATTGGAGATGGAAAGGGTGGAGAGGGCAGAAGAGAAATACTCTGGCTTCTCCCCTCCTCCCACTTTCCAATCTCCTGCCAGCCCAGAGTAGAGCAGGGAGGGGTAGTAAGTGAATCTTTAGGCAAACAGGCTTGGAATGGCACAGATGGAGGGGTGAGATGACCCTATCCACAGGGAGGCAAGTGCTACCACCACCACATCTAAGGATTCACAAACACAGGCACACACTGCCACAAAGACAAAGCCATATCCTGTACTCCCAGTGTTAGACCACCACTCCCCACTCCTGCTCTGTCACATAGAGAGAACCCTACAAGCTGCAAAAAGTAATCAACATCTATGTATTGGTCAAAAACAAAGTCCTAGGGGTCATGACAAGAAGAGCCTTCTGAAGGAAAAGAGAGCTCCTGGCTACTCTATCAGCCTCCAACTCACATCACCCTAGAGCCCTCCCACCACAGTCACTCACTGCTACCACCATGCCAGCCAGTTTGGTGCTCCATCTGTACAGGGTCTAGATCTGGGTTTAGACAGAGAGTCAGGTCCTTTCAGATTCCTACCCACCCCTCCCCTGCCACCCCTCCATCAGCCCTAGCCCTATTGTACCCTGCCTCACCTGCCCCGGATGTGGGCTCGCACGGGCACTGACATTGCTACTGCTGCTGCAGGCACTCATGACAATACTGCTGCCAGTGACTGTAGGAATGGCCATTGTGCTGGTACTCAGGTATGATGTGGAGGTCATGGTATAATCCCTGCTGTCCCTCGTCCTTGTGATGGGGCTTGGGGCTACAAAAAGTAATCAACATCTTCATATTGATAAAGCACAAAGTCCTAGGGGTCATGACAAGAAGAGCCTTCTGAGGGAAAAGAGAGCTCCTGGCTAGGCCAGATGTTCCTGCCAGTCTGGAGCTGGGAAGAGACCAGAGGAGAGACAGGCGGGACATGAAAAAGAGAGGCCAATGGAGTAGACTCCCCATGGCCATCATTATCACGGAAGAGTGCCTGGTTCCCAGCTCTGGCAACAGATGTGAGATGGCACCATGAGGAATGAGCCTGAATGAGATCCAGGGCTTTGCCTGCGAGCCTAGAGAATCATCGTTCAGCAAAGGCACCTGGAGGAGGAGCCCTGTCCATGGCCATACTTGGCGTTTCCTAGAAAGCCCCCAGTGAGACTTACTGAAGCATATGCATTACCTTTGTCTGGCTTTCACTCTCTGTATCTTTCCCCTGAATGTGTCTTGATCCTGTGAGGAGAAGAATAAGGAGCAAAAAGGCTAATGAGACTGGAGGGCTCTCAGTCTTCTGGGTTTTCTCTATCAGTATGCAACCTGTAGCCCTGGTTTAAAGTAAGCAGTCACTGAAATAATGACTCCTTCCAAGGATAAATGAATCAACTTTTAAAGCAAAGGAATCTATGGGTGGACTAGAGCTACAAGTTATATGCAAATGTATAGGCAAATTATATGCAAAATATCATGTGTATGGGAATGTGAATTTTTCCAGGGAGAGCGTCCACAGCTTTCACCAAATACCCAAAATGATGCTTGGCCCTCCTCTAGGGGAACAGACAAGGGTCCCAAACTGGCTGTGGCTCCAGCTCCTCAAATACCCTCTTCCTTTAGCAGACTTTCTTCAGCACACACACCCATGTGTGGCTATCATCAATCTAATATCTTTTTTGAACATATGTATATTTTGCAGACAACTCAGTATCCTTCCCCAACTCTTTGAATAACAATAACAAAATTAGTAAAAAAAAAACAAAAAAACTTCTATTGACATTTACTGAGAACTTACCATGGGCCAGGCAGTGTTGTAAGGCCTTCACATGTACTTTAATTCTTAAAACAGTTTATGAGTAGATGTGGCTTGTCTTTTATTTGGCCTAAAATTATCTCTTTTTAGGTTTGGGGGTCAGCTCCTTATTATAATATATTACGCTTTAGTAGACAGTGTTATGGTCACCCTTTAGAAATTTACATACTTCCATCAGACACTCTCCCAGCTCGTGTTTTCACTTGCTCTCCCCACATGGCTGGTAAAGGGGAACCCCAGAACCAGAACCCATTTGCACCACCCACCCAGAGCAAAAGATTCTGTTCATTCAGAATCTGTTCATTTCCTAATTGGCAACATCTCCAAAAACTCTGATTAGATTCATTCTGTCTTAGATTCATTCCTTCATTCATTCATTCACAAAGCGTTTACTGAATGCCTGTTAGTCACTGGACAAGAAAGGTAAGGCCCCTACCTTCAATTGTGAAGTGTACGTTCAAATGGAATCAAAGAAATGCAAGCTGAGGAAACAGAGAAGAGGGTCCCCTTATTTTTTGCTACTAGATGGCTTTGTAGTTCTACCCTGATTCATTAATGGCTGTGACTTCAGGGCTCTGAAAAAGTCTCCAGTCAGCACATGGAACATCCCAGTGAGTGTAGAAGAAATAAGAGAGGATGTGATAAAAAGCTGGTCCAGGTCAGGGTTTAGGGCTTAGAAGAGTGAGCACTGGTCCTGGAACAAGGAAAACTGGGTTCCGGTATCTGCTTAGATTCATTTGAGATGGGAAAGTTTCTCCAAATCCCCGAGCCTCAGTCTCCTCACCTGTAAAATGAGGGTTAGGCTAACTATTTCACAAAGTTAATGCCAAGCTCAAATGAAATAAAGGATTTGAAAAAGCCCTAGATAAACTTATGTTACTATAATTAACAACCATAACCTCCACATTGGCCTGTACTACTCTTCCAAAAGACACACATCTGCAGTCATTATGCAAGACGGTGGTGTTTTTCAATCAAATTTTCTAATTTCAAGGACTTTAAAAAATATATTGTCAGTTTGCTTTATTTTCTAATTTCCAATCTGAAAATTCCTAAATGACCAGTGGGAAAAGTGGCAGATCGTTGTGTAGAGTTGGGGGAGGAAGAAACAGGTAAAATGAAGGGACAAAATTTACTTACAGCTGTTCCTCCTTTCTCTTGGGGATCCTAGTCTGATTGATCTCGTCCAAGTCTGAGTTCCACGGGACTCTGAAGGGCAAGGAGGGGACCCCGGGCCACTTCACAGAGGAGGCGATCTCCGGGGCAGATAACCTTCCCTGGCCACTCGCGCAGCTCCTGAGTCCCTGAGATCAACGCTCAAAACTCACGCCGCCGCCTTGTTGTCGTCTCCATAGATACAGGACGCCAGGGCGCGTCGATTCCTTGTATCCTAGGGCAACTACGGCAGCCCAAATGAGTCATGGCTCAGAGAAGGCGAAAGCGCTGCCCAACTTTTAAGTCCTACCCTCATTGTTAATTTTACGACTTTCCTTGCAAATAGTATTGGGCTTCTACTAGTTGCAACATGGTATGTATAGTCCCTTGTTTATCGTGACATCCTCGCAATCGTGACTTTAATTGACGACCAAATTCATAGGAAGCTATTACATGGACTCATCACCTGAATGGGAGTCGTTCCAGTTCTTTCACAACATGAGTTGGTGACACAAGGTCAGAATCTCAAGCGGAACTTCATTCTGTGATTGCAATTGTTAATTTAAAAGCGGCCCACAGCATTTCTCATTTGCACATTCCTTTGCAAATGGCTTCCTTTTGCTGGTTGGAGAGAATGTGTCCTTATCTCCTAACCAGCACGAAGTTAACTCTTTGAAGGGATCTGAAGGTTAATGTATGAAGAAGGCATTGTTATACATACTATCGATTTCTGGACCCTTTGTTCATTAGTCTGGATGAATTGTGGGGGAGGGTCTCATTTGGTGAAGATGCCTTTGACGGTTGAAGCCAAAAGTCTCAAAGTTCATTCGTGGACAATTAAAGATGTTTCACTACCCAGGACAGTAATGGGGACTGGTGTTAAGGGGAGAGACTTTAATGAGTCTAGGGGTAAATCCAAAAAATAAATTCTCATTTTGGGAAAGTTGGGGTTTACTTGTGAAAGGTAAAAGATAGACTTTGTTGACAAAGTGGACTGAGTTGGAGAGGCTTAATCACAAGGAACAACAACAGCCTGCAATTATTGGAATCAAGAGTCGGAGATCACATGGCCAGATGCTGGCTGGACTGGAGGGAAGGGACAGGCCAAGGGCCTGTTAAGTTATGCAAGCACAGTTAGGTTTGGAGTTTACTTGGGGTCAAGGAATGTAGAACTCTGAGCTTTGAACTGGTTTTAATGTTATTCTCAGAATCTGAGACCTGATATTTGGGCATGATAACTTTTATGCTGTTTATAGTTTCTATAATGATTTCATTTTTGTTTTTCCCTATGCTCTTTTGAAATGGCCAGCCTGACTCAGCTAGAACGATGGGACCTGTTTGTTCATTTTTAGGTCAAAAAGAAATAGGGAGCAGTGACTCTGGGGCAAGGCTTGGTGGTGGCCTCAGGAATCCCAGAGACAAAACCACAAGCAGAGCCCTAGCCAGTTTGGCTCAGTGGATAGAATGTCAGCCTGCAGACTGAAGGATCCCCAGTTCGATTCCAGGCAAGGGCACATTCCCAGGGCTGTGGGCTGCAGTTTCGGGCTCGATCCCTAATAAGGGGCATGCAGGAGGCAGCCAATTGATGATTCTCTCTCATCATTGATGTCTCTATCTCTGTCTTACTCCCCTTCCTCTCTGAAATCAATTTTTTAAAAAAGTAGGAAGAAAAGCTCATGCTAGGAGCCACACATCCTTGTGCCTCTTCACTGGGGGACTGTCCTTCCAGAGATCTACCCAAACCTTGGTGGATTCTTGACTTGGGAATTCTTAGTAGCGTTGACATAAGAAACGTCCAAATGTTTTTATGAATTTATCTGAGCCAAACTGGCAGAAAGCAAAATCTCAATGAACTAAGAAAAAACTGCAGAATGGCAGTTTTGCAGCTTATTTTATACATTAGAATAAAAGGAGGAGACATAAGGAGGGTTACATAAAATACATAGATGGTAAATTAAGGGAGCAGGAGAATGCAAAGTAAGTAAATCTCTGGGACTGAATAAAAAGTAAAACAGAGAGATGCATACTTCTTTTACATTGATGGGTGCAGCATAGTTAGTAATTAACAATTACAGCACATAGAGATGGTATTGGGGGAACAAGATAACAATGAGGGGGTCTATGGTCTCATGCTCTAGTGTGGAGATTGTGCCTTCAGAGGTCTGGGAAAGGAGATTACTCTGACATTTCAAAGGTATATCTTAGATGCAAAAAGAGACCCAACCTGGACTTTGCCGCAGGAGGTGAACAGTATGGAAAAGAGCATGGCAAGGAGTTGAGCCTGAGGATGGGAGAGGATGTCCCCGCAATCATGACTTTAATTGAGGTTTGCTTTAGAAGCCTCTCTTTTCAGAACTCCAGAACCTATCTATATATATGAAAGCCTTAGCAACCATTCAACCGTTTGACCATTTGGCCAGTAGCTATGATGCACACTGACCACCAGGGGGAAGATGCTCAATGCAGAGGCATGGAAACATGGAACAGACTGATGAATCTCATAGAGAAGGGGGGAGGGAGGTGGGAGGGAAGAAATTAACCAAAGATCTTATATGCATACTAGAGGCCCGGTGCACAGATTCATGCACCGGTGGGGTCCATTGGCCTGGTCTGTGGGGATCAGGCCGAAACCAGCAGTCCAACATCCCCTGAGGGGTCCCAAATTGCGAGAGGATGCAGGCCAGGCTGAGGGACCCCACCGGTGCACGAATCCGTGCACCAGGCCTCTAGTAGGAGATAATGGGTGCTGGGTCTTAGTGACTATATCCTTTTTTTTTTTTTAATATATTTTATTGATATTTCACAGAGAGGAAGGGAGAGGGATAGAGAGCTAGAAACATCGATGAGAGAGAGACATCGATCAGCTGCCTCCTGCACACCCCCCACTGGAGATGTGCCTGCAACCAAGGTACATGCCCTTGACCGGAATCAAACCCGGGACCCTTCAGTCCACAGGCCGACACTCTATCCACTGAGCCAAACCGGTTTTGGCGTGACTATATCCTTTATGGATCTAAAAAAGACAATGGGGGTGGTGTTATTTGGTTCAAGGTTATAAACAAAGGTGAGTGATAATTCAGGAAATTGACAAAGACCAGGATGTAGGAAAATGGGAGGAAGAAGGTTAAGTAGGAGATGGACTCAAATCCTTCCAGTAGGAAGCTGGGTGTGGGGGTAATAAAGATAAAGCACACTCAGTGATTTGGGCTTCAGTGCACACACACAAAAGTATCTTTTCTAAGCATTTTTTCACACACATCCACACCACCCATCACTCGCTACCCCCAACTCCCATGACCATGGAATAGAGAAGACTTTGGTCTGAGAAATCAGGCAGATCTGATATTAATCCTGACTCTGCCTCTTACTGGCTGTGGCTTTGGACAAGTCACATGACCTCTCTGAGCCTCATTTTTCTCATCTGTTAATTATCAAAAAGCTGGTGATAATTATCAAAAGGCTGGTGTAAGGACTGAGTAATCATGAATGTGTAAAGTACTTGACACATGCTAGACAACAAAGTTACACACACACACACACACACAGAGACACATACACAGAGTCACTGATTGAATAGGAGGTCCCTATAAATAAACCACTTGGCCTGTGCACCCTCCTCTCTTACCATCTCCCAGCCTCTCTGCTGCACTGGAGAGGTGAGAAGTTTTTCTCCTCTCCACATCCTCCTCTTGTTTCTCCAAGAAGGAGGCTGCCTTTCTGCTCCAGGGTGGAGAAAGACAAAAGGAGATGCCAGAGTAATCTGCAATCCAGATGGCAAGGCAACCCAGCTCTAGCACTTGCAAAACTCTCTCCCACCTTTCTCTCCCTGTGACTGACTCCATTTGGAGTGTTGGTTCGGAAATCAGGTCTTCATCCAAGGCATATTTAATTTACAGGAAGGAAATAAAGAGGTGAAATTAGTGGAATAAATATTCTAAGCCCAGACCAAGGGGTGGAGAGTGAGAGAAGACTACAGCCAAAAGGTCCATTGGATTGATTCAGGACTGTATCAAGGAGCAGGCATGGAGCACTCTCTGCATTAGAGTGTCATGTTCCCCTAAAGCAGCAGGGGGTGGGGAGAGCATTAAGAGACTGATGGCACCTCCAGCCTGAAACAGTTACCATGGCACAAAACTAGCAGGAGTTTGGGGTAGGCTGCCATATGGCAAGAGAATTCAAAAAAAAGTGTTTTATTCTGCCTGGGACTGCCATAGGGTTTTCTGAGTCTCCTGGGCCAACCTAAGCCCCCTAGATAACCTTCTCCTACTATTCTTCATCCCCACAAAAAGTAGATGGACATGCAGGCCAATCGTAGGGAGATAAAGGGAAAAGGACCTGAGGTTTGATCCAGAAGACTTGAGTTCAAGTCCTGATTCTAGCATTTAGTAGCTGAGCAATTTCAAGCAAATTGTTCAACATTCTAGAACCTCACTTTCTGCATCTGTAAAATGGAGATAAACAGGGGTAAAATATTTAACAATTGGTAAGGTATGGGCATGACCTATGAGAAGGGGCCTTGGAACCAAAGCAGAGTTCTGGGAGCCCACATTGTGCCAGGCCTTAACCCTTTAGTTGCTGGGTCATGGGGGAACCTGGGAGTACAGGGAGGGACTGAGAAAGCAGCCACCACAGCAGTAAAGGACTCAGTCAGTGATTATTTACCAACTAGTACCAAAGTATTTCCAGATTTCAATAATCAGTATAGCTATACTGAATACTATTAGTTGCAAGTTAGCCCTAAAGACAAATCCTACCTCATTGGCTTCTTTCCCCTCTAATTCCTCCTCATTGGTGAAGGACCTGTTACCACATCTAACTGCTCTTTCCTTCTACTCTGAGCAGTGCTCCTTCTCTGTGTGAGACCTCCCAGCTGTCTTCCCTACACCATCTCCTGCTGGCCCTCTAGCTCCAAGTCTTTCTGACCAGCACCATGGACAGCTCCTGATGACCAGCCCATCCTAAGCCATCCACTTCCTCCTGCCTTCTATCTCCTCTTTCCCCATCCACAGTGCAGAAACCTTGAGGTACGAACTAAATGAGGGACACCCCTGAGAAGACAGTACAGTGGAGTGATTGAGAACAAGCTCTGGAGTAAAGCAGATTGGATTTGAATCCCAACTGCACCAGCTTTCAGCTATGATCTTGTTCTTTCCATAAGCAGGGAAAACTTTAACAGCTCAAAGGTTGTGAAATTTAAGTGGAATAAAATATTCAAAGAACTTAGCACAGGGCCTGGCTCATTACAGGCTCTGAATGAATGAAGAACACCATTATTCTGTTACTTTCCATTCTTTCTAATTTTCTTAAACCCATATATATATTTTTAATTGATTTTTTACAGAGAGAAAGGAAGAGGGATAGAGAGTTAGAAACATAAATGAGAAATATCGATCAGCTGCCTCCTGCACACCTCCTACTGGGGATGTGCCTGCAACCAAGGTACATGCCCTTGACTGGAATTAAACCTGGGACCTTTCAGTCCGCAGGCCAACGCTCTATCCACTGAGCCAAACCAGTTAGGGCCCTCAAACCCTTTTCTAATCCATTTCTGATCAGGGTCTTCTCTCAAGTAAAGAAGTCATGACCACTGGCTTCCTCTGAGTATGGAAGTTGGCTTGAACTTCATGTATGCTAAAGGAGACCATCTTTGACTGGTCTATGAGATTCTATTTTTTAGATGTTTTAAAAATTGTGAGTTAATTTTAAATATACAGAAGAGTTACAAAAATAGTACAGGGAGTCTCATAAACCCTTCACCCAACTTTCTCTGAGGTTAACATCTTACATGATCATAGATCATTTCTCAAAACTAAGAAGTTAACCTTGGTACAATAAATACCGTTGATGCAAGTATAGAATTTATTAGATTTCACAAGTTTGTCCACTAATGTTCTTTTACTGTTTCAGCATCTAATCCGGGATCCCACCTATGCATTTCCTGAGTTTTCCTAGTCTTTCATAACCTTGAGTTTTTTGAAGAGTACTGTCCATTATTTGTAAAATTTTCCTCAATTTGGATTTATTTTTTATAATACAGTGAGGTGTCCATTATGGAGAAGCATATCAGAGAGGTGATAAACAGGGATTGTATCAGAGGGTACATGATGTCAATACGTTTTATTGGTGATGCTAACTTTGATCACTTGACTAAAGTGGTGTCTGCCAGAATTCTCTACTGTAAATGTGCTATTTCCCCATCTTTATTAGATTTTGATCATTCCCATTTTGTGATTTTTCAGGATTATGAGTTCAAAACCAAGAAATCTGTCCTTGAACTAACCATTCCACCCCTACACTCCCAATCACTCCCCAGAGCCACACCCATATCCCGTTATATGTCTGATCACTTTCCTCTGAATTTACTTAATTGGGCATTTGGAGGTGTGTGCAGAAGCCAGATGCAGATACACCTGAAGTTTAGTAAGGCGGCAGGGTGCTTCTAGTTTGTTTTCATGGACATTTTTGTCCAGGCCCTGCAAGTTTCTGCTTGCAGGGGTACTCTGGGAAAATGTGGCCAACTGTCCACAGGACAGTCCAGCTCTTTTCCAGTCTGTCCCTGATCTCTGAGCACTTTCTTCAACTTCTACACTGGGTTTTTAAAAACCTCTAATAGCATTTTCTCCTACTTGGCTATGTATAACTTCTTGCTGGCCACTGGCCCAAATATATGAGCTTCCTTTCTTCCATAAAGTTCTTTATTCCTTCAAGAGTTTGCTATCATGAGAGATCCTGCCACCAGAACAGATACATAAATAACATTTTTCAATAAGTTGAGTGTGAAGAGATGTGTTTATCAACTCTTCCCTTTGTCTCCATCTCTATCTGCCCCAAGTTTAGTCAATGTGCCTTCTCATGCTGCCCCTTTAGAAGATGAAGAGGCACTACACCTCCTCCAACCTCATGCAGGCTCCGTTTTAAAAAGCTTTTGTGTAAAAGTGTATTAAAGGCCCTGGAAAGCATTAGAAGATGCCTTCATCAGTTCCCATTTCTTCTTTGCCCTTTGTTCTGTTTACTATTGCTGCATAATAAATTATTCTAAACTTCAAGGTTCTAAATAATCGTTTTATTTTGCTTATGCATTTGTGGGTCAGGAATTCAGGAAGGGTGTGGCAGGCAGCTCTCACTTGGAGTCTCTCATGTAGCTGCATTCAGAAGTTGGCCAGGCTGCAGCCATCCAAAGGCTCCATGGGAATGGTCGTTCAAGATGGTGCCCTCACATGGCTGAAAGTTTGTGCCGGCCATCAGCTGGGCACTCACTAGGCTGTGGATGGGAACACCAATCTATAGTTGCTTCAGCTTGACAATCTCAGGGTAGAACCAGGAAGAAGCTACGTGGCCTTTCCTAGCCTCAGCCCAGATTCAAGGAAAGAGGAGAGTCAAATAATTGAGGACTTATTTTAATAATTGCCACTCCCACCAAAATGAGATTTTCTCATAGTATCTAGAACATTATTCCTCCAAGACTACTTTCCCTCACAGGTTCTTGGCCACCCCCAGCCTCATCAGATCTTTTAGGCTGATGCTGGGAGTGACTTCCTCCCATCTTTCTGGGATGATGACTCATCAGTTCCTACCTCCCTCAGTTGCTGCTGCAGGGGACTTGGGTTCTGGTTCCAACTAGTGTGCCGCCATGGGAAAGTGACTTCACCTCTCTGGGCTTCTGGACTTTACCTTTCTGCAAAGTAGGAATTAGGAACAATTTCACTTTGCAGACTGTTAAGATTTAAAAAGATACCGTAAATAGCAGACCTAGCACAATTGATGCTCCTGACTGTGGAATAAATAACTATGGGTGAGTCATTTTTCCTCTTGGAGACTTAGTTCATTTATCTTTAAAATGGGGATAATTCCCTTAGCCTGCTTCCCCATCCAAATGAGAGGTCTTAAATGAACAAAGGGAGGGTCAGCCCAGAGGTTAAGGCTTCCAGACCCAAACCTGGGCAGGAAGCATCCTGCATTTATGCCAATCTGAGGGGAGTTCAGTGTGTGTGCAAGGCAGCCTGGGTGTGGTTTGGGGCTACTATTGGCCTGACTCAGCCTTATCAGGTCTGGGCTGGCCACAGCTTGTCCCAGTAGAACAAAGAGGCTTTGAGAACCAAGATGGGGTATGGGATGTGGGGCCAAGCCTCGGGAGGTGCATCCCACCCAGAGGGCACAGCAGGGTTGGGGGAGCTGCCACCAGGAAATCCAGACATGCTGCATACCCTAGCATGCCCCATGCACAAGGGTTTCCGGGGGCCAGGCCAGAAGAGTTGCCTTTTCTAGGTAGATCTCCTCAGGGGACATTTTTAAATGGAGAGGTGCCTATTTCCAGTTCCCACACCTGAGCTGCTGTGTTAGCAGCAGGCCTGGTTGCCTAAAGGATTGGTGCATTGGGCTCAGCCTTTCCCAGCACAGCCCCATTTACTGTCAGATGCCATCTGCAGGCAGGCAGCACCTTCAGGCTGTGTTGGGGAGAAGGGGGAGTGCAGGCCTACGTGGCTTCAGAAGAGCCATGGCCAAGGTGATTGGGTCTTTCCAAACACAACAGAGGAGCATGCAAGGACAACTTGGGGATGAGGATCTGAGGAGAGGCCTCTGCACAGGGTACAGCGGCCTCTACGTGGAGGTAGTCTTCCCAGGCTGCTCCAGAGGCCTCACAGCCAAGGTGGGATCTCAGGCTTAAAAACCTGAAATTGACTTGGGCCCTTTACTCACCCTTACTGCTCATCCAAATGGGCTTCAAGTCCTGGCCATTTTCCTGCCAAAATGTCTACAATCCGTTGCCTTTTTCTGACCCCACAGCCACCTCTTCAGTCCAGAAGTTAGTGAACTTCTTTACCCAGTATGTAGACTCCTGCTTCCATAGCTGCCTTCTCTGGTCTGTCCTCCACACTGCAGCCGGGTGAGCTTTCTGAAACAATCTAGTTGCAAGTTCTCCCAGCTTCAACCCCTACAGGCGTCCACCAAGCCCTCAGGATAAAGTCCAAATGCATGGAACACAAGGCTCTGTGTAACCTAACGGCCACCCACTTGTCTACCTCAGCTTTGCCAAACCCACTGGTACTGAACAGCTTTGCAATGCTGACCTGGTGGTGGTTCCTTCAAACCCCCAGCCTCACGCAAGCCTTAAAGCCTTTGCCCTTACTGTGTCCTCAGCCTGGATCCCTTCCTTTACTCACCTGCCATCCAAACACCTCCTTGCCCTCCCTGCATAATCCTCATCTCCAAGACATTTTCCTAGCTCTAACCTCTCTGTGGCACTCCAATAGCCCCTGTAAGGATGTCAGGCACAGCACTCAGCACATGGCATGGACATCCCTCTCCCTGTGCTGCTCCCTGCCAACCAGTTCATTGAGAGCAGGGACTGCCTCTTTCCCTCATCTGGCACAGCGCCTGACACATGGTGCCCAGTAAACAATGACTAAAGGCTACAACTGTGAATGAAGGTTACAACTGTGGATGCAGCAGCCTTGGCCAAGGACTGAGCGTGAGCCACGCTTTGGACCAGTAGCTGCCTGGGCCTAGGCTCTATGATTGACCTTCCATTGGGCCTTGGCATCGTACAGAGCTTGGGGCAAGCTGGGTTCTGGAGAGAGGGATTAGGGGCCATCACACTGCAGAGGTGGAGGGTGACTTTTTAGGTTGGTTTTCCTGGTCTCCCTGCTCACATAGTTTCCTTACACCTGAGGCCAGGATTCCCAGAAAAGTTGCAGGTCTCCACCTTCACTCCAAGTTGCATAGATTCAAATCCTACTTATCACTTGTTGTATCATCTTGAGCAAGTTACTAACCTCCCTGTGCTTCTGTGTTCTCATTTGGAAAATGGTAATATTATAGTATATACCACCGTGGGCTGTTATGAAAATTAAATGGGTGCTTCATATGAAGCACTTAAAACAAAACCTGGCAATGGGGAATCTTCATTAAATGATAGCAGCTTTTATTCATTATAGCCTTGTGGGGGGCTATTCCCCCAGATGACACAGTTCCCGGAGGAATGAAGTTTTCTCTGGAGTTTTCCTCTATGGAGATGGGGATTGGTGAGATAAGAATCTGAGCAGTCACCCCAGCACAGTAATCTCCGTAGGAAGTTAGAATCTTGGCAGTGGTATGCTCTAACAACCAGCTCACCACAGTGTGAGGAACCCTAATTTGTAGCATACACCAATTTCCATGGTATAAATAGTCCCACCATGGCCTATATCAATTGGCTCATGAAGTTCCTGAAAATTTAACAATTGTACCACTCAGCCTGGGAATCGGCTAACCTGCAGTGAGCACAGGGCCCCACCTTCACCCCAAGATTGGTCTTTTGGGCAGTGCTGGCAAAAGTATCATTCTGTTTTGGCAATAAACTGGGCCTTGGGCCATCTGCCATGTTTGTAGTGTTTGTAAAAATAAGTTCCTGGGCCATCACTCTGGATCTATTAAAGCAAAATCTTGGAAGGAGGGCCAAGAATAATTTTTAACAAGCTGCCTAAGTGATTCTGAGGTTTTAGAACTTCCAGGTTAAGAACCCTGATTTATCCAAGAAGTCAGAAGGCAGATGTGATGTCTCCAGAATAATTTCATACCATGGTCCATGATCACAGTGAAGAGTCAGAAACCCAGGCCCCAAGAAAGACTTGAGTCAGCAGGGAAAGCACTGTGACCAGAGGGTGGTGGTCTAGATGAGCAAAGTGACCATGAACTAGTTACCTCACCTCTCTCTCTGGTCCAACCTTGGGGTCAGCATGCTAAGGCCTGTCCTGGCATGAACACAGCTTTCTTTTGAGACTTTGCAGAGCTTTGATGAGAATGGACCTGCAGAGGGGTGGAGTACTGGAGGTTTTGTCCTCAGAGGAAGGTGAGCATATCCCTGGACAGGACCACCCCTGACTCCAGACTATGCAAGTATTGAACCCAGTCAGCATTCTGGACTCAATGGCTCTAACAACTTAAATAATTTTTATTACAAAAGGAAGAAAAGACCAAAACATCCCTCAAATTCTCCCATGGGCTTCCCCCTTGGCGCCAATAAATAAGGTGGGGGAGACTGACCAGAGGAGGGGGAGTCATGGTTCAGCAGAAGAGGGAGCTTAGCCTGGGCAGGGGTTGGAAGGACATCCAACCCGCTCCCCTGTCCCGGGCCCTACGGTCACATTGGCTGGAACACAGAACTCTGCCCACTGACAGCAATAGTCTCTGGATGTGTCGCAAGGAGTGTGGCCAAGGAAGAAGAACATGTCTCAGGATGGCCAGGATGGCTGCCTCACCCTGCAGCCTTCTCAGTTCCAGGCAGCATTGAGTCCAGCCAGCTCCCTGCTGGCTCCCAGGGAATCTAGCAGCATCAACTGAGGTGCAAGCCCACCAAAGGGGGGCCTAAGACAGATGGAATGGGCTCTCCCCATTGAGGGAGGCAGGTATGAAAAATCGTAGTGAGAGCTGGCTGGATTGGGACCCACTGTGCAAGTCTAGAGGTCTATAGTTGGAAGGACAGACCACCCCCTTGCCAGCTCAGCTTGCAGCTCTGTCACTACACCAAGATGGTGGTGGAGGACTCTGGCATTGCCCAGTCAGGTCTCAATGGTATATCTCTGTAGAGGAGGCAATGGTGGGATCCATTACCCCCGCTCAGGTCTCTTACAGGGCCAGTGCCCTCCAGGTAGGGAGGCCTTTGGATCAAGTTGGGCAGTTCCAGGAGGACAGTGGAGGGATCTTTTCAGCTCCCTGGCCCAGCCATGCCCAGTGAGTGAAAGCTGCTCTCTTCCAACAAGAGCTGTCCCAGGCGGTAGAGCAGCTGGGGGTACCAGTGCACACCCTCCCCCAGGGTCCAGCTGCCCCACGTCAAGCTGTGAAACAGTCGAAAGGGCCAGAAGGCCAAGTGAGCCAAGCGGTGGTCAGCCACGGCCGCGAAGCAGGAGGCCACCACATCCTCTACCACCAGCGTCCCGTGCCTCGTTAGTGGGGCATAGGCTCCAAGGGCAATATGTGTGGAGACAGCTGCCACTCGGGCAGGCTGCAGGCCTGGCACCCCAGCCACCAGCACATACTGGCCAGGCTGCACTTGACTGGCAAATGTGGCCTGGAAGTGGGCCGCTGGTTCTGTGTGATTGTTGGCAGTGAAGAGCAGATGGGCAGGTGTGAGTGCCAGGCGTCTCGGGGGGTCCTGTGTCTCGATGACCTGGAAGGCCCTCAGCTTATCTGGCTCACGATCCAGGAAAATGAGCACATCACTGAAGGTGGGGTTCCCATCCTCCCCCATGGCCAGCACCCGGTCTCCTGGCCTCACAGCTGACAAAGCCACACGTGCCCCACTCTCCAGGCGCACCTGGGCTCCAGCAGGGAAGCAGCCACCTGTCTTGGCTGCAGCTGAGTGCTCTGTGGGAAGAAGGGACATGAAGGTGTTACTACTGTGGAGCTCAATTCCCAGTCATAGCACCCTTCCCAAGCCCAGCCAGTGCTCCCTCTTGCTCCCAGAGAGTCCCCATCACCATATCTTGGCTCCTATCCCCACTTCCAATGCAGCCTTGAACCCATTCCAACCCACAATGTGATCTCTGCTCTTCCCCCCAGTCTAATCCTTTGCCAATGAGAGGAGCATATTGTGGCTCCAGTGAGTGAGAAGGAAAAGGCCATCCTGAAGCCCAGATGAAGCCCCCATCTGTTTTCAATCCTGACAATGTTGTGCAGCAGTCAGAGAGGTCAGAGGTCAGCTGAGCCAGGCAGTGGTCAGCTGTGATTGACACCCAGAAAGCTGCAGTCTCATGGAGAAGGTGAGTCACTTAGCTCCTCTGGGGTCTAAATGTGCCATTATTTCTCACTTCCCCAATGGTGCCCTCTCAGACTGACATGCCAAGTTCTGTGCCAGAGCTGGCCCTTGGAGTCTATATGGAAGTGAAAGGAAGACCAGCCGTGGGGTGAATATAGACTCCAGGGAAGCCTGGCTCAGTGGCAAGGGTAAAATCACTGTCTCAATTCATGTGCTGGTACTTATGCAGGAACAGGACACAGTGGCATCAGTGGGTGGGATGGAGAACAGTGTTTGGGGGTCAGGAATAAGGAATGGAAGTGGCCTCTCTGAGAGCTGGCACCGGGCCAGTATTTGCAGGTGAAGGGTGGATGTGACTTGAAACAGATACCATGGGCAAGAAAGAGCTGAGGAGAAGGGCAGTGTGGGGGTGGGGTGGGGTCACCCCTGTGGGCCCAGGTGGGATCAGGAATAGTAAAAAGGGGCCTGGTCTCTATGTGCAGGGTCTGTGCATGTGACTATGCCTGGTACCAGCACGGAAGGCTGAGCCTGCAGCCCTGGGGCCAGGAAACATTTGAAGCATCCATGACTGGATTCAGTGTGGTGACAGGGATGCTGACAAGATTTGAGAGAGGGGCAAGGCCCCAGTGCCTGCCAATTCGGATCAACAAGGCGGCAAATCTGGGAAAATACACTTTATTGAGTCCACTCTGTTTATTCTGGCCCTCATGGTTGGCTTTGCCCCAAAATGCCCAGTTTCAGGGTCCTGAGGGAGAGGTGGGGACGCCTGCACCCCCTGGGAGGAGCATACATAGTGCCCTAAAGGGCCTGGCCTGCAGCCCCGTTGTAGGTTCTGAACCTCTGGGTTCCTGGTTCCTGGTCAGACTTGCTGATGTCTGGGCAGCCCTGGCCCCTGCCCCTCACCCCACCCGCCTCATTCTGCACCAGGCTGGGTGGGGAGGCTGTCTCTGTCACAGCCTGGGTTCCACATCCGCTCAGCTCGCTGTCTTGAACCTCCTGCCGCAGGCTCTGGACTATGGACCTCAAGGTCAGCACCCAGCAGCGCCAGGACAGGGCCCTGTCTCACTAGGCTCCCAACATAGACACTACCAGGCACGGGAGGAGCAAGCGGTCACAAGCGGAAGCGGGGAGCGCCGCCGACGTCCTCTTTCCCGGGGTTCCCGCCTCCATCCCCGGGAGGGTCTCTTCTTCTTGGCCCCAGCGGGCCCTGCGCCGCCTGCCCACGCCCTGCGGCCCCGGCCCCGGGCCCAGTCCCCCGGCAGCGGCTCACCGGACTTGACGGAGCAATGCACGTGGGCCTTGGACTCATAATACACCCAGTCGAAGCCGGCCTCCACTGCCAACCGCGCCAGCAGTCCGTACTTATTGCGGTCGCGGTCCGAGGTGGTGATGTCCACTGCGCGGCCTTCGTAGTGCAGCGACTCCTCCGAATGGTGCCCGTCTTCGTCCCAGCCCTCAGTCACTCGCAGCTTCACGCCGGGCCACTGGTTCATCACCGAGATGGCCAGGGAGTTCAGGCGGTCCTTGCAACGCTGCGAGAGGAAAGCGCCGAGTTAGGGGGAGGAGCTGGCCCGCGTGCAGGTGGAGTCGTAGCCTCGCTCTTCCAGCGCAACCGCTGGAGGTGGGAAACCGGGAAGGGGGCTCTCTTCCGCTCTCTTTGGTACACAGAGCCCTAACTTACTTCCGTTATAGCATCGGCTGCCCCACGGACCTGGACCGCACAGTGACGCCACAAATCTGAAGTGCGTGGCAAGCCCTATACCCTTAGGGCTCCTTTCTCGGATAAGGGGCCCCTCCCTTCTCTGCCCCGCTCGGTACCAATTCCTCCACAGCCTGCACCTTTCCAACGCCCAGTCCCTCTGTTTCACGGAAGCACCGGAGACCAGGGCGGCCTGCTACCTGGAGGGGCGGAAGCGGCCTGCGGCGGGCCTGCTAGGCGTGCAAGGCCAGAGATGCCCAGTAGGTGTCACCGTAGCCTCAGGGCTGAGGCCCGGGGACACCAGCCCCGGAGGCGCGGCAGGTGCGGAGACCCAGCAGCATGGGGGTGTGTTGGAAGGGAATCCCGGGCATACCTGGATCCCTCGGTCACCACAAAGCATTCCTGATGAGACCCTCTTATGTCCAAAACTTGCCCGCACCCCTGCCGAAGTAGGGCAGCCCTGTAACCAGAAGCTCGTAGAAGGACTAGTGCCCGGCCTGGCCCTATTCAGAGCGACGCGGAATAGGGTTTCCACAGGGTTGATAATCTTAAGTAACGTCCCCCGAGCCCAGAGTCCTCCGCGCCTCGGCGCTGCTCGCGTCTGGGAAGGGACTCCAGAAATCGAACTTCTAATCTCAGGGAGCCGCCTCCACGCTCCGCCTCACATGGGGTGGGAGTAGAGCCGCGCCCGCGGAAAGGACTGGAGAGATCACCTGTCTGTGCTGACTCCCCGCGTGCCTGCAGCCCAAGGGACCCTGCAGTTGACTGGGGGGAGGGGCCGGCAAGAGAGGGGGCCCTTCCACAGTCCTTGACTCTGAAGTTCGAGGTGCCGCCAGGCGTGGGTAGCCCCTGTCTCAACCTACCCCCACCCCGCAGAGCCCGGCCCCACAGACCCTTGGACTCCGTCTCCCAGGAGCCAACAACGTTTACAGCCCAAGGCCCGTAGTCCTCCTTGGCGGGCAAGCTAGGTGGGGCGCTCACTGCCCCAGGAGGGAGCTCCGTGTGCTCTTGCCTCCAGGCTTCTAGCCTCCCACCTATGTTCTCTGGCGGCCCCTGCCCTCCGCCTCTCTCTCTCCCGCCACTCCCCGCCCCTTCGGGTCCAGAGCCGGGGCGCGCGCTGTCAATGATTGCCCAGCCCGTGGCCCGGATCCTTATCTGCATTCCTCTGCGCCCAGCCCGGCCCGGCCACCAGCCAACCTTCGCCCCGACACTGGCCGGCCAGCCCCGGCGCCAGGGCGCATGCCGAGGGCCGTGGTCTAGCTGCTTTTCCTAAAGCACTTAGAACGTGGGCTGCCTGCCTGCGTGGGGGGGGGGGGGGTGAGGGGGGAGCGCTGAGGAAGGGGACTTAGGTCTCTTCCCCTGCGGACCTAGTTGCAGTGAAGAAAACTTGCGACTCCCCCCAATCCTGCCCCTCGCCCTCCCTCCCCCGCCCTCCACTCCCCCAGCGCTTGTGCTGAGCACTGGTCCCAGCATGCAGAGACTAACTTTAGCTCTACTCCCTGCCTCCCCGGCACCCAAACCCCTCCCTTCCAACCCAACCCGTCCCCACCATCAAGCCCAGGGGTCCCCCAAGTTCGGCCCTAGCGCCCAAAGGCCCCCGTCCCCCACCCTTCAACCGCAGGGGCGCCTCTCAGCTCTCTGCACAGACACGTGGGCTCGCCCGACAAGTTCTCTTTCCCACCTTCACCTTCCTCGCTGTTCTTTAACCCCAGACCCCAGCGGGGGCAGCGCATCTAACCCGCCAGGCGCAAACCTCCCGGGCAGGAGCTGCCACCTCCACAGCGACCGCGAGTGGAGGAAAGGAGCTGCTTCGCCTCGGGGTGCCGAATGGCTTCTAAATGAAAGAGGCCCAGCCGTGCGGATGGTTAGGCCAGGAAGTACCGCGTGGATCCCGGTGGCGCAGGAGGCAGCCAGATCGAGGTGCCTCCGGGTGCCGGATGCCGCGTATGACCCGAGCTGCCAGCGCGCCGGGGCAGAGGGGCCGTGGCCAACCGGCTGGGTTGTGGCGCTCGGCAGCAGGGAGCTCTTCTCAGCCATCGGCACGATCGATCGGGGATGCCAACACGCCTGCCGCGACCCCTGGCTGTCCCATCTGGGCAAGAAGCAGCTGGGTTTGGCGAGAGGGGCAGGTGCCAGGGGGCGTGCCAGCCAGTGGAGCAAAAGTGCCAGGGAGGGTGGATAGGGCCGGGCAGGTGGCGGTGCTTGGGCAGTGGCGCCCTGGGAGGGCGGGTCGCGCTCACCTGGGTCATGAGGCGGTCGGCGCCCGTGTTCTCCTCGTCCTTGAAGATGATGTCGGGATTGTAATTGGGGGTGAGCTCCTTGAAGCGCTCCGAGCTGCGCGCGATCTTGCCTTCATAGCGCCCGCTGGCGCCCAGGGTCTTCTCGGGCACGTTGGGGCTGAATTGCTTATAGGCGAGCGGCACAAGCTTGCGCGGCGGCCGCCTGCGGCTGCCCACCACCCGGCCCGGCCCGCAGCCCCGCGCTGCTGGCACCAGCAGCAGCAGCAGAAGCAGGCAGAACCGCAGTCGGGGCCGGAGCCGGGCGGGAGACATGGCCGGGAGCCCGGGAGAGCGGCGGGCGAGGGCGCTTGGTGGGCTGATGGGTGGGCTAGTCGACCCGGGCCCTAAGGGGGCTCAGGCGTCTGGGTGGCTTCGGGGGGCTCCAGGTGGGGGCGCCATGGGCTGCGCGGCGTGGCGCAGGGCCGGCGGGACTCAGGTGCGGGGCGGGGGCCCGGGGCCCTGGCTGGTGGCGGCGCGCTGTCCCCCTCGGCGCCTCGACTCTGAGCTGCCCGGCTCGCCCGCCGCCAATAAATAGGCCGGCCCGTTTGTTTTGGCAACGCGGCGGCGGCGGGGGGCGGCGGACGGCGGGGCTGCGGGCCGCCGGGCTGGGCTGGGTTGGCCGGGCCGGCGGGTTGGCGGGCCCCGCGGTTAGCACCCCGGCCCGGCGGTCAGGCGGCTCGGGCGGAGCGGGAGCTGCTGCTGTCTGCGGCGCAGCCCGGGGCCGAGTGAGAGGGGAAATGGAAGAGATCCGGGCGCGGGCCCCGCGCAGACCGCACCCTGCCCATGTCCCTGCCTCCTGTGTGCTCGACAGCGAACCTGCAACAAGGGCAGCGCAGCCTCCTCCCCCTCAGGCGGGCGGCCCCCGGCACCAGCCAGCCCTCGTCCTGCTCGCTCCGCCACCGCGAGTCCACCAGCCCGCCCGCTGCCCTCAGCGCCCCCTGCGCTGCCTGAGTTTGCCCTCCCCGCCCGGACGGGCCCCACCCCGCCTTGGCCTCGCCTCTGGGCTCCCCGCGGCTCCGGGGTGCCCCGCCAGGCGCAAACCTCCCGGACAGGAGCTGCCACCCCCACAGCGACCGCAACCCACGGCGCGGCCGGACGCGAGGGGCGGGGGGCAGTGGCCGGACCGCACAGCCGCCTACGGTGTCCCCTGCGGGGAAGTAAACCCAAAAGGCAGGAGGCCGCTGGTAACCTGGTGCCCCACCCTGGCGCAGGAGACGCGCCCTCCCAGCCGCCGGTTGTGAAGCTGGGAATGCTGTTAAAAGAAGCAAGATGAAATTGCAAAGGGATACGCCAAGGTGTAGAGAAGTGCAGCCAATATAGTGACATCAACAGAATACCAAAGAAACCCCGACTGGCCACCATAAAGAGGGGCAACACAGGGGGCTTGCTAAGAATGCAAAAAAAAAAAAAAAAAAAAAAAAAGCCAGTGGCATACACTACAGGAGCTGCTAAATAATTACTCTCTTCCTTCTACTTCGCAAATTAACAAGGACAGAGAATATGTAGAGGCAGCTGGAGAAGTAAACATGGGTTGTGTGTTTATTTTGATATGCCATTCAGGAAAGCTGAATGAATTAGGTTTCATTCTGCTAAAACAAGAAAAGGCAAGTATGTAAAACACACATACATACACACACACCCCCCAAACTACATATATGATTTAGTTGTGTATATTCTACAAAGTCAATAGCAATAGAAATAAAAGGCTGAGCAATTAAAAGGTTTAAAAATTCTCATTCCAAGAATATGATACAACAGGTACTTATGTGCCCCATACATGGAAACTATTAAATATTATTACTTGCAATATTTAACTTAAACTCACAACCCCAAATGAGCTAATATCCCCATGTTACAAGTGAAGATTTTGAATTTCAGAGAGGATAAGCAACCTGCCCCTGGGGATTCCACTGGGGGTGGGGAGGGACCCCAGAGCCGATATATTGGCCCTCTCTCTGTGCAGCACCCACTCATTCAGTACAGCTCCGGTTTGGGGCTAAGATGGCTTTTCACAGATGTACTCACATTTTCTCTAGATCAATTTTGTGAACACAAATTCAGAATGGGGAGGGACTCACTCAAGATAAGGTTTAGCCCAAGCACTTCATATTACAGAAAAGGACTGAGGCTTACAGCAGGGAATTTAGGATGGCTCCACCAGAAGTGGAGTGGCATGTGTCTTTGGGAAACAAAATGGATTGTTTCTTTTCCTCCCCTTTTGCCCATACTTCCTCCCCACGCCTCATTCATTCTCACATTAGCATTCAGATTCTATGTCTCTGACTCACAGATCACTCTAATGTTGCTTCTTTTCCTTGAAAGCTTTCAGAGTGCTTTAACTTATGTTTCCCAGTGTTTAAGAATGATCCCTGCAATATCCCCCTCCCCTCGGATTTCTGGGACAGACCATGCAGCCAGCTCAGTACCTCTTCCAGTCCATACAGACAGGAGCTCCCTATTTTGATGGAGTTCCAAAAGAGAAAATCCTGTAGGGTTGCAAGGTCTTTTATAATCATTTTCTATACAACTTTTGCCTCAAGTTCAATCTTTCCTTCTTCCTCCCTCTCTAATGCAAATTCATCTCCTTTCTTCTTTTTCTGGCCTTAGCAACTAGGGCTATTATCCTGTTTGTTCTCTCCTACCCATGGTCTTGAAGGGTTGTTAGATTCACTTTCAATCTTCTTCTCTCCAAGTGAAAGACTATTTCTTTAAGATCCTCTCAGAAGTTCTCCTTTATAATGATTTATTAATTTTGCCTTTCTTGCTCTTTATTTCTCCTCTTAAACTTGGTCTTCCTGAATACAAATCTCTGGTAAAGATTGGATCAGTGTCAAATAAGAATTACTTACGCAGTGCTGATGTAGTTTGGATGAGGGTGCTTCTGCAGCTGCACGACCTTGGTTTAGATTGTACTGCACTAAACTTAGACCCTCTTCGATCTGACGGTCTTTGGAGCAGTGATAAGGGTGTGTACTGGGAGAAGCAAATGGAGCTAACATTGACCAAATCTTTTCTATTACAGATGCTTTTAAACAATTAGTAAATCTTCACAATAACTCTCTGTACGCAGTAATTATTATTCTCATTTTACAGATCTACAACTCTGGAGCTTTAGTAGGAAAGTAGCTTGCCTGTGATCAGTTAAGATTTGAACCTGGAGATTATTTACTCCAAAGTTATAGTCTCTTCTCAGGACCCAATGGTGGTTCAAGAGCTGAAGCTCAAATTTAGATCAACATCAGTCCAATAGCCTTCAGCAGAGGAAGGGAGAGAGGAAGTGAGAAATTAGAAGCATCATACCGTCTACAGCAGTGACCCTGCAGCACTGTTAATCCAAGTTGGGCCTAAGAACCCTGATCATTTCTTGGTTGCCTATGTTTTTAGCTGTTTAGTAGATGTGTGGTAGCTTTTGAATTGGGCCAATCCATTAGATCTATCAGATAAAGTCTGGCTCTCTTTTTGGTCACTTTCAGGCTCTTGCCAGCAGGGAACCTGAGGAACTGAGGCATCCACTCTGGAGGCACCAAAGGCCTGGGGTCTGGGCACCTGATCTGGGTCCTGGGCCAACTGGTAAAATCACTTTTCTGCTCTCACTTTTAGAGCTCTGTTCTCCTCAAACATCTCCATTCTGAAGAGAACAAAGTAAAATATATCTCTTTGGATAACATGATTAACTTTATTTTTGTCCACAAAAGTGAAAGTTGGAAAAATAGTTTGGAAGAAAAGGGAGGGAGGAAAATACACCATAGAACCTGATAATTTAACATCTGTTTAGTAGACTACCACATTAGTGTTTTCAGTCAATCTTGACTGTAACGATCTCATACAAATATAGTGTACATATAGTGACATATTCATATATACGTAAATATATATGTTATGTATATATTCACATACACACTAAGTCCATACTTCTATATTCAACTAGTCTTTTTTCTCCTAATCCTGCCATTTGACCAAATCAATCCACTCTAAATCCATGGGTGCTGAGCCACAACCAAACAAGCTTCAGTAATGTGGTCAGAAAAATATACTCCGGTGACTCAGTGCACAGCAGCTCTGGCCAGTAGAAAGAGCGCTAGGCCTGGAGGTAGCAGATCTGTGCCTGAGCACTGTCTTTGAGACCGTCAACCTGTGTGGCCTTGGGTAAGTCATGCGACTTCTCTAAATTTTAGTTTTCTCATCTATAAAGTGAAAATTAATATCACCTACCTCGTAGGATTGTTGAGAGGATTAAAGTACAAGCTGTAAAGTACAAATCGCATGTATAATTCATTTTTATTCTCTTCTGGGTCCACTAGAGGCAGCCCGTCTAAGATACTCATATATGTTCTCCCTAAAATAGTAGTGGGGATTAGGAGGTTCTACTTCTTTCTATTAGGGAGCATCTACCGTGTACAAACGAGTATTATAGGTACATAAGGATAGAAAATGCAAACAGAAAAGTAGAAGACACAGTTGTTGTCCTCAAGGAATTCATTATTTAGGCCTAAGGATAAATCATGAAAATAAAAGGCAGTTACAAATCCATAAATGCCACTCATTAGTGAGTACAGAATAATGTATTACAAATCAGATAGGTTAATAGATAAGCTGAACTTGGCCTAGAAAAATATGGAATTAAGAAACGTATGCCTGATAATGTATGCCTGAAACTAATAAAATATTGAATGTCAACTGTAATTTAAAAATTTTAAAATTAAAAAGAAAAAGAAACGATGAGTCTGGGATGAGATCTCTTGCGGGAAAAGTCCATTTTGAAGGAGGAAAAGAAATGAATGATAAGAATGAAGAAGATCCACAGAAAAGGGCAGTGGTCCAAGCAAAGATGATGGCACTAGTAATGATGAAGAGCCACGCTGGATGATCTAGTAAAGGGAAGAAACACTAACATCATCTGATGTAACCTTCATGAAAACCGGCTGCAGTTGACACCATTATCTTCATTTTGTGAATGAGAAACTGAGGTGCAGAGTAAGGAAACTGAAGTTGGAATCCAGGCTTGTTTGACTCCATAATAATCAGTATCTTGGTGAGTGATTCCTAGGACAGGCATGCTGGGCTGTTGACCTTTGTTCAAGTCACTCATTTTCTCTCTACATCTAGGGGACTCTTCTGTTATCTTCATCTTGGGCTTTTAAGACTTCAAACTCTATTTGACTGACCTCTTCCCCAGCTGGTTGGGTGCATTCTTAACTTCTACTTTGGATTTTTTAAGAAGTTAGCAACTCCACCAAATGCAGAAATGGGAGCATGCCTGTCTTTCAAGCCTCAGATCAGTCCAGAATGCATTCAGAGATCCAATTAGAGCCACTCAAAACTAACAATGCTTTGAAAGCTAGCTATTGATTAGAAATGGGAATGTCAAGTTACCTTTGCCCAAACAATAAGCTCATTACAAGGCACTTCAGAGAGCTCCAAGCATTAAAGACCTTGCTTTGATGACTTTGAAAGGGGAGGAAAAGGCAGCAGAATTAGTTACAAAAAGAATGTGTTTTCCCCTCACATCAGAGACTAAAGATTGTGGGAAACTCTTATAGACAGGAAGACATACTTATAAATATGGATAATAACATATTTACCAAATATTGAGCTTTATTTCCACCCCACTGTCTCTATTTGGGAAGAAATAGTTGCTTAAAGAGGATCTTGGAAAATACCAGTCCATCGAATGTTCAGTAAAGTGGGATAGGGGTACTACTCTTGATGCTCAAGTGATGCTCCTGACATGCCTGTCGGCATTCTGTAACTGGGTTTATGCTGGTCACCTGCCTCACCAGTCTCTCTTGGTAGAGATAGCACCCTAAGGATGCTGGGGCTCTCTAGCCAAATACGGAAAGTATACAGGCACTGGCTTTTTAATAAGTTGTATTCTTACCCTAGCAGTTTGGCTCAGTGGATAGAGCATCAGCCTGTGGACTGAAGGGTCCCAGGTTCCATTCTGGCTAAGGGCACATGCCTGGGTTGCAGGCTTGGTCCCCAGTGGGGGGCATGCAGGAGGCAGCCAATCAATGATTCTCTCTTATCATTGATGTTTCTATCTCTCTCTCCCTCTCCCTTCCTCTCTGAAATCAATAAAAAAAAATATATATATATATATATATATATATATATATATTTTAATATATTTTATTGATGTTTTACAGAGAGGAAGGGAGAGGGATAGAGAGCTAGAAACATCGATGAGAGAGAAACATCGATCAGCTGCCTCCTGCACACCTCCCACTGGGGATGTGCCCGCAACCAAGGTACATGCCCTTGACCGGAATCGAACCCGGGACCCTTCAGTCCACAGGCCGACGCTCTATCCACTGAGCCAAACCGGTTTCGGCAATAAAAATATATTTTAAAAAATAAGTTGTATTTTTAGTTTCTGCAAAATGATAAATTTGTTCCCTTATGGCTATAACTAACAAAATGATATTTAAGCCCAACTCTCACCTTACAACTGGTTGCTGCAAACAACAAAGATTACATCCATTTATCTCCACAAATTTCTAAAACCATTTCAAGATACTACTGGTGTGAGCAGATGTGTGTATTGGTGTGCATGTAAGAGAGATAATCTCTTCATTTACTCATTCAACAACTATTTTTGAGCAGCTACTAAGTGCCAGACACTGCTCGAGGTTCTTGGGGTGTGAGAGAACAATAAAAACAAAACCCTAGATTTCTGCTCTTATGGAGCTTTATTCAAGTGGAAGGCAGTCGGGAGACAGAAATCAAACATAAATATAAAAATAAGTAAAATATATAATGGTTTAGAAGAGATTAAGGAAAGACTATGAGCACAGAATATAAAGATGGTGTAAAAGGATTGGAAGCACAGCCAGCTTGTGAGAAGAGGGTGAAAGGTCAGGAAGCAGGTGTTCTACCAGGTGGGGTGGTCAGTGGAGGCCTCAGTGAGAAGGTGGGACTTAAGCAAAGACTTGATAGAGGTGAGGGCTTCAGCTAAGTGGTTAACTGGGCGGGAAAGCATTCTAGCAGAGAGAACTGCATAGAGCAAAGGCCCTAACATGCTTGCATATTATAGAAGTAGCAAGGAGACCAGTGTGGTGGAAGATGAAGCTACAGGGGGAAATGGAGTGAGTAAGCTTGACTCTACTTTATGATTATGAGGGTGTTTATCAAACTTTTTATAAAGCTCAGCATGAAGATAATGTACCCTTTAAAGAACTTCGTGTTACATGGAAATATAGACACAATATAGTTAAGCAAAAGTAAAAGCAGGTAACAAATACCACTTGTACATACAATTCTTTTAAACTTGTTAAAAAAGAGGTACATAGTCATGGCTCTCACTTTGTACTTCATATGCTTGAAAAATTTTTAGGAAAAAAAATCCAACCTTTTAAAATCATCTTCGGATTGTAGTTTCCTTGAAAGCAGGAGTATGTCTTTGTGGCCATATATATGTATGCATGTACATATATATGTAGCATAATGCCTATTGGTGAGATGCTAGTGAGTATATTTATGACTTGAGTAAATGCATTTTTAATTAATCCTGTTTCTTGTTGAATATGGATTTTTTTATCTTTTTTTTTTTTTTTTTAATTCTCACCGAGGATATTTTTCCATTGATTTTTAGAGAGAATGAAAGAGAGAGGGAAAGACAGAGAGAAATATTGATGTGATAGAAACACATCAATTGGTTGCCTCCTGCACGCATCCTGACCAGGGCCCGGGCCAGGGAGGAGCCTGCATCTGAGTTACCGGCCCTTGACCAGAATCAAACCTGAGACCCCTTGGTCCACAAGCTGATGCTCTATCCACTGAGCCAAACCAGCTAGGGCTTGAATATGGATTTTTCAATCTCATTCCCCACACATTTCCTATAAGCCTGTGCCATCTCTTTGAATTCCTTTGTAGTGACCCAGGATTTTCCTGTTGGACTTTCGCATTTGCAGTTCAAGTCTATGTGCAGCATAAGGTTAAACCAACTAGTTCAGCTTCTTCATTCCCTCTCTCAGTCAGGAATATGGCCCATTCTCTGAAGTTTCCATTAGGGATCTCTGAAGCTTCCATTGGGGATCATTCTTCTCATTGAATTATTTGCACTAGTTACTCAAGTTGCTCAACTGTTGAAATGTTTTCCATCATCATTAGATGTTTTTTTAAAAAAATATTTTTATTGATTTCAGACAGGAAGGAAGAGGGAGAGAGAGAAAGAAACATCAATGATGAGAGAGAATCATTGATCAGCTGCCTTCTGCATGCCCCCCACTGGGGACCAAGCCTGCAACCCGGGCATGTGCCCTGACCAGGAATCGAACCGTGACCTCCTGGTTCATAGGTTGACATTCAACCACTGAGCCACACCAGCCAGGCTCATTAGATCGTTTTGATGTCAGTTTCATACTTGCTACAATGCTATTTGATGTCTGCCATTAAGTTACTTTTGAGATTCCTATCCATGAACAAACATACCTCTTAGAGTCTCACTCCCAGGAACTATATTCCTCATGTCTTTGTGGTGCGAAGCACAGCCCCCACCAAGCAGTGCCTGCTTTAAAATGGCTTTGATGATTGATCCACAAGAACCATGTCAGTCCCTGAATTATCTCATAGCACCCTAGGTGAGAAACATCAAGTGCTCTTTGTTGTTCTTCCATCCCCATGCTGTATGAATAGATTAAGTAAATATAGTTTCATTTGGCACAGCTCTGCTATTTCATTCTTCAAATCCTAAAAATGGCCCAGTAGTGCAGTTCAATGGTTGAGCATCAACCTATGAACCAGGAAGACACGGTTCGATACCAGTCAGGGCACATGCGGGTTGCAGGCTCAATCCCAGTGTGGGACATGCAGAAGGCAGCTAATCTATGATTCTCTCTCATCAATGATGTTTCTATCTCTCTCTTCCACTTCCTTCCTCTCTGAAATCAATAATAAAATATATATTTTTTTAAATCCTAAAAATGCACATTCACTTTGACCATTCAATTGTCCACGGTGCTGCAGCTGGGGCCTCACTGTGCTTTACCTCATTGACTGTGACACTCCAAACATAGTGTGGCTGCAACTTGTGCCCAGTGCATCCTGGGTGCTTGACAGCCCAGTACGATCTCGAAGTCGACCACTTCACAAGTCAGGTATCTGCAAGAGGAACGTTCTCTGTCTTTTGGTGAACATATTGCCATGTTAATTTCCCCCCTTTACATTCTTTATTTTTAAAATGAAGTTGATTGGGGTGACAGTGGTCAACATGAACATATAGGTTTCAGGTGTGGGTTTCTATGTTACAAGATCTGTATATATTGCACCATGTGCCCACCACCCAAAGTCAAATCTTCCCCTGTCACCATGTATTACGACCTCCTTCTCCCCCCACCCATCCAGACACTGCATCCTTTTTTGATTCACAATGTCACTGTACAGCTTATCTAGTCCCATCCTGCCGCATTTAATTTGCACTCACTGTAGAGAACATAGTGGACATCAGCACTAGCAGAAAACTCCAGTGAGGGTATCAGTATCACCTTCAGACATCATCAGAGTATTATTATTTATATTGCTTTTATACCAGATTACTAATCAAACACAAATCCTTTTTGCCAACTCCCCTCCCCCCAACCAGTGCCTTCCTATTTCTCCCATATGTGACATAGGACAAACTGGCATTGCTTTGTGCCCTAGAAGTGCCAGGCAGCCATAATAAACTGAAGCAGTCCGGCAGCAGACTTTTTCTGTCTTGGATAAGGGAACTCTTTACCACCCAGGATTCCCAGAAGTACTGCTCCTGACCCATGAACACAGATCCAGACCCCGTGGGGCTTCCCCACCAACTCCAACTCCTTTCACCACCCCCTGCTCACCCTTCAAGGCCTAGGGTGGGAGGGGAAAGGCAGGATAGAGAGCCAATCAAGAAGATTACCCTTCCCCTACTCCATTCTCCCATCACCGATTTCTGACCGCTGTCGATACTATCAGGGGTCCATAAAGCTAGGAGGACTCTGGCCCGGGAGAGGGGGGTAGAGGTTAGGCAAACAGGCCAGGGAGGCAGTTGGTTGAAATTTAACCACAATATTCTTGGTCTCTATTGTTTTGAGTGAGGCCCAATATTTCCACAGCAGGATTATAGGATCTGATTAACCATGTTAGACAACAATGCCAAGCTGGGATGGGCTTCCCCTTCCAGCTGCCAATATGAAAAAGTAAATACAACACCCAGATTTCAAAAGGGACTCCAAGCAGCCCTGGAGTCCTAGTCCCCAATTCTAACCCTGCTACTGATTTTGGCCCGAGTGAAGGGAGGAAGAGTATGGTACTGCATGCTCTTTTAACTCCTGGCCCTTGGCCCAGCAGAACGAGTAATCTGGGCACAATCTTCCCAGGTGAGTCAATGGCTGTGTGCTCCCCACACCCTGGAGTTCCTCCAATGCCTCTTCCGGGTTCCCCCAGGCTAGCTCAGAGCCTCCAGAACCCATGAAACTTAGGTGAGGAGAAGTGAGCATTCATTCAAAGGGAGTGTGGAGAGCACAGCAAAACCTGCTGCCCTCCCAGATAGAGATACTGAGTGCATGTAGGACTTAACAGGTTGGAAAGGCCTTTGCTAGAATGCTTTGGAAGTCATGCTACCTAATGACTTCCCATGTGCCAGAGTAGAGACATGAGACCCCAGAATTGAGGGGAAGCAGAAAGGACCGCCAAAGCAAAGTCTTAGGAGATGAGAAAATAGTCCTTGAAGTTGTGGGATGAAATAGGGTGGCTAGATGGGCTTGTGGTTCCTCAAGTAGAGAGGGATTCCCTCAGGTCCCTCTCCCTCACACATGGACACCTCACACCCTCCCAATCAGGGTTGGATCTTTGGAGGCCCTGTCCAAGAGAACATGAAAAATAGAGCAGTAGGAGCCTTCAACAGGAATACCCAGTAGCAGCTTCCAGGAGGTCTTAGAAAAAACCCTTCCTTTAAAGAGTGGTTCCCTTCTCCTCTGGCATTTCTCTCTGTATCTAAGTGCCTGGCATGATCCATTAAAATTTTGTGAGCCTGAAGGTTTACTGATGTCGGTACCAGGGACTAGGAACCAAGGGCCTTGAGCTCTGAGTATGGTGACTTCCGTGTAGTGTGTCACTCCTTTTGAACAGTTTTTTCTTCAGGAAAATGCGAAGGTTAGAGAAGCATCTCCTAATTGTATCAAAACCCAGTTTAAAAAAAAAAAAAACTAGGAGAAAATGGGGGACATAATAATTGGAGAGAAGAAAATGCACTGGTGACAATGTCAAGAACGAGATTGAATCAGGACTGGAAGAGGCACGACGTTTTATTCCTGCTCCTTCTGCCATCTTCCTATGGATAGTGACACATGGGACTCCTGCTTATCTCCAGAGGACCAGCGAGGAGGAGGATGTAAGGGCTTCGGAAAATGGGAAGTTTTAATGAATAAAAAGGCAAGAAAAGGGAGTTGAGATATACCACAGGATAAAATTAAGAAGCAGGAGGGCTAAGTATGCAGGAGACTTGAGTATCTCACTGTGGCGACCTGCATTAGATGCGTGGGAGGCTCTAGATCTGACAGGGAGAGATTCCAGGTCCAGAGCCAAGGAGCACCAATTTCACTCTTTGCCATCTTACACCCTAAGAACTCCAGGGCGAGCCTCAGGGTTCAGTGGGAAGACAGAGACTAGGAGCTCCTTCCTACCTTCTCAATGTCACTAGAAGTGCCCTAGAAGTGCCAGGCACCTTTGGAAACACTCCTTGATCTGGGAGACTGGTTGCCTGTCACGGAAGGAAAGAGAATGACCCCAGTGGGATTTTCCAGGACCCAGCTTGGGCTCTGCCTTCAAGGACTACTGGGAGAGCCCTCTGTGAGGCCTGAGTAAAGGAGGTGCTGCCCAGCTGGAGTACTAAGAGGTGAAGATTTTTCTTCCAGCAAAGAGCTGGCCAGTCCTAGCTGACCGTGGGGGAGGGGTGAGCTGGCCAGCCAGGCCAAGTAGGCCTTGCAGCCTAGGTGGCGCTATTTCTCTACTTTTTAGGTCAAGTTCCTGCAGGAACTTCCTCGAGGTCTCTAGTCCTGCTCCTGGTTTGCTGGCTGGCTCGTGTAAACCACCTTATATTATTTTTTTTTCTAAAAATACTCCAAAGCAATTGAAAGAGTCCCTTCTCCCACCAGCCAGCCCTGGCCCCAGCCCCGGCCCCGGGGAGCGGGCGGGTAGGCGGGGAGGTGGGCCACTGCTTTATTAAACACAGGGAAAACTAATATTTACGGAATAAAATTTATGGAGCAGCCACGAGAATTCGACCCTTTTATGTGCATGTGGAGTGGGGGCTGGGCCAGGCTGGGGGCCTTGGGGAGGGGCCCAAGCCAGGGGGCAGGGCTGGAATACAGCCTGGTTAGGCCAATTTGTCAAGGCAGGGATTTCCCTGGAGTTGCCCTGGGACGAAATATTCTCAACCACCACCCCTAGGTTTTGGGGGTAAGAGGTTCAGGGCAAGAATGCCTGAGGCAGGGCCTCTGGAAGCAATGTTTATAGAAGGTTGTGTTTGGGCAATATCCCCATGGAGACAGCAACCTTTGGGGGATACAGTGGGCAGTGGACAGAGAGGTGATTAGACATATTCTTACTTAACCTTTTTAAAAAAGTACACATTCTTTTGAGAACATGAAACAAAGTTATGCTTCTAGGATTTTACTTATAATTTGGGGGGACTCACAAACCCCAGAACCCCCTGTGATGAAAAAGGCCTACTCTGGAGACTGCGGGGTTATCCAGGTGAAGAACCCGTATTTTCTCCCAGCTTGCTGGGGAAGTCTTACCATTTTCCATGTGGTCTCATATCTTGTAGATCCTTGAATCTGGTTACCTAAATTATGCCAAAAAGAAACTAAAGAACAAAATGAGGCATCTATAGATTGATTTCACTTGGTTCCCAATGACTTCACTTCAATGACAGTCACGACTGGGTACCACCTACGACACTGTGGTCTGGAGGTAAAGAAAGTTAACAGCAGCAACTGGGATGAGCTCTGGTGATGCTCTCTGACTCTACCAGCAGGTAAGGACATAGAGGTAAGTCCCGGAGTCTTTAAAGTTTCTTGCCTTGAAGAGCAATGAGGACTAGAACATCCTATTGAAAGTAGGCAGGGCCATTGAAGGATGTCACAGTAGAAGATAGGAAAGAAGAATCTGACATCCTCCCTGGAAAATGTTTTCAGTAATGTATAGAATGAGGAACTCAGGTGTCTGGGTTCAATTCTTATTTATTAGTTGTGTGACCTTTGATAAGCTACTTAATCTCTTCAAGACTCCATCTCCTAGTGGGTTAGCAGTATCTTCCCCATCTGATGCTGTGAGGAATCAATGTCAGGCACTTATTAACCTGGTATACATTAACTGCTCAATAAATGTTATTATTGTTGTTTTCTTTATAATCATTATTTTATTATTGCTTGGATTGCCCATTCTCCCAGAACTTGACATAAGAACAGAAACACCAATCCCAGCCAAAGAGAATATGAGGGCAAGGAGGCATTTGACCACCCTATGTAAATAAAACAGAAAAGGCCTCTGTGGGTTCTGCCCCTGACCCCTTCCTCTACCCTACAGATCCCAGTTAACATCTGAGTTCTACTTTCCTTCCTGTCTCTCCAAGGTAGGAAAACCTAGCAGAGAAGGCCAAGGGATTTTGCCAATCTGGTCTGCTACATTGCCCAGATCTGTCCAGAGTTGACTTTCTATCTAAGATTCTGCCTATCTCATACGGCCTTTATGGTTTTTCTTATTAAGCACTATTCATTCTATATGTCAATTATGTTGTCCCAGAGAACTCCTGTGGCTATTTCCTGTTCCCTGTCATCCTATCTTTCCTACTTCTTCTAGTTACTATGTTATTTGAAGTGGAGCAAAGGATGGAAAGGTAAAATTTTTTTTCCTCCCATTTCAGTGGGAAACTACCTTGGCCCTACTGTAGTTTAACCTGTTGTCTATGCCTTGTAAACAGACAAAAAACCACCACCACATCAATTAGGCAAAGGAGAGCATAAGCCATCTGCTCTGTCTTATGCCCACCATGGAGACAGTTCTCAAGATCAAAGTTCCCACATGGAGGCTTAGCACAAGCCATAGTAGAGAAGCATATCAGGAACCAAATGATTGGGCTGAGGCCCTAGACTTTATCAAGAGACAACAATGGAGTGGAATCCAATAACGTGAAGTGGGTAATGTGTTCTGAAGAATAAGTACTCTCAAAAGCAGGGGAGTGTGAGTGCTTTTTGTTCCATGCTAAAGAGAGAAGTAGGTCTCTGAGGAGCATCTGGAATTGGCTAGGGACTCTTGAGAAAGGTAGGCAAGGATTCCTAAACATGTTGTGCCTTTTTTTGCTGACTTGTTCTATACACCTAAAGTCCATGGTAGAGTCATGGGTCTAGAGAGCCTCCACCAAAAGAGAGGAAGGTATGGGATTCCCAGAGACTGGCTTCCACTGGGACAGGCCAATGCCCAATGGGTGGAGCCAAGATTCCCTCAGTTAATAGCACTCATTCAGGTGGCCTGTGAATATGAACTTCAGTGATCCAGCCTCTGATGATGTAACTGTGTCAGAGATCCTGTTGCCCCAGAAGCTCCTTTCAAGGTGGCACCAGTAACAGTTCTCCAGGTCCATCCTCAGCAGTTGAGACAGTGGCTTAACTGAAGAGCCCCCTTAGCTTCTTCCGCTTGACCTTGGACAGCTGAGGTCTCTTCACAGGGCCTGAAGTACCCTAGAGAAAAAAGCAACCTAAATTAATAGGGGTTTTAAACAGTTACTTCAGTTAGGAAAGGACGTTTCTTCCTCCTACGGCTCTGGTTAGGATGAGGCCTTCTTGAGGTGGTTGACACAGTGTTTTGGAGTCTATGTGATAAAAGACCCTAGGCAGGATGCCCAGCCGGTGAGGCTCAGTGGTTGATGGTCGACCTATGAACTAGGAAGTCACGGTTTGATTCCCAGTCAGGGCACACGCATGGGTTATGGGCTCAATCCCTAGTATGGGGCGTGCAGGAGGCAGCCGATCAATGATTCTCTCTCATCATTGATGTTTCCTCTCTGAAATCAATAAAAAAATATATATATTTTTAAAAGACCATATACAGGAGGCGCATATATCCCTTTTCCTCCAGGGAATAACCTCACAGACCATCACTGGAAGTGGCTAAAATAGTAAAGTAGTCAAGATCCATCCAGAAAGCCACAATTTGGAAGCCTGGTGACAAATATCCCCCAATATTATTAAAGCAGCATCAACTAGGTGGAAATTCCAGGGACCACAGACTTAAAGGCTATGGACTTCTCCAATGCTTAGAACGCCATCCAGGAAACTGCTCGGGACTCACTGTGGGCTCTTTGTCAGGCACTGGGAGAGATGGTGCTGAGGAAACTGGCTCTTCTGGCTGGTTGAGAAGTTGGCTATCAGTTCCTTGTGCAGAGACACTACTTGAGGTCTGAGGATCTCCTAAACTCAGAAAAATCAAGGAAGATATCAGAATTTACCAGGCATTTTGACAAAGGCCAGGGTTGGTATCCATAATAATAAAAGCATAATATACTAATTAGACCAGACAGCCAATTAACCTCCTGGACGTCATTCTGGACATCCTGTCCTTCCAGACGAAGCCACAACAGCAGGAGCCAAGGCAGAGGCAGTTAGGGGTGATCAGGCAGGCAGGCAAGCGGTTAAGGGCGAGCAGGCAGGCAGAGGTGGTTAGGGGTGATCAGGCAGGCAGGCAGGCAGGCAGGCAAGCGGTTAGGGGCAATCAGGCAGGCAGGCGAGTGGTTGGAGGCAGGCAGAGTGGTTAGGGGCGGTCAGGCAGGCAAAGGTGGTCAGGGGTGATCAGGCAAGCAGGCAGAGGGGTTAGGGGTGATCAGGCAGGCAGGCAAATGGTTAGGGGCGATTAGGCAGGCAGGCAGGCAGGCGAGCGGTTAGGAGCCAGCAGTCCCAGTTTGCGGGAGGGATGTCCGACTGCCGGTTTAGGCCCGATTCCGCAGGAATCCCCACAGGATTGGGCCTAAACTGGCAGTCAGACATTCCCCAAGGCGTCCTGAATTGTGAGAGGGTGCAGGCCAGGCTGAGGGACCCCCTCCCCATGCATGAATTTCATGCACTGGGCCTCTAGTTAATATATAAACAGACAGAAGTAGCTACACATGCAACTTCCAGCTGACTTTTGAAAAGCCCTGTTTCTACTCTGAAGAGTCCCCAGGCCCACTTTCACCAGATAGGAAAAGAGCTTCCTTGACTCAAAATAGCCAACTGTTCTACACATTTCCTATCATGTCTCACGCATGGAGATTCATCTTTCTCCTGGTTCTCTTACTAATTCTCCTAAGCACCTAGATCAGTTTAATAGAACTTTCTGCAGTGATAGAAATGGTCTGTATCTCCGCTATCCAACTTGTAGCCTCTAGGGCTGCTGAGCACTTGAAATGTGGCTGGAGCAAGTGAGGAAATAACATTTTTATTTTATTTAAGTTTTATTAATCTAAACTTAGTCACAAGTAGCTACCACAGACCTAGACTGTACAAACCTAGACCCTAACTTTAACCCCGGGAGACCAAGTTCCTCTGGAGCTACTCACCAGCGTCCTGATGCTTCTGTCTCACTTGGACCTCTTGTTTGGTGACTGCCACATACAGATTTTGTAGACTCGTGACAAAGGGTCTCCCATCACCAATACTGCATGCCTCTGGTAGTTTCTATAGTGGAGAGGAGATGCTGTCATTGATTATATTGTATCTAGAGAAAAGGGACTTGATATTCCACTGGCATCAACCCCAAAAGAATTTACATAAAGAAGTCAGATCCATATCTGAGGGCACCCATATCCAAGCCTGATGGGACCAATACATAGGACTCTTGGTAATCTTCTTCTCTGAAAGGCAATTTCCAAATGTATATCTTTCTTTCCCCCAATATTTAGATCTATTTAATGATAATGGTAATACTTATGGGGTATTATGTTTTCCCATTAATACCCCATAAGTCTCTAGGCTCTTTCTTCTAAAGGGATGATCTTTAGAGGACTGTTTTAGGAAATTGCTGCCCCTAAATTATCCCTGAGCTGCACAGATTACTATTTTAATTACGTTCACTCCTAAACCTCCATACTAGAGAGAAAAATGATGAGAGATGGGATCCAGGATAGGGAAGTGAGAGCAACAGGGGAATGACAGACTGAGGGACAAGAAAAAATTATGGAGTCATGATGTTCCGTCAGAGGCGATGGGAGAAATACAGTTTACAAAGCTTTGGAAGGTAAACTGACATATTATATTCCTACTGTAATCCCACTGTGCTTTGTCATAATCCATTAACTCACATGACAGATATTGCCCCCAAGGGGGTGAAAATTGGTTCTTGAGGGGTGAAAACAATCTTAGTCTTTAAAGTATAAAGCACAGATACATATAAACATAAACAGAATTTTGGTATCCTTTTGATATTAAGATTTCCTGAGGGGCGTGATTAGGGAAAAATGTCTTAAAAGGTCCCTTAGGGAGGTGATAATGAAAAAAAAAGTTGAGAAACATTGTTAAAATCACATTATATTTATGTTTCCTTCAATAAAGAATGAACTATGTGGATTTATATTCACATCAAAATGCTTTGCCTAGTTTGACTTTCATATATTGGCTGAACTGAAGTGAAATAATGCTGAAGACTGAAGAAAGTGCAATAAAAACGAGATGAAAGAGTATGGTATCCGGTGTTCCCAAACCTGGCTGCACTTAAGCAACTTGGAAATGGCCCAGAACTACTTCATCTATCCCTATGCATGCAAATTGTTATGGTTCCCAGCCAAGTTAGCAGGTCTCCAAGGAAGCCATGCCAGCAGCTCATATGGGAATCAACCCAAGAATCCTGGATTGGCCCATATCTCTTGTCAAGGGCACTTTCTCTGGGCTATAAGGGCATTCATTTCTGAAAATGCACTGTGGGAGAAAAATGGAAGAGATCGCAGGAGAAGCAGTGAAGTAATTGTGAACCATAGTCAAGACTATACAGTTATCTTATGGTGGCAGCTGAAAAACTTGCTGATCCCAGGAAATGTAACATACATTTCTACTCTAACCCGATTCCCACCAGAAAGATTATACCAGTCTTGGACTTGCACCGAAAGCCACAGACAATGAATCAGAAGCCATGAGTGCAAACTTTACTCCAGCCAGTCATCACACTAGGAGTAAAACAGCTGTCTTCTGTATCATTATCAGAGGAAAGAACTGAAGCAGGGAAGGCCAACTATCAAGCCACACACCTCCACCTCACCTGACTCTCCTTCCAGGTTCAGCTCTCCAATCCCCATGCCACCTCCTCCCCCTGAAGGTCCTCTACTCCACAGCCAGAGAGCCCTCCCTTCTACTTCATGTCTCTAGGATCTCCCTTCATTTTGCTCAAGAGATGTGGCCTCTCTGAGTCATCCATACACAGCTTGGCTGGCACTGCACTGTTTGTACAAATGGGCTAGGTAGAATCCGGCAGCCAGGGTCATCTCCTCCTGCCCTTTCTATGGAACTAAACAGACTCATCCATTTTCCCAGGTGATCTGTAGCCAGCTTATGTATTTAGTCTCAAAATGAAGTGCCAGAACTGAGAGGCCACTAATGCCAGTGCCGTCCTGGACCTGAGTCCAAATCTAGAACCTATATGTTAGCCCTCCCTCTATCCTTCCCCTTCTCAGAGAGATCTGGTGCTACAGTTGCTGCCAAAGGACTAGGAAATGAATATTTGTCCGTTTGCGGATATTTACTATGAGCTACCAGCCTTGGGCAAACTACGGCCCGCGGGCCGGATCCGGCTGTTCTATCCGGTTCTCTTGCTCTCCCCTCCTCTCCTTTACTTTGAATTTATATTAGTTTACACAAACACTCCATCCATGCTTTTGTTCCGGCCCTCCGGTCCAGTTTAAGAACCCATTGTGGCCCTCGAGTCAAAAAGTTTGCCCACCCCTGAGCTAGACACTGTTCTAGACCATTTTGTCTTATTCACTGCTATTTCCTTGGCACCTAGAACAACCTGCCCATAGTAGGGGAGCAATAACTATTTGAGCATAAATGAACATGGTCGGCAACAGTATGTCCCATTTCCCCGAGGAAGCCACAGCTATTAAGTGACGGGACAGAGTTAGAATCCAAACAGTCTGACTTCAGGGCCCATAAATATAATGACTACTCTACTTCTCTGAATAGTAGAATTTTCATTAAAAGGGAAATGTAGCCCGCTGGCATGGCTCAGTGGTTAAGTGTTGACCTGTGAACCAGAGATCATGGTTTGATTCCTGGTCAGGGCATAAGCCCGGGTTGCGGGATAGATCCCCAGTAGAGGGCATGCAGGAGGCAGCCGATCAATGATTCTCTCTTATCATTGATGTTTCTATCTCTCTCTCCCTCTCTCTTTCCCTCTTAAATCAATAAAATAAAATAAAACATTTTTTTAAAAAAAGGGAAATATAGCCTTTCCCAGGATCACAACCCTCAATCCCTCACATCACAGATCATCTGCTTATATATTCCATCCAGCCCAGGAACAAGCTTCCTCTGGTGACGAGAAAAAAAGTGAACACATAAAAAAAGACAGCTGGCCCTCCCTGGAAGCCTCAGGAGCTGAAAAGCCATAACCTTAATCTTTCTCTAGCCATTCCCTGTCATCACTGATTCCTTGGGCAGCGTCTGCAGAATGTGCTAGGGGAGAGAGATGTAGAGGTCTGAGTCTGGGAAGGAGAAACTTAAGCTCCTTGTCCAGGACAATGGCAGGGGCGAGCCAGGGCAGGTGGCAGAGATCAAAGGGAGAATGCTGGAGTCAGGACTAAGAAAAGCAAATAGCAGTGCCCCTGCTCTAAGTATGACTGAGCCAGGAGCAAGGTGTACCAGTCACAAAGCGGGTCACTGCCCAGGATGGGGAGGGGAAGAATATTGTGTAATGTGTTCTACTGTATAATGTGTTCATCTGATTTAACCAGAATCAATGCTACTCGGCAAAGGTGAGACTCCACCATGTGCCAAGCCCTGCAGGACTGAGGGCGGGGAAATGGACACATCAGTCCTCCCCTCCTCGGAACAGGAGTGAGCCAGAGTCCCTGCCTCAAAGGGAGGGAGGGAGATATGTATGAAGATACATTTTTTTCAAGTGTTATGCTATAACAGAATTATAAACAACGGGTAATAGGAACCAGAGAAGAAGGGGATGAATCTTGACTGAGAGTCCTCAGAAAGCTTCGGAGGTGGGGACATCAAGGTCAGTCTTGCTAGGTTAGACTGTGAACGGCTAGAAGTTTCTGAGGCACAAAGGTGTGAAAAAACAGGCTATACAGATGTTATCTCAGGGGAATGAGACCAGGAGGCTAATTCATATCCACCAGATTGCAAAGGACTTTGCATTCTGAAGTAAGGATGTGCCTGTGGGAATTTCCTTTTGTTTCTCTACAATACAACTGCCTGCCACGGCTTCCTTGGCTCCAAACTGATATAACGATGAGGAATCGGAAGCTTCCTCTAGGTTCCCCTTTTTAGTCTTTCCACTACATCTAAGTGACCTCTTTTCGTACTTTATTCACCAAATATTTACTGACCACCTACAGTGTTCAGGATGATTTAGATGCTGGGGATATAGTATATTGAACAACAGAAACTTAAAAAAAAAAAAAGTGGGAGAAACCAAGATGGCGGCATAGGTAAACACCTGAACTTGCTGCCTTGCCCAACCACTTCAAAACTACAACTAAAAGACAAAACGGACATCATCCAGAACCACAGGAAGGCTGGCTGAGTGAAAATCCTACAACTAGAAGGAAAGAGAAAAGCACACTGAGACTCAGAGGAGCTGTGAAGTAAAGTGCAGAGGTACGGAGGCGCGCAAGAGTGGAAAGGGCTAGCAACTGAGGATGCAGCTGTCTTTTTCAATCGGGAGGGAGACACAAGCTCCCAACTGCTCTGAACTCCAGTTCCAGGCGAGACTCTGGGGACCCAGACTCATACGGGGAGAAACTGGACTGACTGGCATCGGGCGGAACTGGAGGGCGACTTTCTCTCAGAGGTGCTTGCAGCAATTACCGAGGGACACTGAGACCCGGGGGTCTCATAGGGTAGGGCTGATGGGAAGCCATTGCTGTTTGCTCTGCCCTGAGAGCCCGCCCCACCCAAGCTGTGCGCAGAGGCTTTTGCATATGAATGGCCTGGTCCTTTGAAATCTAAAATTACCTAACAAACTGCAGCTGAGACAGAGAGACCCAGAACATCCAAAAGAAGGCCCAAGGCCCCACAGCAGCTTGCATTGCTTCACAGCTGGGCCACATCTGGGCACCTCCAAAACCCAAACGAAGAAGAATCTGCAGATCTCTCCATAGCTCCTGCTGGGTGGCCTCAGGCAGAGGCTAAATTAGCACCTCCTTGGAGATCCAAGAGCCAGTGTACCCAGTGGTCAGAGTGGGACCATCCAGATTACAGCTCCTCAGATCCATAAGGGACACACTCAGGGGGCAGACTCAATGAGCACCAAAGCCCCACTGAAGCAAGTCTTGCCTCATAAGGGTGTCTCCAGCACAGAAGTTCTCCCATCGTAGACACAGCTGATCCTCACAGCCAATTGGCCTGAAGGTCAATTCCTCCCAGTGATACCAACAACAATCAAGACTTAACTTCAACAAGACTGTGCGCACAACCCACAAAGGTGTGCACCAAGAGTGTCCACCTCAGGTAACTGGGGAGGCTGAGCCACTGTGCCCTATAGGACACCTAGCACACAAAACCACTCTATCAACTCAGGGAAACAGCCAAAATGCAGAGACAAAGAAACAGGTCACAGCCGAAACCGGTTTGGCTCAGTGGATAGAGCGTCGGCCTGCGGACTGAAGGGTCCCAGGTTCGATTCCAGTCAAGGGCATGTAACTTGGTTGTGGGAACATCCCCAGTGGGAGGTGTGCAGGAGGCAGCTGATCGATGTTTCTCTCTCATTGATGTTTCTAGCTCTCTATCCCTCTCCCTTCCTCTCTGTAAAATATCAATAAAATATATATTTTTTAAAAAGTAACAGGTCACAAATGAAAGAAATGGAAGATATAGAGTTCAAAACCATGGTTATAAGGTTTTTCAAGAATTTTCTAGAAAAGGCCAATAAATTTAGTGAGACCCTCAAGGATATGAAAAAGGACCAACTAGAAATTAAACATACACTGACTGAAATAAAGAATAATATACAGAGATCCAACAGCAGACTGGAGGATTGCAAGAATCAAGTCAAAGATTTGAAATACAAAGAAGCAAAAAACACCCAATTGGGAAAGCAAAAAGAAAAAAGAATCCAAAAATATGAAGATAGTGTAAGGAGCCTCTGGGACAACCTCAAGCGTACCAACATCCGAATTATGGGGGTGCCAGAAGAAGAGAGAGAGCAAGATACTGAAAACCTATTTGAAGAAATAATGACTGAAAACTTTCCCCACCTGGTGAAAGAAATAGACTTACAAGTCTAGGAAGCGCACAAAACCCCAAACAAAAGGAATCCAAAGAGGACCACACCAAGACACATCATAATTAAAATGCCAAGAGCAAAAGACAAAGAATATTAAAAGCAGCAAGAGAAAAACAGTTAGTTACCTACAAGGGAGCACCCATACAATTGTCAGCTGATTTCTCAACAGAAACTATGCAGGCCAGACGGGAGTGGCAAGAAATATTCAAAGTGATGAATAGCAAGAACCTACAACCAAGATTACTCTACCCAGCAAAGCTATCATTCAGAATTGAAGGTCAGATAAAGAGCTTCACAGATAAGAAAAAGCTAAAGGAGTTCATCACCGCCAAACCAGTATTATATGAAATGCTGAAAGGTATTCTTTAAGAAGAGGAAGAAGAAGAAAAAGGTAAAGATAAAAATTATGAACAACAAATACATACCTATCAACAAGTGAATCTAAAAATCAAGTGAATAAAATATCTGATGAACAGAATAAACTGGTGAATATAACAGAATCAGGGGCATAGAAAGGGAGTGGACTGACAATCCTTGGGGGGAAGGGGTGGGGTGGTGCGGGAAGAGACTGAACAAAAATCATACACCTATGGATGAGGACAGTGGGAGAGGGGGGTAAGGACATGGGGTGGGGTGGGAACCGGGTGGAGGGGAGCTATGAGTGGGGGGGAAAGAGGAACAACTGTAATAATCTGAACAATAAAGATTTATTTTTTAAAAAAACTGCCCTCTTGAAGTGTACATTCTAGAGAGGGGAGATCAAGATGGTGATAGCACCATGGAGAAAAATAAATCTGCACAAGCATAATGGTACAGGGGCAAGGACTGTGTTGCAACTTTACGTAAATAGAGGTCAAAGAAGGTCTCACTGAGAAAGTGACATTTTAAAAAATTTTATTTAACTACAGTTTGCATTCAACCTTATTTTGTGCCAGTTTCAGGTGTACAGGTGACATTTTAAAAAGACCTAAGTGGAAGTGAGAGTATAATCCACATATCTGGGTCAAGTGACCAGGCTCCCAGTTTGCCTGGGTCCATTCCAGTTTATGCTTATTGTTTGTTAATAGAGCTCCCTTTTTCTCTTGTAAGTGTCCCAATTTGGACAATAAATTAGATGGCCACACTATATCAGAGCATGGCAGGTATCCACATGTATCTGTATTTATTTAAAACTAGATGCCCAGTGCACGGATTCATGCACCGGTGGGGTCCCTCGGCCTGGCCTGAGCCTTCTCACAATCCGGGACCCCTCAGGGGATGTTGGAGAGCCAGTTTCAGCCCAATCCTGGCAGGCCAGGCCGAGGGACCCCATCAGTGCATGATTCCATGCATCAGGCCTCTAGTATGCATATAAGATCTTTGGTTAATCTCTTCCCGCCCTGTCCCCTCCCTGCTTCCCTTTGAGATTTATCAGTCTGCTCCATGTTTCCATGCCTGTGGTTACCCCTCCTGCGTTGAGCATCTGCCCCCTGGTGTTCAGTGCACATCACAGCTACTGGCCGGTCGCTTAGGCTTTTATATATATAGATTGTGAGATAATGAAATCTATCAGCTTTTTTCCCCTGTAAGATGGGAAGCCATTAGAGTTCATAAACAAAAGGGTTAAATGATCTGGTTTACATTTTTTGTTCTTAATCCTTACATGAGGATACTTTTCCATTGATCTTTAGAGAGAGTGGAGGGGGGGAAAAGAGAGAGAGAGAGAGAGAAACATCGATGTGAGAGAGACACATTGACTGGTTGCCTCCCACACATGCCCTGACCATGGCCTGGGCTGGGGATCTACCAGGTAACCTGCAACCGAGGTATGTGCCCTTGGCCAGGGATCAAACCTGAGACCCTTTGGTCCAAGGGCAGACATTCAAACCACTGAGCAAAATCAGCCAGGGCTGGCATTTCCATTTTAAAGTAGCATACTCAATAAAGACTATTTTGAAAGTAGAAAAACAGGACCTGCAGATACTAGTATGTCATCCAAATAGTTAACACCCAAAATGTTTTCTTTTTCTTTTTTTTCTTTTTATTAATCCTCACTCGAGGATATGTTTTACTGATTTTAGAGAGAGAGAAAGAGAAAGAGAAAAAACATCGATCTGGGGATTGAACCCAAAACCTTTCAGTGTCACAGGACAATGCTCCAACCAATTGAGCCACACCAGCCAGGGCACAGCCAAATGGTTTTTGATAGGATAAAAAAAAAGAGAGAGATGGTGGTGATGTTCAGATTTTTAAAAGAGAAACGTCTCCCTCTCCCTTCTTCTCACTTCAAATATTTGCACAGCATCTCACTTGGATGAGCTGTTTCTGAGTTTCAGGCAAGATCCAACCCCGAGGGGTCCCTCTGTTTTATTCCTCACAGAATACCCCTCTGTTCTCTCAGTTCATTGAGCACAAACCTTGGTGATTTGGGAGAGAACACAGTACCCTAAGTATACAAGGCACGCTGCCCTTGAAGATCGTATGTGAAGTCGACGAGACAGCTGACACTGCTCCTGTGTTTGGTCTGGTTTAGCTTTGTTTGGGTCTGTGCTGCACAAGGCCTACTCTGACCATTCCGCCTGCCGCCACTGACCTCTGCATGCTCTCCCATCCGCCTCTGACTCCTGAGCACCACCCACTCAATGCTGGGCTCGGCTAAGGAAAAACAGAGGCCTGAACTTAATCTTGTATTTGAAACTTGCTAATTAATTATAGTCTATTCACTCCTCTACCCTTTTAAAACAAGGTGGGAGGATGGATGAATGCACATATACATACACTCAAGCATGCATGTATGCAATCTAGTCAAATCATTACTTCACTTGCTTTGTGGCCGCCTACCAAAATGGGTTACTTTTGCTGCTTCGCTCTCTCTCTCATGGTGCTGGACATACAATGGAGATAAGATAGGTGCAGAGTTCAAAACAATTTGAGATTAAAGACCAGTCTTGCTTATATTATTTATGTTTTTGTAGTTCCACTCGAGACCTACTTAGCGCCCAGTCAGAAGAGAGGAAAGGTGGGAAGAAAAACAACATAGAGAGGTCCAAACGAAACGCTTGGATGATATTGGTAAGATAGACATTTTGGAATGCGTTTGAGGTACTAGGCACTAGGCTAAGCATTTAATGCATTATCTCAATTGATCTCCACAGTAACCCTATCAGTTAGACACTAAAATCATTCTCATTTTGTATATGAGAAAACAAAGGCTCAGAGAGGTTAAGTAACTTGGCCAAGCCCACAGCTAAAAAGTGGCAGAATGGGGAGGGGGGAGACCCAGGAAGCTGAGCTCCAGCACATACACTGAACCATTCACTCTGATGCCTTTTAGAATCACCCAATGAGACCCCAGTTTCTCCCTCCCACCCACCCCAGAAGAAGGCTGGTCCCTGTTCTGAGGTTGAGTCCTACTAGATGCCAGCTCTCACCTTCTTCCTTAAATCTCCAAATAGCACAAGAGGCTGAAGAGGGAAAAGACACAATGCCTTCCAGAGAAGGAAAGCTGACTTAACCCCTTGAATATCCTCCAATGGCACCAGAAAATCAGGAAAATGAATCTCTGGTATGGGGAGGCTCTAGATTCTAAATTGCTTTTAAAATAAGTACAGCCCCTCAAAGTCATAGCAGGAAGGCCCCTCAGCTCTGCCCCAAAAGAAAAATAATGGCAAAGGGAGTGGAAGTGAAGGTGGGGGCAGGGGCCGCTGCTCTCATAAGAGCCCTTTGTGGTGGCTGCCTCTGAAAGGAGGTTTTGCTAGACAAGGTGGAACTTCTCAAGGTGACAAGCAAATGGTACAGCCTAAGCTGTGACCCTTTGCTCACTCCTTAAGCACCCCCTCCCCTTCGGGGGGCCAGAGCCCTAACTGTCCCGAAGCCCCACCCAGGCACAGCACAAACCAGGGCTTTCTAGTCTGGAGAGCGACTGACAGCAGCAAAGGGGCTGGGGGGACAAAAGTGGTTTCCTGGGGGGGACGGATCCTCAGAGGCCCTCAGAAAGTGCAGTAGCAAACTCTCATTCCTTCTTTTCTCTCCCCCCTCCTTCTCCAAGAAGAACAAGCAGTTCCTGTTGGCTCTGGCTCAGGGAGGGGGCTCCAACCAGCCTGGGGGGGTGGCGGTAAGTCGGAATGATAGTTTTGCACCTCTCTCAAATCCAGCCATCTCACCATCCTTTTCCCAAATGGAAATGAAGCAGTGTGGTCGAACGCAGAAAGGAAAAGGCATCAGATTTAGTAACAAAAAGAAACACACAGCTCCAAGGCAGGCATCTGGCTCTGAGAGCTCGGATCCCTGCCCTGTGCCACGAGCTCAGCACGTAAGTGCCATTTCCCTTTTTCTTTTTCTCTCTTCTGTTTTAGTGGAGTCAGAGGACAGTCAGCTGGGGCTGCAGGGCACAGAGGTGATTTAGAGGACCCAGCAGCATTCTCTGTAGAACATCTACCACCAAAGGGATTCTCTTTCACTCCAGATTACACGCTTGACAGCTGGGAACACAGCCCACTGAGGCTGTGATCTCATGAGTTCCCTGACCCCCCTCTGCCTGCTCCCTGTAGGATGACACAGTGTCCTCTCCACCCTGCAACGTCTTATTCTATAGGGTGATACACCACATCACACACACACACACACACACACACACACACACACACACACTCGTGAGCAAGGCCTGATCTCCATGACCTTAGGTAGGTAAAGATTTCTTAACAGATCATAAAGAAAAAAAATTGATTAATTGAACTACATTAAAATTAGGAACCTCTATCTGAATAGACACGTCTACAAAGAGGACATACAGATGGCCAATAGATAAATGAAAAGATGCTCAACATCATAATCATCAGAGAAATGCAAATTAAAACCACAATGAGATATCATCTCACACATGTCAGAATGGCTATCATCAATAAATCAACAAAAACAACAAGTATGCTGGTGAGAATGTGGAAAAAAGGGAACCCTCGTGCACTGATGGTGGGAATGCAGATTGGTGCAACTACTACGGAGCTGCCTTATGACCCAGTGATTTCACTTCTGGATATATATCCGAAGAAACCCAAAACACTAATTTGAAAGACTATATGCATCCCTATGTTCATTGCAGCATTATTTACAATAGCCAAGATAAGGAAGCAACCCAAGTGCCAATAAATAGACAAGTAGATAAAAAAAAAGTGGTGACACATATATACAATGGAATATTACTCTGCCATAAAAAATGAGATTTTACCATTTGTGACAGCCTGGATGGACCTAGAGGGTATTATGCTAGGTAAAATAAGTCAGTTAGAGAAAGACAAATGCCATATGATTTCACTTATATGTATAATCTAAAGAACAAAAGAAATGAACAAACAAAATTAAAATAGACACATAGATACAGAGAATAGACTGATGGTTGCCAGAGAGAAGGGGTGTTGGGAGACTGGGTGAAAAAAGTGAAAGGACTTTGGTAGTTACAAAATAGTCACAGTGATGTAAAGTATAGCATACAATCAATATTATTGTAATAACTATGTATGGTACCAAGTGAGTATTGAAAATATCAGGAGGGTTCAGCCAGTGTGGCTCAGTGGTTGAGCGTCAACCCATGAACCAGGAGATCATGGTTTGATTCCTTGTCCAGTAGGGGGGTATGCAGAGACAGCTGATCAATGATTCTCTCTCATCATTGATGTTTCTATTTCCCTCTCCCTCTCTGAAATCAATACATTTTTTTAAAGAAAGTATCAGGAGGGCCCTAACCGGTTTGGCTCAGTGGATAGAGTGTCGGCCTGCGGACTGAAGAATCCCGGGTTCGATTCCAGTCAAGGGTATGTACCTTGGTTGCAGGCACATCCCCAGTGGGGGGTGTGCAGGAGGCAGCTGACTGATGTTTCTCTCTCATCGATGTTTCTAACTCTATCCCTCTCCCTTCCTCTCTGTAAAAAAACAATAAAAAATAAATAAAAATAAATAAAATATCAGGAGGAACATTTTGTAAAGTATATGATTTTCATTTTTGTTAATTCTCACCTGAGGATATTTTTTCCATTGACTTTTAGAGAGTGGGAAGGGAGGGAGAGAAATATCCATGTGAGAAAGACACATCAATTGGTTTCCTCCCCGACATGCCCCGATCCAGGCTGGGGACTGAACCTGAAACCCAGGCATGTGCCCTTGACCAGGTATTGAACCCATGACCCTTCAGTGCACAGGCCAACACTCTAACCACTGAGCACACTGGGCAGGACTAGTATGTGATTTTCTAACCACTATGCTGTTCACCTTAAGCTAATACAAAGTAATATTGAATGTAATCTGTAATAGAAAACTAAGAAAAAGAAAGTTCTGGTTTAAATAAAAGGTGAAAAGAATAAAATTAAGAACCTCTGTTCATCAAAAGATCAAAAAAAGTAAGCTATAGAATGGGAGAAAATATTTGCAATACATGTAACCAATAAAGATTTGTTTCCAGAATATATGAAGAATTCTTAAAAATCAATAAGAAAAAGACAATACAACAGAGAATTAGCAAAGGGCTTGGTCATATCTAAATGACTAATATTTACATGCAAGTGTACAGGACCTCATTAGTCATTAGGGAAATCAAAACCACAATAATGGATAAAAGGAAAAAGACAGATAACACAAGTGTTGACAAGGATATGATACAACTAGGACTCTCATAATACTGCCTGTGTGAGTATAAATTTATATAGTCACTTTGGAAATAGCTACTAAATCTAAACATATGCATAACTATGAAACAACCATTCCACTTGTGTATACAGGGTGGGGCAAAAGTAGGTTTACAGTTGTTCATATGGAAAATGCTGTAATAATTAATAAATAATAATATAAGAATAAACCATGTTTTGCATACTCACAACTGTAAACCTACTTTTGCCCCATCCTGTATATCCAACATAAATGGATAAGTAAATTGTGGTACAGTCTTACAATGAAATATTATACAGAAATGAAAATTAGCCCAGCCCATGTGGCTCAGTGGTTGAGTATCAACCCATGCATCAAGAGGTCACCAGTTTGATTCCTGGTGAGGGCACAGGCCCAGGTTGCAGACTTGATCCCCAGTAGAGGGTGTATAGGAGCCAGCCCATAGATGTTGATGTTTCTTTCTCATCCATGTTCTATCTCTCTCTCTCTCCCTTCCCCTCTCTCTAAAATCAATAAAAAAATATTAAAAAAAGAAAATTAAAGTACTGCTACACACTACATGGATGGATTTCATAAACATTTTGTTGAGTGAAAGAAATCAGACACGAAAGAGTATATACCATAAGATTCCATTTATATGAAATTCAAAACAGGCATATTAATCTATCATGTTGGAAGTTAGAAGGGTGGTTACCCTTTGAAGGTGGTAGGTACTGAGTACTGACAATTTTTTAGTTCTTGATTTGAGTGCTGATTACATGGCTATGTTCATTTTGTAATAATTCTTTAAGCTATATGCTTGTGACATGGGCACTTTTCTGTACTAGTATGTACCTTATATTTCAATTAATAAAATACTATTAATAAAAGGTAGACCATGATAAAAAAACAATTTGGCAGGTCCTCAAAAAGTTACATGTAGAGTTACTATGCTACCCAGCAATTGTACTTCTAGGCATATATACCCAAAAGACTTGAAAGCATATGTTCATACAAACACTTGCACACATGTCCTAGCTAATTTTGCTCAGTGGTTAGAGTGTTGGCCTGCAAACTGAAGGGTCATGGTTTCGATTCCAGGCAAGGGGAAGTACCTTGGTTGCAGACTCCATCCCTAGTCCCAGTTGAGGCACGTGCAGGAGGCAACCAGTCGATGGGTCTCTCTCACATCAATGTTTCTCTTTCTGTCTCTCTCCCTCCCTTTCATTCTCTCTAAAAAATCAATGGGAAAAAATATCCTTGGGTAAGGATTAACAAACACTTGCACACAAATGTTCATAGCAGCATTATTCATAATAACCCCAAAGTGAAAACTACTCAATCGGCCATCACCTGACAAATGGATAAACAAAATATGAGATAGCCAAAAAATGGCATATTATTCTGTCATAAAAAGGAATGAAGTACTGCCTGGTGAGTGTGGCTCAATGGTTGAGCATCAACCTATGAACCAGAAGGTCATGGTTCAATTCTGGTCAGGGCACATGCCAAGGTTGCCAGCTCTATCGCCAGTAAGGGACATGCAGGAGGCAGCCAATGATGATTCTCTCTCATCATTGATATTTCTACCTCTGTCTCCCTCTTTCTTCCTCTCTGAAATCAATAAAAATATATTTTTAAAAAGGAATGAAGTGCTGATACTTGCCTTAATGGATGAACCTTGAAAACATAATGCTAAGAGAAAGAATTCAGACACAAAAGACCATATATTATATGATTCCATCTGTATGAAATATTTCAAATAGGCAAATCCACATAGAGACAGAAAGTAGGTTAGTGTTTTCCAACAGCTAGGGGAGAAGGGGAATGGAGAATGACTGCATATGGGTACCGGGTTTCTTTTGGGGGTAATGAAAAGGTTCTGAAAGTAGATAGTAGTTATGGTTGCACAACTTGTGAATATTGTAAAACCATTTATTATTGTAAAAACTATTGGACACTTTCGGTGTATACTTTTTGGTAAATGTTATGGTATGTGAATTATTTCTCAATTTTGAAAAAGGATTTTAAAAAGATATACTCTCTACTCTCCCCCTTTCCTCTGCCTGTTCTCCATTCTGTTCCCTTTTTTCAGGAATAGACTCTCTGGCTCCCAACAGGCCTGGACAACTTTTGAATGACTTAAACAGTCAGTGGAGCAGATTACTGCCTAGCGACTAGAGTGACGGTAGTTAGCATAGAATGGGGACAGAGCACGAGAGGTAGAGTCACATGGGACTAGTTTTGAAAAAAAGTCCACCACTTACGTATTTGTCTTTATGATCTTGGCTAAGTTAACTTAATCTCTTTGAACCTCAATTTTCTCTCTGTAAATGAATAAAATAATTCCTTTCAATGAGGCTTGTTGTGAGGATTGTTAAAAGAGATCATGTATGTAACATATTAAGTCCTTTCCCTTGAAAGTTCCAATCAATCTCAGCTACTTGAAGGCAACCAGAAAACACACTTTATTTAAGCAAAACTGCGTAGGCTCTGGAATTGAACTGCTCAAATCCCAAGTCCATTACTTTACCTTTCTAAGCTTCGGTTTCTCCAATTGTATAATGGGAATAATAACACCACCTGCTCCATAGAGTCAGGATGAGGATTAATTGAGATAATGCATGTAAAGTGTCACTGAACTGCCTGGCACATAGAAAGCACTCAATAAATATTAACTATTATTATTAATTCAATCATTAAACAAAATTGTTGAGTGGGCCAGATAGCGTGCTGTGTCCTAAGGAGAAGATGGAGTTCACTGCCTTCAAGGAGCTCATAGTCTGGCTAGGGAGTCAGACACATAAACAAATAATTGTTCTTCATGGCCAGGCACACACTGGAGCCTTTGATTCCCAGTCAATAACACTAGGTCTAAGGCATTATAAAACAAAGCTGGATATGTAAGGAACGGTGTGGGGTGGGGGCAGCGGTGAACAGACTAACCATGAATCAACAGTAGACCCTTCTTTTTTTCTATAAATAGCCTACAAAAATCTAGATAAATAGGCATGCAGACTGCCTCCTCAGCATTGCCATGAACTGACCAGGGGCTTAAGGGCATCTCCTATAATACTATCTCCCCCGATCTTCAAGTGCTTGGTTCTTTCTCATCTTTCAGATTTCAGTTTAAATGTCACTTCAGGCCCCTGACCATATCATCTAAAGTGTTTGCTCTTTTATATCACACTATTATTTTCCTTCAAAAGGACTGTCTTTTCAATTATTTATTTGTTTACTTGTTTCCTATCTCCCCCACTAGGCTGCGAGCTCCTAGAGTTCAGGTTCATTTAGCAAAAGTTTACCAAGTATCTACTATGTGCCAGGTTCTGAAGTAGGTGCTGGGAATTCCATTTAGGGGTGCAGACATGGCCACTGCCCTCACGGATGTTATGGTATATACTTGCTGCAAAGCTTTGTGGTAGAAGATTATCCCAATCCTGGTGGAGGCCCTTCTTCTGACTAGACCAGGTGGATATGAGCCCCTGGTTGGCAATCTCTCACTGAGTCCAAAAAGCAAACAGCTGAAACTGGGGACTTCTCAGCTCTTCCTTTTGCAGTCCTGGAATCCCATGCTCACAGCCCAGTGAAGTTTAAGCTAGGGCCAACAGCACAATCTCAGAGCCATTTCTGCAAGTTCTTTCCTTATAAAGCTCTTCATATAGGCATTCTAAGGGCAAAAGCAGCTGGTATCAAGCAAGGGATGTACTGGCTGGGGGAAGGGGGTGGGGCAGCAGGTTGATGAGAGTCTCTCTAAGACCCACAGAGAAGGAATAACTAGACCTGGAAGTGCTGAGCCCACATCACTTTCCCACGTCAGTGTCCTGAGGTTCTCAGACCATTCAGCCTGATTTCACCCCAAATGGTACTTCCTGCTAAAGCCAGCCTGAGGTCTAGGAATGCTGAATTAGTCTCCAGTAAGTATATTCTACTATGAACTCTTAGGATACATCAAAAGGACACTGTTTTCTAGGACTGGAAGATAACAAAAGTCAAAGGATTATTGAAAAAGCTGCTTCAAATTCATTAAATGAACAAGGGTGTGTTTATGTGTCTGTGTGACAGAGAGAGAGAAAGAGAGAGAGAGAGAGAGAGAGAGAGAGAGAGAGAGAGAGAGAGAGAATATGAATGAGAATAAGTCCTTGCTTAATAACAGGAGATAATGTCCTGAAAACAGAATCAGAAGGAAAGTCTCAAGCTACAGAAACAAATACATTTATTCATTCAAGAATCACTTACTAGAATCTCTAAGCCAGATTGTTCTAGGTCCAAAGAAATAACTGAATGATTGTGCATTCGGAAAAATATGTTCAGTTCTATGATAGGGGTCTGTGCACAGTCTACTATGAGAGAACAGCAGAAAGCAGGCAGGATTTTTCATCCTTGTCAGGGATTTCCTGGCCCCACCCCCCAAACTCCCTGCTTTTAATCTGCACTGGCAGCAAACAGAAGCAAGACCATGGGGGTAGATCTGGAGGGTGGGAATAAGGTCAAGGTGTGTCCATTAAATCAGAATAGCAGGTTGAGTTGAAAACAGAAGGCAAATCCACAGGAACTAGCCAACTAATAGCCTCAGCCCAAATCACTGCTGCCAGGTCTAGCAGAATTAATGATGGGACCGTAGGAAAGCTGGCAAGGAGAAACATTGTTATGTGGGAAATGATGTTGTGCAACTAAATCTGTGTGAGAGTGTTCTCGGAAAATGAGATTCTCTGGAAATTCTGCTCAAATTCCAAACTCAGCCCAGCATTAATCTCGGCATTACTCTCCCTTGCCCCTCTCTGAGCAGGTAGGGTCATGTTGTCCTCCTGGTGTAAGGGCTTGCAAATCTTAGATGAATACACTGAGCCCTTCCATAATCAACATGGAAAATACTATAATTTGGAGAAAATAAGTGTGGAAGAGTGGCTCTCCCGAGATCCATGATCCTGAGTAAGGGGAGAGGGAAATATATTTTTTTCATACAACATCAAAACTTTGCTATTATTCCAATCACTACTATGTTTTCTTATCATACCAATATAATGCTACTTAGTGCCATCAGTATGGCTCTTTCTAAATTCATATTGATATGTCTACACTCTACTTCCTGGTTCCTTTGATGATCAATAGCACATATTTTTCTAGATGGTTGATACAATTTGACTATGAAAGAAAACTGTTCTCTTTATCAAATAAAAATGAATACAGATAAACTAAGGTGGCCAACTCAGGAAAACTCCCATCTTTGGAAGTACGTCCTATTCATCCATAGCCCTCCTTGAAAAGGCAAGATGAGGGAGGGGGAAGATCTGTACTATGTGACCAGAATGCCCCAGCCCCAGAAAATTACACGAAGGGTGGACACCTGACCCAAGAAAACTCAACCCCTGGACCAGACTCTCTCCATCAGTCATGTGACCTGAAAGTCGTGAGCATGGATTCTTAGTTGTTGTTTTTATGCTATGGACTCCTCTGGCAATCTGGTGAAGGCTCTGGGTCCTTTTTAAATGCATAAAATAAAACATATAGCATTATCAAATAAACCAATTAATTAAAATGCCATTATCCAAATATTTTTTAGAACATATATTTCTTTATTGATTTCAGAGAGGAAGGGAGAGGTGGAGAGAGATAGAAACATCAATGATAAGAGAGAATCATCGATTGGCTGCCTCCTGCACGCCCCACCCCCCCCACTGGGAATCTAGCCCGCAACCCAGGCATGTGCCCTTGGGCAGAATCGAACCTGGGACCCTTCAGTCCACAGGCCAACGCTCTATCCACTGAGCCAAAACGGCTAGGGGTATCCAAATATTTTTTAAAAAATTTGTAATAACAGGTGTTCCTTTACTGACACATTAAATTACAAGATCTAGTAGTGGCTCTAACAACTATCATATTTCAAGTAGTAATGAGCATAAACTACATTGCATGATATCCCCAGCAACTATAAAAATATAAGAAAATATCTGTGATTTCTTTGGTGACAAAATCACAGATACTGCTCTTTGTCCAGTGTTCTTCCCACTGTTTGTAATCCCACTGAGGGCAAACAGGAAAGTCAGGGTAAATATTACTATTAATTAAGTGTCTTAAAATGCATTGAGTGATGGGTACATAATGTGTTTTATTATTCTTTATACCTCATAGATTTTTATATCTATTAAATATTTTATAATAAAAGTATTTTTTTAAAAAAATGGTGAAATCCAAATCAAACATCCAAAGGAAAAAGTGAAAATTATTTAACACAACACCCCCTTGACTGCCAAAGTCCAAGCACTGCAAGTCCATTGAGGGACACGCTCTCCAGACTGTACCCATGCCTGCCCCGGGGACTCCTGAGTTTAAAGAAGTGCAAGATTCCAAGGAATCAGAAGTTCTAGGGGGAAACAACACCATTCTGGATATCAAGTCATTTTCCAGAAAGTCAAGAAGACTGGCGTTTGTGGGGTTAGGAAGTTGAAATGCTAGAAGGTCAATTGCTAGTTATTAACTCAAAATACTCATTCACAACAGGGTGCCTGTCTAATGCATGGCGGAGGTAGCAATAAAAGGATGTAACCTAAAATTGTTCAAAGATGACTCTAAAACAGGGGTGGGCAAACTTTTTGACTCGAGGGCCACAATGGGTTCTTAAACTGGACCAGAGGGCAGGAACAAAAGCATGGATGGAGTGTTTGTGTGAACTAATATAAATTCAAAGTAAAGGAGCGGAGGGGAGAGCAAGAGAACCCTCTGCTCTTTCAGCTCCGCAGGCCGGATCGAACGGGCCAGATCCGGCCCGTGGGCTGTAGTTTGCCCACGGCTGCTCTAAAATCTAGTGCCTAGGGAAAATTAAGCAGGTCCAACAAGGCATTAAAGAGATACCAGAAAAAATGAAATACGGGGAGAAAAAAAACAGAGGTTAAAATATAGACTTCAAGTCAGATCTTAACTCAGAGCAAGAGTGTGGTGGCACGGTAGGGGCAGTGAGGGGGGTGGGTGGTGGGAGAAAGGGGCTGGAGAAGGAGAGAAGTGTGAATCTGCAGAGGAGTCAAGACAGATCTGATTAGGAGGAAACTCTCCTACATGGATGTGAACAGGCTTGAGGCTAAAAGCTGCTTCCTGAGACTTCTGGCCCCTCAGGCCAGGACATATGCGTTCCTTGCCTTCTCCTGGCTATGGTACTGAAACTCAAAACTCCAGATCATTTGTAGGTCCAGTACATGACACACTCTTTTGGATCTAGGTTGTACTGAGGAGAAGAGAATGACTGATTACCTAATTTAGCATTTCCTAACTGATACAGGAAGCCATAATTTTGTGGGTTTAAGATTCCCACTGCCCTACCTGGTTTGGCTCAGCAGATAGAGCGTCGTCGGCCTGGGAACTAAAGGGTCGCGGGTTTCATTCCAGTCAGGGTTGTGGGCACATGCCCGGGTTGCGGGCTCGATCTCCAGTAGGGGGCATGCAGGAAGCAGCCATC